>NC_056731.1:1611403310-1611525810 GCF_019279795.1 Protopterus annectens
ATATGCCTTATAAATAAAAAAATGAAATAATATGTTTATACTGTATGTTTATACTGTGGGGAAGAAACAACCAAACTTTTTTTTTGTGTGAGAGGCAAAAGTGGGTGCTAAATTATGTACAAAAAATTTTTTGAAGTGTAAAAAATATGAGGATATAAAGACAGACATGAATGAATATGGATATTATGAAAATTTAAGTAAGAACTTGAAGACAGATTTAGATAAGAACATTTTCTATGCAATTTGGGTCATATAGAATGAAAGAATTAAAGAAATTAGGTTTAATGGAAATGAGGTGTTGTCACTTATATTAAAGCTGATTAGATTACTGTTAATGGAAAAAAGTAGGAGTTGATACAAAAATCGCAAGTTTTGATGTATAAAATATTAATTAAAATAACTGTATGAATATGTAAATAAAATATGTGTATGTACAAATAAAGAAACCCAACTCTTTTCGATGGGTGCTGCGAGATCTTTCACATCCACCTGAACTACCACCAACTCTGGCATACGGGGCCTTGGTTTAAAGTCTCATCTGAAGGATGACACACTCAGGAGTGCAGCACACCATATTCCTCCATTTTGCACTGCAGTGTTAGCTACTCATCTGCATGATTTGGGAATAGAAACCACAGCCTTCTGCACTAAATGTGAGTGTGCTACCGACAATGACCAGGTGTCCTTTTCTGTTTTTATCAGGTAAAAAATAATACTGTCTGCAAATTAAGCCAACTTTTCTTGATTACCACACCATTTATATCTGAATTTATGAGTACCTTATTTTTGTGCCAGTGGCTCTAAATATAATGTAAATAGAATAGGTGAAAGAGGACACTCCTGCCTGATTCGTCTTTCAGACACAATTTATTGAATAGGAACCATCCCACTTAAATTTTTGCTCCAGAGCCCTCATATGTCCTCCTAATTTAGCCTTACTGTAGCAGGGAATGCAAATGCTTCCACCGTCATACTCAAAAATCTTAGCTTACTCTGTTGAATGCTTTTTCTGTATCAAGACCTACCCACAACAGTATTTTTTTACATTCTTCTTCCATGTGGATCATCATTTTTCTACTAATGTTGTCAAATGTTTACCTCCCTTCCACAAAACTACATTGATCCATACTGATCAGGTTTGGCAAAAGCTTTGCCATTTTTTTAGCTATTATAGACTTAAACAATTTATAATCATGATTTAAAACTAAAAATCGGTTGATATGAAGCTGGAACTTGTGTGTCTTTACTGCCTTTAGGTATTACAGCCCCTACAACTTTCTTCCAGGATGTTGGTGTTTCCCCTCCTGTTAAAATACTGTTAAAACTGCCTAGGTATTTATCACTTTCTTCCTTCCTAGCTTTCAAACTTCCACTGGAATACCATCTACTCTTGGTGACTTCCCTGCTGACTGATTATACATCACTGTTATCTCTGCTGTCAAAGAATAGTTGGTCAACAGAAATCCTTCTAAACTCATGCATGTCATCCAGATACTCCCTCACTCTCTTTCTCTCTCTCCAGCACTCTGCAACTGCCCCCCCCCCACTCTTTAATACTTTAACCTTTGTCACACCCTCTAAATAATTCTATAATTCTTGTTGCTTATTAACCATGTAGTTTTCTTATATTTCTACCCTACTTATAAACTCCACTTTAATTTTATCCCACTCACTATGACTTATGAAGAACTTTCTGTCTTCCCTAATAACTCTCAAATAACTTCCACTACCCATTCTGTGGCACGGCTAGCCACCCAAAGGTGTAAACCTTGGCTCTAGGTGACACCATGACCTGATGTAAAAAATGGGGCTGGATGGATGGACACACATATACATATTTACACACACACAAAGTGTGTGTATGTATATTATTTATATATATATATATATATATATATATATATATATGTGTGTGTGTGTGTGTGTGTATATATATATATATATATATATATATATATATATATATATATATATATATATATACACACACACACACACACACGGGGAAAAAAAGCCAGTACAGCTCATCCACTTTAGCAGCTTTTTCATTGTTTCAGATTGTAGTACAATGTGAACTGGAGAATTTGCACTTTCCCCACAGCCCTGAGATTTTGGAGTTGGTATATAGAATTAGTTGGGGTGGGGCAAAAAACAATGTGTCACCTTTTTCGATGTATTGACATGTATCCATATAAGTGTATATGTATATACATGCACACTCATACTTTGCATACTTTACTTATCAGACATGGAATGCCAACTAGAGAAGAATTAAAACAAGAGTGCAGCTGTGTTCTAATTAACCTCCCTTGTCTGACAGCAGACACCATACACAATCATTTATCCTTCACAGATGCTGACTAGCACATAGCAAAATATATGCACTCACATAGGTCCAGAGGTATTTACTAGGCTAACAATCACAAGGGTCTTTTTAACGCCACCCATGCATCTCAGATCTCTGACAAGTTCTGATACCCTTGGTAAGTGTAAGCAGAGAATTGGGAGATGAATCATTTACAACCTAGGGCTTGGGAGATGAACCACTTGCAGGTTGCCTGTGTCCATTAGAGATAAAGGTGCCAAAACAGAGATGAATTTCCTGTTCCCCATCCAATTGTCCAGTATGCACCTGAATTGGTTTAGGGAGGAACTTTGCTTCACATGGAAGGGGAGCCTGTACCAGAGAGACAGGGTAATCTCTAGGATACATACCTGTCTCTCCAGCAGGTCCTAATTATATCACAGGCAAGGATTTAGGTCTTTAGAAGGGGTAATTCTGGTGCTGTTGTTTTGCGGATATGTAAGAGGTCCATCAGAGTAGGATATGACAATGCCCTGGATGTCAGGCATAGATCTCCCCTCAAAAGACTGTAGGAGACAGAAAACAGGGATACAGCCTTGAGGTGGTCTGCAAAGGATATTTTATTTAAGCCCTGTATTCTTTTACTGGGGAACCTCTGTGGATGTTCCAATTGTTGGATATACCTGATTAGGTATATAGCAAGGGGGGCACTGTACTCAATGACAGGTTTGATAAATGCCAAATACAGTGAAACAATGACTTACTTGGATTTAGATGCCATGCCTTTGTTTATAAGTTGGGCAACATAGAAGGATTTCCTCACTACTGTAGACACATGATGGTTAAAGGCTAGATTACTAAGTGTGTCCCCCCAAGTCCCTGACTAATGGGTCAACTCTAAGAGGTGTGTTGTCAATATGATAGTTACCAGGGGTGGTTTACTTCCCAAAGGATACTATTACACATTTCTTGGCATTTAGTTTTACTCCATGGCTCTGACACCAGTTGTTTGTCTGTTTCAGCCCCTCCTGGAGAACATTTGTATCAGTGTGGGATTCAATGACAGCTACTACTTTGCATCATCTGCAAATTTAGTCAGCCAGAGACCACTGACATTGGCCTTGATGACAGAGAAGTAAATTCCAAAAAGGAGTGGTCCAAGGACTGATCCCTGAGGGAATCTCGCTTGTGACTGGCCACCTTGTAGATGTGGACTTCCCAATTCTAACTTCCTGGGTCCTGTCTGTGAGCCAGTTGACTATCCACTGGATGACATATGAGTTTGTACCTAACCTTCTGAGTTTGTCAACAAGGCCCAAGTGGGGTATTATTTCAAATGCCTTGGCCAGGTCAAGGAAGGCAGTGTGAACAATGCTGCCTTCATCCATTGATTTGGTGACCTTTGAAAGAAGTCCACCAGGTTGAGTAGGCATGATCTGCCTTTGACGAAACTAAACTGGGTTGGGTCCAGTGTCTGGAGGTTTACTATATGATTAGTGATTATTTCCATGATAATTCTTTCCATGGCTTTACATATAAGACTAGTGAGACTTATGGGTCTGCAGTTTCCAGGGTCTGTAGATGGCCCATTTTTGTGCAGAGGGATGATTGTTACTGTTCTCCGTTCATGTGGCATGAAGCCTGTTTGAAGGCTATAGTTAAACAGCAATTCTAGAGGCCCTGATATATCATGTTTCATGCTCTTTAGAAGGCATCCTGGGATATTGTCTGGGCACAATGATGCCGTGTTCTTGGCCATAGAGAGAGCATTAAGGACCTGTTCCCTAGTGATAGCAGGGGGAGTTGCCAATGAATATGGTATTGATTTGGATGGTTAGTGTTTCTAATAAGTTTAAATACATGGTATGGGTTTCCTGGATCACAAAAGGGGACCAATAGCTAGCAAGGAAGTGACATTGAATTTTGCCTATTGTAATTTCAACATGGCACATTTCAAGTGCATTGTCATGTTTGATCAACGTTGAGGTTTATTTATTTTTGATGTAAACAGAGACACCTCCACCTTTAGCCCCTGTCTGTGAAGTAGCTGGTCTAAATGTATGGAAGGCATTATATCCTTGCACTGTTGGTGTGCTCTCCATGGCTTTAAACCATGTCTGAGTGACCGTACAGGTATCAGGATTCTTTAGGGTGAATAGAGCTTCTAGGGAGTGGAGTTTTTTGTTTAGACTCCTAGCACTGAGCAGTAATACCTTTAGATTTTCTTGTATTTGATTTGCTATATCAGAAGAACTTACAGTTTGACACTGCCTAAAAAAGGCACTATGGAGGAAGACAATGTTTTAGTTAATATTCAAAAGCCTAGGGGAAAGAGGTGCAGACCATCTCTGGCAAAGCAGCATGGACTGTTGACCACATCTTTCCAAGCTGACAAATATTGCAACCCCTTAGAAGGACTCCAGAAACTAAGCTAATTGTTAAACTCAATCATCTTTTGTTCGTATTGTGGCATCATCCTTGGAGAAGGTAAAATGCTCAATGCTAGGCTTGTACCAGTTTGAGACACATATTCTGAAAGCTCTATGATGGCTCTCTCTTCATATAATCTAGGGAGGTACGTCTCAGGTCATTTACTCCCACATGGACTATGACTGAGTCATACTGCTACTCGTGGTCCAATGACCTGAGTACATGCGTAATGTGGCAGATCCTAGCCCCTGATAAGCAACTGACTGTGACTTTCTCCTTATTCAGCCTGGTGAGAGGGACATCACTGTGTCTCATGATGGAGTCTCCAATGACCAGAATATTGGATTGTGTGGTGGCTTGCCTTATGGGCTTAGAGGTACAGGCTCCATGCGATGTGGCTCTATGTGTTGATGAGGTTGTTGTTTTGAAAGAGTGCATTTGGGGCTGCTGAGGGTATTTGTTACATATACTTTGTCTAGGAGGTCTTTGTGGATTAGGAAGGTTACATTTAAGTGCCTCAGCATATGTAGATCTATAGGTCTGTTTTGAATTGTGTGTGATGAGTGCAGGGTGTGTACTACTTATAACCTTACTGACATTAAGAGTACTTTTATGTGAGAGCTTTGCCTCCAGTGACATTGTGTAAGTACATCTCTCACATACCGTATCAGTTTGAGAATTAACTGGTTGCCAGTAAACATGAGGCAGTTTCTACATTGCCTCAAGATGTCCATATCTACCAAGCTGGTAACGGAAACAGTGGGAAAGTTCATATCCATTGCAACAGACCCTTTTCATTGATTAGATAGCTGGGGTGAGAATATAAAGCAATCTCTGGAGTACTCAGTTTGCAACTCTGGGGACAGTGCTTGTCACTGCAAACTAGTTGTCACTTGCGGGATCAAACACACACACACACACACACACACACACACACACACACACGTGCATATATCACAATGGTGCAAGGGGGTGTCCACCTATGCTACAGAAAACACTAATTAGTGAAATGGGGTATCTTTGCCCTGCTCAAACTGCTGAGCCAGGCAAGTACTGCAATGAAGTGCATATCCTTTTTGCTAAGTGCTTGTCAGCGTCTGTGAAGCATAAGACTGTCTATGGTGTCTGCTGTGGAACAGGCTAGGTTAATTAGAGCACAGCCACACTCTATTTCAACTCTATTATAATTGGCCTTCTCTGTGTTAGAGTATGCAAGGTGTGTGTGTGTGCTTGCATATGCATACGTATATGGTGTCTGACTGTAGGGACTGTTAGGTGTCTGTGCTACCAACTTCTACAGTTTGTATGGTGCTCAGATCAGAGTTATTTATGCTGTCCTGCTGTGTGGTTCATACAAATGCAAATTCCCCTTTAATTTCACACCTTCAGTACAGCGAATTTGCATGAGTATAAATCACGTTTTAACCCAGCAGTGCAACTTGACTTATATGTGCAGTACTAGTTGCACTACTTTGCTGACATCTATGACCCCCCCCCCCCCTCAGTTTCATGATTTCATTTAAAGATGGGATGGAATTTCTTGAGACAAAGAAGGAAGGTGCATAAATGGCTTTGCTTTTATGGCAGTTAATGGGAGGGCAAAACATTTTATATGATGAAGTCAAACTAGTACCAACAGAAAAAAGCGTAATGTGGGTGTGGAGAGGGCACATAGAGTGAAACTAGCAGAGCAATTAACAGAGCTTCATAGGTTACAGCATTTATCCACCTTTTTTGTATGTTCTCATCTGTGACACTGATCTTGCCAGTTTGCTGTAATTTTTTTCAAAAATGTCAGATCTACAGCAAAGCACTAGAAATGCATCATTTCACCTCTCTAAAACTGTTTTATCTTCATGACAACTGTAAACAAAAGACAGTAATCCAGATACGAAACAGCCACATGGACTGAACATCATTTTTAGTTAAATGTGTTAATTACAATTAATCTAACTATTCTGCTCTACTTTCTATAAGCTCTCAATGTGCCCTTAACTAAAAGGGCATCCGTGACTGTTATAGCTTTCCAGCGTAACAAATACAATAAAATAAAATGAAGATAGTGCCAAGTGACATCAATCCTGCAGTGTTTGACATATCCTCAGAGTACAGCCAAATGCAACTTTAGTATGTTCTCCTTTTTGTTTAAGGAAAATGTCTTAGTACAGTCATCATAATTCAAAAAAAATTAAACTAGGATAAAGAAGGCAAGCATCTGAGAAGTCAAAAGTTTTATTTTAGCTGAATACATACATCTGTTAACATCTTTAATTTCTTTCTTACCATGCTCTTTGTTAAAGAATCCTTTCTTTAAATATAAAGTACAATACAAATCTCTAAAGACAACTTTTATTCCTAACTTGCACATTTAACAAGACCTAATAACAGTACAGTTCATATATGTGTTGTTCTTGTCAAAACAAATTTAAGTTTTAAGCTGTAAGATCACATGATGTCTGTGGAAATCAGCCAAAGTTTCACGCAGTTAAAAAGACGCAATTCAAGACACAAAGGTAATGGTTTCACATCATGGTGTCTTATGGTCTGAAAGCAACTTTTAGCACAAATGTCAATAAAATACTAACAAATTAAGCTTACTTGGCAGCAGGGAAACAGACTAGCTGTTGTGACAGCAGTTATATTCTGGCAGCACAAATGATTGATTCTGACTCAGAGGAACATGCACGGTCAAAAAAAAATGTTTTTGTCATTAATTGTCCCTTAAGACTGTGACCCATTACTGGATGTCAAAATAATACAAGAGAAAGCAAGTTCCAAGATGGCTGCACACTGATAAACAGCTTAACTTCAGCTTTCCCACTGTGAAAGCAGAAAGTGAGAAAAAGGAATGCCATTTAAACAGTTTTTTTTTGGAGGGGGGAGGTAAAATTCAGATCTTCTTCATAATCATCATATCAGCAGGACAGCTTCCAAACCTTCAGAACACCTTTCATACACCTAAACCGTCAAGCAGCTTGAGCTGAGCTGACTAAATGACAAGTTTGGATGAGCAGACCTTCAGAGCTCTGAGGCTTTTGATGGTAGATGGTTGGATTGTGATTTACTTTGCTGGGCAGATAAGTTCCCTTCAGGGGAAAAAAAACTTCAATTTTCTTAAATTTTGTTAATGTTTTATTACTTTCCTCTTCAAGACAGTCATTTTAAGGCTAAGAATGTTATTTAATGGACTGTTTCAAAACTGTAACATTCTTTTAAACAGAGCACTAGTTTCTTTCTGTCAGTCTAAAAGTAGTGTATGCTAAAAAAGTAGTATATGCTAACTGAAAATAGATTTTCTGTGGAGAAATTGTGTTTTTTTAACTGTGGGGCTGTCATAGTGTTTTAGTGTTTTTTCTGTCAAAAAGTAACTTTAGTGGACTGGTAGTTTAACCGGCATTTGCTAATTGTCTTCTCCAGTAAAGAAGCACCGTTTTTGACTTGACCAGGGATCAGACTCCCACTCCCATGCTCGGTTTGTCTTCTAGCCATAAAAAGAAAAACATTAAGCAAGTAGCCTTTGCATCACAGCAGGCTAGAAATTTGCTTCTGCCACAGGTGGGTGACTCTGCTGTGGCCATTTGCTGTACCTCAGACCACTCATATTTTACCCCAGAACTCACCAGTGTAGCACCTACAGCCACTATGGACTTGGGGAGTTAGACACATCCCCAACAACCCCAAGGATCATGTCAGTCGCCCTGTTAGACAGGGGTCCAGGGAAGTAAATAGTGTGGGAAGAAATAGTCAGGGAATTGTTATGGCTAGGCTTGTATAGGCCCCTAGGGCCGATAGCCTAGTACCAACCTATGAACCTATGTTACATGAAATCGGAAGTAATTGAAATTAAGTTTGGTCTTTTGAAAACAGGTTCAGTTGCAGGCAATTTCCTGTCTCCGTTCAGGGTTGTGCGTCTTAGTTGGAAGCTGAGAATCCAGGAATTCATTTAGTTCCTGACTGCGAGTGGAATCTGACAGAAGCATGAGAAGTAGCATGAACTATTTCTGTGTGCTGCATCGGAGGAAGCCCTGAAAGAGTATAATGGATCTGAGCTTCAAAAGAGAGAGGGAAAATAAGAATATCCCCTGTGGCTGTTGGAGCCCTCTCAGTAGGCAAGGGAGAGCCACTCTTGTCAGCTCTAGAAGACAGAACAGGGAAGGTTTCCCCCTGTTTCATCAGAATGCTGTGCCCATTCCTGGGGAAGCAACTGCTGCCATTAGTAACATGGTTGGCCCCATTTTTCCTGATAAAGAAAAAGAAAACCTGTGTGCACTCCTGCGCAAATTTTTATGGATAGGAGCAGTTTACTGGGACTGGCTCAAGGCTTAATTAAACCTTTTGATCCTTTTTGTAAAGTAGTTTCTGGAAAAATCAAAATGAATTCCTCTTTTCCTTAAGAGATTCAAGATACTGAATCTGAACAGGAATCTGCAGGGACGATTTCAGGGTTTTATCCCCAGATTTCTGACTCAGACTCAGAGAAGAATTTAGTTTCTGACTCTCACTGTGGGAGGTTCTCTTTCTTGGAGACTATTGCTAGAATATCCCAGTATTGTCAGTGTGAGAACACCAAAGTTTCTCAGTCCCTCAGAAAATACTGTTGCATTGTTAAAAAAATGATTTTCCAGAACCTACACCCATTCCTCCTGTCCTGTCTGCTTTAAAGTGTGTGTGTCTTGCTGCCTGCGATTTTCCTGTTAGTCAGCCAGCTGTCCGTACAAAGGGAGATAGGATGTATAAAGTTCTGAGTCTTTTACATTTTTATACATTATTCCTAAACCTGACCCAGCAGCTATAGCCTTACTTGATTCCACTGTTAAGCACATAGTTAATTCCAATCCTACTCCTTCTAATAAAAGTGGGAAAATTGAAAGGTATGGTAATATATATACTTCTGCAACTTTGATTTTGCAGAATTTTGAATTGTCAGGCTCATATGATAAAGTTTGTTCTGACATATTGTAAAAGTATGAGGAAAGTTTTTCTACAGGTTCTTCTTGTGAAGAAAGAACTGAATATTTTTTTCTATTGAGTATATAACTCTGCTGATATTTCTGCCAGTACACTAGGGCCACTGGTACTGTTTTAAGGAGGTCTGCTTGGCTGTATTCTCAGAACCTCCCAGATGATGTACAAAATGAGATTTTAAATTCTCCCTTGGATAGAGCCTTAAGTGTTTGGTCCCTCTGCTGCAGAGGTGATCAAAAAGTGTGATGAAAGGGGCAAGCTGATTCAGGGAATCTGTAAGGTTGTTCATCCCTCCTTTTCCAAACTGTCCAAGGGATTTTCTTTCTCCTCATCCAGTTTTGGCAAAAAAACACAACCAACAGACTAAACAGAATTAAAGGAAACAGATGTTTAAGAAGAAATGGCAAGGGAGTTCCAAAAAGAAGTCTTAAACCTCCTAAAACCAAGAATAGTCCAACAAGCTTGATTTTCAGAACCCATTTGTCTGGAACGCAAAATAGAAAAACTGAGATTTGGACTTTCTGAAAGAGAAAAGGGACTAGGGTTCTGAAAATCAAGGTTGTGGCAGTGACAAGAAATTCCTCCTTTCCAAAAGGTCATTTTTCATCCTGCAGTTCAGAATCTTGTTTCCATCTGTTCTTCATTGTATGCTGTCCCAATAAGTGATAGAACCATTTCCTCCTTCCAAGGTGCGGAAAGGGTTTGATTTAAGGATGTTCCCAGTGCCAAAGAAAGAAAATGCTTAGAGACCAGTTCTGTATCTTTCTTTAGTAAACTTGTTTGTGATAGTGCCCAAGTTCAAAATGTTGTCACTTCACAACCTGTTACCTCTTCTTCCTCCTTCAAGTTTCCTGGTAACACTAGACTTAAAAATGTATTATTACATTCCTATTCATCCAGACGTCAGACGCTTCTTTAGGTTTTGTGTCTCTGGATCACATTATCAGTTCTCTGCCTTACCCTTTGAACTATCCACTGCATCAAGAGTATTTACAAACTGTCTAGCACTGATTATAGCTCATTGCAGTCTACAGGGTATCACATTTTTCGATATTTAGAGGTTTAGAGGACTTGTTTATCTTTGCAGAGTCTTTTTCAAGGTGTCAAAAATCTCTCTCATGGGTGAAAGATCTCTTGCATAAACTGGGAATCCAACAAAAGATATTTAAAGTCCTTGGCACCCTCAGACAGGAGTGTGTTCCTGGGATGTCAGGTAAACACATCGGTTCAAACAGCTTTTTTGCCAAGAAAAAATCAGATACTTATTTACATCTGTTTCTAAGATTTTCCACTCAGACTTCAGTCACTGCAAGGGAATACCTCAGGATTTTGATCTCATGGCATCTATGACTCTCATGACTCCACATGAGAAAGACCGAGTGGTATCTGAAAATCTCTTTGGTACCAGCATCATTCTCTTTTCAGATCCCATTTCTCATAAAAAATCTTTTGGTGGAAACAACAGATACCCTTAAATCCTGGTCTTCCCTTCTCCCTCCTTATTACAAAGCAGCCACACAGACACTTCAGACTTTGCTTGGGGAGCAGTTTCAGAAGAGATAAACTGCAGGGGGTGTAGGACACCAAGAACAGACACAAGCACATAAATATCAAGGAGATACTTGCCCTAATCAAGGCATACAATTCTCTGAAACAACTTTGGTCCCTGGGACCTCTTCAAATGGTTATAGACAATACCACAGTCATGTGGTACATCAACATTCAAGGGAGAACCAGATTAAACCCCTTTTGCAGACTAGTCATGTTACCATGGGATACAGTTTCACTGCACAATCTCACTCTGCAGGCATCCTACAGTCCATCAGAGCAAATCTTTGTGACAGACAAGCTAAGCAAGACCAGGGCAAGCCGTCATGAGTGGAAACTGGATCAGGTGGTCTTCCAAGATTTGATCTATTTGTGGGGAATTCCTCAAGTAGACCTCTTTGCCTTTTCTCTGACCAATCAACTGGCAAAATTCTGTTCCAGGACTCCATGTAAGAAGGTTTGGAAGACAGATGCCTTTTATTTTCTTTGGACAGGAATGCCCCTGTATGCCATTTCACCCTTTCCACTAATATCCAGGGTACTTCTGAAGATTCAGAGGAGCCCCCCAAGATCATCACGGTGACTACCATCCTGCCCATTCAAGCATGGTTATCCCTTCCTTTGGAAATGGTGAGGGGCAACTTCCACAAGCTTCCTCACAGACTGGATCTACTCACACAAGACCATGGGTGTTTGATACACCCCAACATCAACAATCTTCAACTGACTGTGTGGATAAATAGGGTCTTAATTCCTTTTAGACACTTGTTTTCTGAAGATGTGCACCAGGTACTAATGGAGGCAAGAAAGCATCCTACTAGAAGATCATATATTAGCAAATAGAAAAGGTTTATCAGCTGGTGCCAACAACATAACCAACACCCGTTCAGGGCTAGCTGTTCTCTGGTTTTATTATATTTGTGTTAGTTACTATCCTATGGTCTTTTCTTATTCTTCTATCAAGCCTCATTTATCGGCCATTTCAACATATCTGCCCATGGCTCCTCCTCTTTCAATGTAGACTCATGTCAAAATGTTCTTGAAAGAGGTTTTCCATAAGAGGCCTCCTAGAAAACTGGAGTCCTCTTTAGAGAAGCTAACACTTGCTGCATTGGAACCACATAATCTTGATGACTCAAGCTGCTTGACAGTTTGGGTGCAAGGAAGGGGCCCTGAAACTTTGGAAGCTGTCTGGCTATTATATCCTTGGCATGATATAGCCCATATAGCTAAGAATACTGCAGCAGTGATCATTCAAACACCTATTGTTATGGTAAGTTCAACTTACACAACTGTACTTTAATAGCTAGTAAGTACACTGCCTGGATGCCAGCAAAGAGTAAATTTAGAAAACCTGACAGATCAATCAACTAAGAAAAGATGAAGAGAAACTTCCAACTCTGACATTCGAAGAATCCTGCAGCTATTCAGGAAAAAACAGTTCCAGCTTCAGCTATGATACAAGACATGACTTCCAGTAATTTACAAGAAAAATAAATCAAATGTACTTAGAGATGATTAAAATAAATGAAACACTGAAGGGAGTATATCAACTCAAATAAAAAGGATGGAAAAAAGAAGCTTTAGCTATATATTCAGATGAACCAATAAAATTTCAAAATAAGGCTGAAATGAAGAAAAGGATGGCTAAGTATGGCACTTCTCAAAAAGGGCTGTTTCAAAAAATGGTAAGAGTTAGAAGACAAGAGCACACACAGGAAACCTGAGATTTTCTACTCTACCAGAGAAATTGGACGGAACAGACTATTAATTTTTTGAAAGCACAAATAAGCAACTTGACTGGCATTTCACAGCAGGACTTGTTAATTGAAAGGCGCATCTAGTGCACAATCCAATATGGGCCTTATGAAAGTAGCTAAGATCTGTATTAGTATGGATGCAATTACACCAGCAAGAAAGAGTTAATCCTGACAAAACTGTGGTAGAAGGGAAGAGTATTAAAAACTGGAGAGAGCAGAGTGTTTGTGGAAAATGATTACTCATTCTACACTAGGCAGAAGAGAAGCAAATTTATACCAGCAATCAGGGAATGTCAAGAGGCAAGTGTGAGATTCAAGCAGCTGTATCCAGCTTTCTTCACAATATGTTTTTTTCTGGAGGAAATACAAAATTTTATCCAACAAAATGTGAGCATCAAACAGAAGGAGACTTGGCTTCTCACTCTTCTGACAATTAAGCTCAAAGATACATGGCCATGAAACCTTTTCCAGTGTTCTAAAGGAAAATGTTTGAAAAACAGAAAAAAAGCACAGGAGTTGACTAGAAGAACTGGGAGTACCCTGGATTTGAATCAGAGTCTGGTGTTGGGAGGAGGAGACGAACAGGAAGAAGACCAGCAAAAGTGAATTAGTGAATGAATGTAAGATTATAAAGCATCAATAACATTTGTGAAATGTGGCTTTGAAAGAAAAAGTTGCCAAGAAAGCTTTGACTATTGGTGACTTTGTTAAAACAGTGGGTGGACTGTAAAGTGTATACTCCATTTTATGTCATTAATGTTTAGAAGGGCACTAAAAGGAAAAAAAAAATGTAAGTAAAATATTTTTTGTTTTTAATAGTATTTATATAATCCATTTCAAGATATAAACTGCATTTTATTTAGTAATGCAGTTTTGTGTGGTATAAAGTCAGGGGCATTTTAAATATAGGGGTGAGGGTGAGTTTTTTCAGTGTTTGTTGTTTGTGATAAAGACATTAAAGTAACACATTTTTTAGTTTTAATTTGTATAGGCTTTACGATGTAAAGAGGAGAAAGGTTCGATAAAAGAAAGTTTAACATAATATGCCTTATTCTTGGGCTGCTGGATTTGGGGTGGGGTGTAAAAGTGCAGTGATTATATTATATGTAGATTTGAGATGATTTATCCTATTTTTGTATAGATGAAATGTCTGGATTAATGTCCTTGGCTTAATTTAAAAATATGTGTTTTCTGTAAGCAAGCAGGCTTTAAAAATAACTCAAATGATAAATGCCATGGGAAGTGCTATGTTTCTACCAAACGCTTAGAGGAAATCAAGAAGTTTGCAGCTGAAGGCAGGTTTACATTCTGGACCCAATTCCAAAAGACCTGCTCTCAGTGCAAGTGACCACTTATACTGAGAGCATGTCTTTTGGAATCTGGTCCATGCAGCAAGTCTATTTATAGATAGAACATACACTGAAGTAAGTCACTTAAAATGACAGCAGGTCTATTGGAATCAGGGCAGAGTTGCACGAACAGCAACTCTTTTGGAAAACGGCCCTATGTTTTGTTCTGAGTGTAGCTGACAAAGACTCTTGCATGAAGGCATCTCTGATCAATACTAGCAAAAAACTACGATCACTCATAAAATCATCCAAGGCCAACTTTGAGAGAAAAATCGCTAATGACACAAAAGACAATCATAAGGTCTTCTTTAGCTATGTTAGAAACCTGGGTGGAAACTCCCAGATATGCTCAGAATTAGTCCAAAATGATAAAAAAATCACTGAACCCACAGACATTGCCAACATACTGACAGACAGGTTCAGTACAAATTTCTCCCCTCCCTCCCCCCCAAAAGGAGAAATATCTATCCCACCACAGTCTAGCCTCCCAAACATCTCAGATGCCCAGGTGAGAGCTGCTCTCTCTAAAGCAAAAAACACAGCATCAATGGGACCGGACGGTGTCCCCGGCTGTGTGCTACACAAACTCAATGAGGAACTAATCCCACACATAAGGCTGCTGTTTAATCTTAGCCTTACTACAGGATACGCACTCCAAAGAATGGCGACGGCAACTGTGGTCCCACTCCACAAAGGCGGTGCTTCTACGGACCCTGGAAATTACCGCCCATAAGCTTGACGAGCCTTGTCTGCAAAGCTATGGAGAGGATCATAATGGAACTCATAAATAAAGACATTGGGGACCTACAGACACTTGATCCTACCCAATTTGGCTTTGTCAAGGGCAGATCCTGCCTCTTGAACTTGGTTGACTTTTCAAACAGTCACTAAGGCCATTGATGAGGGTAAGGCAGTTCACACAGCCTACCTTGACCTAGCAAAAGCGTTCGACACAATACCCTACTCGGGCATCATAGAAAAGCTCACCAGCTTAGATGTAAACCCATATGTCACAAGATGGGTTGCAAACTGGCTCAAGGACAGAACACACAGGGTTAGAGTTGCTGGTGCCATGTCAGACTCTAAGCCGGTCACAAGCGGTGTCCCACAGGGTTCAGTCCTGGGCCCCCTCTTGTTCGGCATTTATTTTTCTGAAGTGCAGGCAAACATAGGGGGATTGTGGCTGACAAAATTTGCAGATGACTGCAAACTGGGCACCATAATTGACACTCCATCAGACACAGACATCCTCCAGAGAGGTCTCATAGAAATGGATAACTGGTGCCAGAGCCATGGCCTTAAGCTAAATGCTAAAAAATGTATAGTCATACCCTTTGGGAAAAACAAGGTAACCCCTAATTACCACATAGGTGGTAATCCATTAAACACGGAAGAAGTTATCAGGGACCTGGGGACCCAAGTTGACAGTAACCTCTCTTTTGACACTCACATTGCCAAAGTGGTTAGGAAGACCTTCTACATTGCCCACCTGATCATGAAGGGATTCACATCCAGATCAGGAGAGGTCATTGTACCCCTGTACTCTTCACTTATCAGACCAATGATTGAGTACAACGCCCCATTCGGAATGTACCTTACCCGACACCTGCAGCAGTTGGAAAGACCCCAAAAGTTCCTCACCAAAAGGATAAAGGGGCTCAAACATATGTCATACGATGCCCGACTGAAGAAACTCCAGCTCTATTCAGTTGCATACCGCCTGCTCAGAGGTGATCTGTGCCTGACATACAAGGCCATGTCCAACCCGAATTAATGGACATGCTTCACCTCAAAAATCCAAATCCACCAGAGCCACGAGCAAGAGACTTAAACCTCAACACGGATATAAATAGGACATGCTGGAGGGACAGATTCATCACCCAGAGACTCCCTACACTATGGAACAGAATCCCAGTCCATGTGAGGCAGAGCCCCTCACTGACTCTGTTCAAGAGAAATCTTGACGAGTGGATGGGAGATCGTAGGTTTACCCTGGGAATCATCTCTGTGTCACTGCTGGACAGAGGCACAGCAAACTAATGGGTATAGTATTCTCATCCTAAGGGGTGGTGAAAGCCACACACACTCTGGCTAGGCTTATAAATGCCCTAGAGCAGATAGCCTAGTATGAACCTATGAACCTATGAATCTGCAAAGTTGTTAGCTGTTTTTTTTTTCCATTACTGACTATGTTTCCATGGATATGAGGTGCCTCTGCCTGCATGTGTAAACAATCTTGAGAGTTCTGAACATTGTTTGCTGATGGAAATGCAAAATTTACAAGTACAAAGGCAAGTAATTTACTAAAAAAAAGTCTGAAATTACTTGAAATAAGGCATAGCAGCTTCCCTAGCACCTAAATAGTATACAATGTAGCTTTACTTGCAATCTTTAAGGCTAAACATTAACAACTTCTGAACGCACGTGTGTTTTAAATTAACACGTTATGGGGGTGTTCTGAAAATGTATTTATTTTAACAAAAACTCTCAAATAAAAAACTAAAAGTCATGAGAAATATTATATATGTTGAAATGGAAATGACAAGAAACAACTCTATAAAAGATTAACCTGATAAACATTAGTGAATGTGAATGTAACACAAAAGTTAGCAATACATATTCAAACAAGTGGTCATGTGAAATAGGTGGGAACAATAACTTCTTATAATTACTATGCTATCTATATTACTTGGGAATGTAAAATGCCCTACAGGTACAGACAAAAATGTAAGAGTATTGAATTACTTTAGAAATTGCAGAGTGCAAATAGCAATGCTGCAGAAGACACATTTGGAAAAAAATGAGCATGCACATTGGATAAATAAAGGATTTCAGGATGGATATTTAGTAGAATATCAGGGACAAAGGAAAAAGTAGCAATTATACTAATTGCTAGAGGAACTCCAATAGTGATAGAAGAGGAAGAAAAGATAATGGTAGATTTGTGGTAGTAATGGGCTACTGCAAGGGCAGACGATTATGCTGGCATGTCTTTATATTCAACTAAAAACTGCTATTATGGAGCTTAAGATTTTGAGGAAAATAATCAGCTTTCAGCAAGCAGTATTACTTATAGGTTGGGGCTAGAACTTGATTTACAACAGTGACGATGTATCTGGGGGCCTTGGAAGGGAAAATACAATAAAAGATGGTAGATTTCAGAAAAAAAAATTATGAAAATATTTTGTATGGAAGACATGAACACAGTAGTAGAAACTTGGAGAGAATTTACGTATTATTCTCCAAGGAACAATAACTTATATAGACTAGATGGCGGTCACATTTCACATGAACACGTGCATTTAATTGAAAACTTCGACACATCCAATAACGATCTCAGATCATGTGCCAATAAAAACTTAGATAAAAATGCAGGGTAATGAAGTAAAAATGAGACACTGGCACTTTCACAACTACCTGTTACAAAGGGAGGAACTGGTAGTGGAAGTTATCTGAGAGTCATTAGGGAAAAATAGAAATTTCTTCCGATTTTATTGCTAGTGGACTTTCCAAGATGGCTACTCACTTATTAACAACTCTCCTAGTATGAAAAAGAAACTGAAAGATAAGGGCCAGGAACTCTGTCACTTGTAATAAATTAATTTACACTGGGGTACAAAAGTACTCCGATTTTATATATATATATATATATATATATATATATATATATATATATATATATACAGCTTATTGGCTTGTGGATGTGTGTTGCTTTTTTTGTTTCTGTTGTGATGTGTGTGTTGTGGTATATGTGTGGTCTGGTGTGTGCTGTGTTTTGAATTTCATGGTTTTGGGCTTCGCGGTTTTGGTGTTTCGGTGTTGTGTGGATTCGATGTCATGGTCTCGAAAAACTGAAATTCGAGATTATGAAGTGAATCCATACATATATATATATATATATATATATATACATATACATATATATATATATATATATATATAT
The DNA here is from genome assembly GCF_019279795.1 of Protopterus annectens. Classification (NCBI taxonomy): domain Eukaryota; kingdom Metazoa; phylum Chordata; order Ceratodontiformes; family Protopteridae; genus Protopterus; species Protopterus annectens. The sequence goes on from NC_056731.1 coordinate 1,611,421,611, forward strand.
ACATACTTACATATATATGCATGTCTGTGTAAAACTGATATGTTTTCTCATACTTTTGCATACGTGAATGTCTGGATTAAAACTACTGGGTAATCTAAAAACAAGTTTTAAGTCGAAACAAGTAAATAAGAGAACACTGAATACAATGAAAAGTTTTCCTTTAGCAATAATTTTTTCAGCTTGCTTTAGAAGCCTGCAGCTGTGGACTACATTTTTTTCTCTTATGTTTCCATAATAAAAAGCTGATAAGATGGCAATTAAAAGCCAGAAGACTGTTTTCTTTAATGCTAAAAGTTAATGTTTTCTGAAAGCTTGCATGTTGTTTCTCATATCTGGGAGGGGAATAGATACAATTACCTCCATACCATCATGCACCCACTTCAAAACTTCACTAAAAGCACAACTACAAACATGCTGGCTATGCCCTTGCAACTCCCACTCTAATATCATCCATCCCATCCAACCACTACCTTTCGTTCTACTCCACTAACTACCTTGATTATAGCAAGCTCAGATGCTCATAAGCCAGTACTTATTATACAGCACGAACTTCTTCTTCTTGTAACATTTGTTAATGTCTGGTATGCACTTCACAGATAAAGATTCTAGTTGTCTACTGACGTACTATGTTCTTCATCTGTAAATATGTTGTAAGTAATTGCTATGTAAATTGTTAATCACTATGTAATCCAATGTAAATACTGTCTGTTTATTTCAACTGTGGAGCTTTTCTCCCCTGGCCTCCGCTGAAAATGGACCTACGTCCAGTCGGACATTCCCGGTCAACAAATTTAAATAAATCGGTCAACAAATTTAAATAATAAATAAATAAATAAATAAAAAGAACAGGCACCAATTAGTCTAAGTAGAAGCAATAACACGTTTCTTAGCATGGATAACCTCAATTCTAGGTTAATTAAGGCCTATGTTTGCAGCTGGGGAATCTCACAAAAAGAGTTGCAATTGCAGAGTGCTAAAGAAAAAAAGGAAGTACCTGGATAATGTGCATTAGTTTAGAAAGATTGCTTTTAAGTAACTGTTTTTTTGATAATAATGCCGAAGTAACAAAATCAGTGCGCCTGTGCAGCTCAAAAGAAAACTCAGAAAAAACAACAGGAGCTCATGTAGTGTGGTCGGAAACAAAATACACTTCTGATTTTAAAACTTCTTTTGAAACAACTTTTTCCATACACCAAACTGTATTTATTTTCGAAAAAAAAGATGTGAAAAGCATTTTTATTCACTTTCATCCACATGTTCTCATTTTTTTCCACAACCTGACTGTTGATGAAAAAGCAGTGTTACAAGAATTATGGATCATTTACTTAAAAACTACCCATCAAAGGTCAATCACATCTTGAAAGATTACTGGGACTTTCTCTCCAAAATCACCCCACACTTAGACAATGACCAATGCAGTTTTCTAACCATTGATGTTATTGATTTATTCACAAGCATTCCTGATGAGATTGGCCTTGAATTTTTTAACCAAGCTTTATTGGCTATGACTTCTCCTGACAACACCTTGATGAATTTCGCCACCACCCTGATGGAATAATTCATTCTAGTGAATAATTTCATTTTTTTTGAAGGACAGCACTTCAAGCAAATGTATGGCGTAGCTATGGGGGCCACTTGTGCCCCTATATATGCCAATCTGGTTATGTACTGGTGGGAGAAAAGTCTTGTTTTTAATTCCACCTACAACCATTGTTGGGAACTGTTCTTTCATTAAATGGATGACATTTTCATTCTTTAGACAGCTTCCAATATACAGGTTGCAGAATTCTTGGAATTTCTTAACAATTCCACTTCTTTTTTGAAATTCACCCATCATTTTTTCTCACAACCAGACTGACTTTCTGGATGTGCACTTATGGAAGGACTATAGACAAAACTGCTTTCCTTAGAAAATTTATATGAAACAATTTTTCAAATCACTATTTGCATTTTTCAATCTTCATCCCTTATACTGCAAGAAAAATATTTTTAAAGGTCAATTAGTGCGGGGTGCTAGGATGTATTGCACTTTTGAAATTTTCAAGGGGGAATGTGAACACATTTTCAATATTTTTGGAAAGGGCATACCCTTATGAATTTCTGTCACCAATCAGCGAAGTTGTTTTATGAGGCTGGGGGACTAAATACCTCCCCTTACTTGGTTCATCTCCAGAACCTAGTACGATGCACACGACTCCAGCTCACAACAAAAGTACAGATTTCATTAATGCTTTTTTAGCTAAACACAACTCACACTTTAGAGGTATCAATGATGTTGTTCTGAAAAACTGGTACATTTTCAAGGTGAATGTCATTATTTTCAAAACTTTGGGGGAAACACCAAAAATTGTTTACAAAACAGGAAAAAATATGAAAAAAACATTTTTGAAAATACTATTGTTTTCCCTTCAAGGACTTTTTCAAGTACTTGAAAATGCGGTGTGTGCTCCCAATGTCCATACATTTTAGAACAAGAAGCTATTGTTTTAGACAATTATTGTAATTTTAAAGTTAAACTAGCCTATGGTAACTGTTTCACTAAAAGTATAATTTACATTGCTTGCTGTCACTCTTGTTCATGCTTTTATGTTGGGAAAACAGAGAGACAGCTTGAGACAAAACAGAGCTAGTTCTCTTTATAAACACTCCACTTCCTGCACAACCTTTCACAAAATTTCATTTTTCTATCCTAGAAATTGTCCAAAGGCATGAACGTGGGGGTCCTTGGAAAGTACTTTTAGAATAGAGTTGTGTTGGCAAATTAAGTTGAATGCATCTGTATACCCAAGAATTAATTAATTAATTTCCATCACTCCTGCACTTAAGTTAAACGCTTTGAAACTCTAGTGTGCACAGCTTTATTTCACTATTTTTAATGAATTAAATGTATATTTTGATTTTTAAACTGCACTTTTTAAACTTCATTTTATTGTACAAATATACTTTTTTTAACTGGTTTAATTCCATGTTGTTTTGTTCCTGATTAGACTTAAATAAATGTTTTGACCAATTAATTATTTATTCTAATGTACTTTATTTTATTGGTAGGTTGTAGTGTCACATGATTGATTTTTAATTTATCTTAACTGTTTGCTTTAAACAAATCCTGGTTCTCAAGAAGTTCCATTTAATTTACTTGGGACAAAAGTACTAAACCAGGTTTTTTCTTACACAATTTTTCATTTTTAATAAAAAGTGAAGCCTATCTCCAGACTCGTGTTCCAGTGTATGGTTGTTCGTTCTTATAAGAAGTTTTATTAGTTCATTCTTTAAGACATTTTTTATTGGTGATTCTACCTAGTTATTTGGAAGAAGTTGTGTTTCAAGAGAAGTTTTAAGAGTAGAAGTGTATTTTGCTTCTGACCACTATGCGAGTTGCTGTTGTTTTTCTGAATAATGCCAAAGTGAAAAACTTCTGGCACAACGACTTGGGCAATAAAAAGCTTTATCATGTCCTGGTTATACTAAATTCAAGTTTACTGTACTTGAACAGCTAGCACCTTAGATTAGAGACTGGCAAAACTGATTACTACACCGGGAAATGCTTTGGCAATTCTGTATGGACAACAGACATTCCCTGGTTTAAACTATGCCATCTCCATTTCCGGTGAATTAAAACTTAGAGCTGCCAGATTATAACAGCTTTTATGATTGTTTTTCCACAACTGTTTTGATGTTTTTTGATATTATTGACACTGAATGTATTTCCTTGGCTGAAAATTGCCAATCTTTGTGCAATTGGCTGTTCCTTTTTTTCATTTTAAGCACCTCTACTGGTTCAGCTGTTTGGATTAACTATTGCTAGATGACTTAGTACCTGCTTTACCTCTAACAGATTAGATAGGAAATTCACCCTGGGGATCACTTCTGTGGCTCTGCTCGACAGGAGCACAGGAAAATAATTTTCTTGGGTGGCGAAAGCCAGGGTAACATTTGGCTAGGCTTATATAGGCCCTTGGGCCAATAGCCTAGTACCTACCTATGAACAGCATTGGTTGATTTCTTGTTTTTAGTAATTTCATTGGTGCAGTTTTTGGGGGGGTGTTACCTGTTCAGGGTTTTAATGGTATTGCTTTTGAATATTACTATTCTCGTTTATGGTTCTGAAGATTTCTTATCAAAGAAAGTGCTCAAATGTGTTTTTTAACAATAAGGTGTTTCTGCATCTTGTGCAACCCAGTATTTTGGACATGTGGTCTGATTTCCTGGGCAAATTAAGCCTGAAAATAAGTATGCACCTTACAAAATGAGTACATGATATGAAGGGGTAAATCAAGCCTGAAAAGTGGTATATACCTTCAAAACAGGTACAGTTTGTTGAAAAGTATGTTAGTGGATGTGATAAGACTCAACCCTATAAATGCAGAACTCATTTTTTCCCAGGAAAATATATTCACTGGGCAAGGCTAGACCAGCATTATGTTTGTAAACCGTATACTGATATGATCCTTGAGTCAAAAATACAGCCAGTTTTGCTTTCTGACCATGCACTTCTGCAAGTCTCAATGGTATCTAGAAAAACACTTGCATTTTCCCTAGTATCTCTTAAAAAGGAAAATGTGCTCTGAGGGGGTGGACCTAACTTCATGGGAAAACTTGGGACATTTAAGATTAAAAGAAAACAGCCAAAAATATGACTGGGAAATATAAGGAAACTTAAAAATGTTTATAAATTTTAAAGCGAGATAGGTTTGGAATAAATGAAAGGAAAAAAACAGGTAGAGCTAAAAAACCTGAAGGACTTAAGCCAGGAGCAGATGAGAAGACTTAAAGAACTTGGGTGAGCAAATTACAGCAATAAAGGACTTCATTATAGATTATCTTGAGAATTTGGCTGAATTGCGGGACAGTGAGCTCATATAATATGTGAGGGCAATGAAACTTTTCGCCAGCGGACAAGACAACAAATAGTTTAGAGACTGATAGTAAAGAATATGAATTCTGAAAATGGTATGACTGAGACAGATACAGATAAGGTTAAGAAAGTAATGTCTAATTATTTAAATAAATTATATGAAAAAGATCCAGAAGTAGATAGTAACAAGGAAATATACTTGAGACACCTAGGGCTATCCAAACTGCTGGAAGATGAGGGTGGGAACTTAATGAAGAAAATATGTGAAGTTGAAATTACATAGGAAATAAATTGTCAATAGAATGGAAAAATCCAGGGAGCAATGGAATTCCTCTGGAAGCTTGGAAGAGGATAGAGAAAGATATAATCAATCTATGGTTGAAATGATGTAATATGATCCTTGAAAGAGGTGTAGTTCATGGTAAGCAGCTGTGTTTAAAACCCAAAAAAGTTAAGGATCCTTTGGAGACAGGATCTTAAAGATCCATATCAATACTGAATCATGACTATAAGGTCTTCATGATTACACTAGCAAAAAGATTAGTAAAGATACTAACAAAATAATCAAATCGGGTCAATGTGGATAATATCTACAGAACATTATCTAAAGAAAAAAATATACTGGTTGGATTACATGCAGAACAGGCCTTTGATATTATGAGCTGGGAATTTCTTAAAGAATTTTAGGGACTTTAACTTCCCAAGAAAATGGTAAAGTTAACATTTAATATATATTATGGAACCCAAGCCATAGGGAAGTTTAGTAGATGGCTTTCAAAACAATACCATTGTGTCCTCTCTCACCTTTGCTGTGCAATTTATTCAGAGTTGTCTGATATACTGTGATATGACTGGGAAAAGGAACATCAAAAACAACTTTTTTGTCAGTGATGGTTTACATTTTCAGACCCAGGAAAAAAAACATATTAAAGGTTTTCTAAAAACTAAGTTATTTTGGCAGAAAAAGCACTGTGGTGGTGGTGCTGCGGTAGCATTGTTGCCTCATAGCAAGACGTTGTCCCATTCTATTCTCAGCTAGAGCGTCTTCTGTGTGGAGGCATGCGTGAATGGGGCGTGCCAGGGCTGGTAACCCGGTACATAAAAATCCACTACCAATCATTAGCGGATCGGAGTTCCGCTGTGGCGATCCCTAACCGGGAAAAGCCGAAAGACACAAACAAGTTATTTGGGCAGACTAGAAGGTTATAAGGTAAATGAATTATGACCTAACTTTGGACATGGTTCAGAGATTTCCCTATGTATTGGGAGATCAGATGCAGTACTTGGAAATCTAGCTAAAGTCAGACAGCAACCAGCTGGCAAATGGAATATGGGAAAAGACCCGACTTCAGACCAGTGACAAGTGGAGTACCACAGAGTTCAGTCCTGGGTCCTCTCCTGTTTGATATCTACTTTTCTGAAGTACAGGCTAACACAGAAGGTCTTTGGCGATCGAAGTTCGCAGATGACTGCAAACTAGGAGCCATAATTGAAACTCCTAACGATGTGGACATCCTACAAAAGGGCCTCACTGAAACAGATGCCTGGTGTCAAAGCTATGGCCTTAAACTTAATGCCAAAAAGTGCACTGTCATCCCCTTTGGAAAAACTCTGTACCCATGAGCTACCAGATAGGTGGTAGTCTACTTAACACCGAAAGTGTGATGAGACCTTGGGACACAGGTGGACAGCAGTCTCTCCTTTGATAATCACATCGCCACAGTAGTCAGGAAATCCTTCTACATGGCATAGCTCATCACAAAAGGTTTCTCATCCAGGAAAAAAGAGGTCATTGTTCCCCTCTACTCATCAGACCCATTATAGAGTACAACGCCCCTTTTGGTATGCACCTCACAAGACATCTACAACAACTGGAAAGGCCGCAGAAATACCTCACAAAGAGGATTACTAGCCTCAAACAGATGCCCTATGCAGACTGTCTCAAAAAACTCCAGCTTTACTCCATCGCATATCGCCTATTCAGAGGTGATCTCTGCCTAACATACAAAGCTATGTCAAACCCAGAGCTGCTGGACATGCTCCACTTAAAGAAATCCCAATCCCTCCGAGCTACATGATCTAGGGACCTAAACCTTGTCACCACAATAAACAGAACAAGCTGGAGAGTTAGATTTCTGTCCCAGAGACTTCCCATACTCTGGAACAAACTACCTATCTATAGCAAACAAAGCTCCTCATTAGCACTCTTCAAGAAAAATCTTGATGATTGGATGGGAAATAAGAAATTCACCTCGGGATCACCTCTGTGGCTCTGCTCGACAGGGGCACAGGAAAATAATTTTCTTGAGTGGCGAAAGCCAGGGTACCTTTCTGGTTAGGCTTATATAGGCCCTAGGGCCAATAGCCTAGTATCTACCTATGAACAAAAATTATAAGAAAGACTACACATTGGAAAATGCAATTTATGGATATAGAAGATAAATGCAAACAGGCACTGTACTGTGACTCTGGTTTTTATGTGGGAGCCTACTTATAGCAGCCAAAACCACAACTATAAAATGAAATTAAAAAGGAAATTAAAGAATTTCTTGTGGAAAATAAAAGACCACAGTAGCAGGTGTTAACTATGCTAAAAGAATGGGAGGCTAGGTATGTCGGACCTTGAGGCTTACTTCAAAGCTACGCAGCTTAAGCTGCTTTACTTGTACAATACCAGAGCTAATACTCTTAAAAGGAAATTAATGATGGCAAATTCAGTTGATAACACATAAGGAAAAGGGCAGCCTGATATTTGGAAGGAGCTAGAAAATAAGGAAAAGCAGAAATACGTGACAAGATATCTTACAAAGGTTGTTTACAGTCTTGTATTATCAGAAAGTACAAAAAATGGAAATATAAAAAATACAAATAAACTGGAAATATAGATTATTACCTAAAGGATACCCCTTAAGAACAGGTAATAACACAGAGAATGAAGCAGTCATCGGCTTGTTTGTACTGAGCTGAACTGAGATGGGTTACCAGCCACAACTCTGAACTAAGACACCAGACAACTAGAGGCTTCTGAGCTTCTAGAAAATCATAAGTTGCCTGTTTTTTTTTTTTTTTTTTTACTTATTAATATTACAGCACTTTTTTACTGCCTGCTGCCTACTTTAATACCGTACTTATATACTGTGTAATAATCTACACTGCTGAACTGCAATTGTCTACATTACTGTGCCTGTTAAACTGAATTTTAATGGTGTTTTCCCTGTTTACTAAGCTCTTTTTGCTATTTTCACTGTTTAAGTATTTGCTGGTGTTTTTCACTGTTGCAAAGCAATCTGTTCTGCTTGCTGTGTGTCTGACTGCTATTTTCTGCTGTGTTAAATATTTTCTAGTGGTTCCTGCTGAAACTAGGGTAGGTAGTAGCTGTAGCATAGTTCAGATACAGGTTTGCTGCATCTAGGTCTGTTTGTTCTGAGCACACTTTCTACACCATTTTGGATTGGAAGGGCCCTTTCTGCACTCTAGTGATATGATTGTGTTGATTGCAACCTGTTTGGGGAAAGGTGGTTGGTCTAGGACTTGAAATAAGCATCCTCATTGGTCCTTTTGAACTTTTTAAAAAATTTTTTCAAGTTTAGTGTCTGGTATTTTAACCCTACATTTGGTTTCTGCTTATTTGCGCATCGCTTTGCACACTGCCGTGCAATTGTACACCATAGCAGGACAGATTATTTCAACAGTTTTTCCCTTAGTTACAGCTCTAGCTCATTAGTGTAGCCCTCATCCTTAGCACTTTTCCAGTCAAAGAAATACTGCTAGCGAGCTGAAACCTATTAAATTAACAAAAGAAGAAAAAGAAAAAGAAAAAAACCCCGGCAGAAACATCCATCCACTGAGCACCTCCTTGATCGATCCCGAAAAGCACCCCTAATAACAACAGTCTTCAACCCAGCATTATGGACAGCTGGACCACCCTTGCTTCTCCTGCCAACCTTGTTTACTTGGGTCTCTACAGACAGTGTAGCAATTGTATACTGATAACCCTCTATTAACTCACTCTAGTCCAGAGTGTGAGAGATGTATCTACACCAAGAATATTGAATCCATGCTCTCTCGCACTCAAAACAGTAACATGGAAGAGGTTGCCATCCCACCACTACACATAAACATAACTCATACACAGAGTAAGTATCCAGCACAAAAATCAATACATGCAGAGGTTCTCTCAAAAAACTTACTGAGAAACCAGTGACCTCCAAAACACAAGACTGCTACAAGTAACACAGTTCCCTCAGCATCCATGACACACAGCAGCACCAGTGTCTCACCTACCAAGCCCATAAGGCGTAACACTCAAAAACCAAATTTTCTAGTCACTGGAGACTCAATAGTGAGACACACAGATGTCTCACTCACTAGGTTGGACAAGGAGAAAGTCACAGGTATTGCCTGTTTGGTACCAGGATTTGTCAGATCACACATGCACTAAGGTCTCTCAGCAGCAACTACCATTATGACTCTGTCATACTTAATACTGGAGTGAACAACCTAAGACGTACCTCACTAGACTATATGAAGAGAGACATGATTGAGCTCTCCGAGTACGTGTCCCAGGCAGTTGTGTCCCTAGCCTTGGGCAGTATACTACCCTCACCTAGAATGATGCCACAGTATAAACACAAAATGATTGATTTCAATAAGTGGCTTAGTTTTTGGTGTCATTCAAAGGGGCTCCAGTTCCTGTCAGCCTGGGAATCCATGGTCAACAAACCTCGCTGCTTTGCCAAAGATGGTTAGCACCTGACACCTCTAGGTGTATGACTGCTGGAAAAGGCTCTTGCCTTCCCATACTGCCTTTTTTAGGCAAAGTCTTGAAAACAAAGTTACAGATATGAAATTTGCCAATCATAACAAAATAAGAGTCATGCTGCTAAACGCTAAGCACTTAAACCAACAACTGCACACCCTGAAAGTACTTCTATCAATGGAAGATGTAGATGTCTGTGCAGTCACAGAAACTTGGTTCAAGGCCTTAGAGACTACCCCGGCCTTGCAAGGCTACAATATCTTCCACACCTTCAGACCACAAAATGAACATGTGAGAACCAAAGGAGGCACCATTTCTGTCTATATTAGAGATAAATTCACCTCCCGTCTAGATAGACTGGAGTTACTTCAATTTCAGGTTACGGTGGGTAAGAACCCCCATTCAAGTCACAGCCAGTTACAGATTCCCTCCATGGGTCATGACGCACATGATAGCTACTTGACCAAACTGCAGACACTCCAAATATTACCAAACTCTCTGGTTATGGGGGATTTCAATTATCCTGTCATCAACTGGGAAACCTACATTAGCCCGAACCTGCTAGGGCAAAATGTACTTGACTTTGATAACTCAAATACCCTGGAATAAATTGTTGATAGCCCGACAAGAGGAACAAACATACTAGATCTGGTCCTTATTAACAAGTCAAACAGATGCACTATCACAACTTTTGGACCCTTATTAGTTAAATCTGACCACAAATCTGTCACCTTAAAGCTGACACTAACACCAAAACTCAGAAAGGGAGAAATCATATGAAAAAACCTCAGCAAGGCAAACTATACCAGCCAGGTTAAGGCATAAATGCATTTCGAGCTCCACCCCCAGTTGGAAATTATATCTACACCAAAGTATACAATAAAACCCTGTACAATCACTTGCATAAGTGTATAGACTCAGCTGTACCACAAAGAATCAAAGCCAGAGCCCAAAGTAAAAACAAGCCACCATGGTAGACATCCAGCATCAACAAACTTTACAATAAATGAAAAAAAGTTGCTGTCCATGAAAACAAAGGCGAGACCCCAACAATGGAAAAGCACCCATCTCAGCCTCAACAGGCAAATAAAGCAACTTGTCAAATCCTCTAAAGGCCTCTTTGAGACAAACTTAGCTAGCACAGCCAAGGATATCCATAAGGCCTTTTACAGTTATGCACATAGCCTAAAAGGTAGGACCCAAGCATGTGCAGAACTAGTGACCAATAGTATCACACACACTTACCGCACAGAGATAGCAAACCTGCTAGAAGATAGGTTTGGTGAAACTTTCACCCCCTATCCCCTCCACATCTATTACAAACCTTCTCCCAAACCCCCCACCTCACATACCTGAAAAACAGGTTATCAAAGCCTTGTCCTAGACAAAAAACACAGCCTCTATGGGAACAGACAACATCCAATGCTGTCTTCTAAACAGGCTAAATCATGAACTAGCATCACCATTAAGTACCCTTTTCAATAATAGTCTAACCATAGGCTTTGTTCCTGCAGAATGGAGAACAGCAACAATTATTCCCCTCCACAAAGGTGGTCTAGCAACAGACCCATGAAATTTCAGCTCCATAAGCATTGCCAGCCTCATCTGTATGGCCATAGAACATATCATTATGGACCTCATAATTAAAGACATAGGTGATTGCCAAATCCTGGATCCTACCCAGTTCGGCTTCGTGAAAGGCAGATTTTGCCTGTTAAATCTTGTGTATTTTTTTAAAATGTGACCAGGGCTATTGAGGGAAAATATGTGCACACAGCATACCTCGACTTGGCAAAGGCTTTCAACACAATTCCACACTCAGGCATTACAGATAAACTTAGCAAACTGAATGTAAACCCCTTTGTTGTAAGATGTGTTGCTAATTGGCTCACAAACCAGACACACACTATCAAAGTGGGCAACTCCACATCAACCTTGAGACCTGTTACCAATGGGGTGCCACAGGGGTTAGTGTTGGACCCCATACTGTTTGGTATACACTTCTCAAAAGTTCAGATCAAAACTAAGGCGTTGCGGCTGACCAAGTCTCCAGACGACTGCAAACTGGGTGCAATTACTGAATCCCCAAATGATGTCAGTGTACTCCAGGAGGGTCTTACGCAGAACAACGACTGGTGTCTCAGTTACAGTTTCAAACTGAATTCAAAGAAATGCATCATCATTCCCTTCGGCACAAACAATGTCTCCCTCACACTATCAAATCAACAATACCCTAAAGTACCCACTATCTGGTAAGGAACTTGGGATCCCAAGTTGACCATGACCTTAACTTCAACTACCACATGTCTACTACAGTAAGGAAGGTTAAGAAATAGCTGGAATAAGAAATTAGGGGAAAGTTTTACTGCAGCAGAATGGGGAAGGATATGGATATGCCAAGCTCTTAAAAATGTGACAAAGCTGATAAAGTTTAGTATTTTTATATGGAAATGCCTACACACACAGTTTTATATGCCAGCCAGGTTAGAAATGCTCCCCCAAGTGAATGTTGAGTGTTGGACAAGTGATGGGGTGGAAAAGGGAACTTACAGACATACACTTTGGAAGTGCACACGATTAGATCAATGGAACCTAGAACTGGTAAACTTCTGATTAAGGTATTAGGAAAGGAAGATGGACTGAATAAGGCTACGGTTTTACTCAGTTTACTTAGCATGTCCTAAACCAGTTGAAACCCTTTTTGCACTTTTCCTGTTGGTAGACAAAAAGATAATAACTAAAAAGTGGAAAACAAAAGAAAACACAACATGGTAGAAGTCACAACTACACTGCAGTTGATTAGAGAAACAGAATTAAAGTTTATAAGACAAGATGCTAAGGAATCTGGCTAAAGTTGGATAATGACCAAATAGCAAACTGAATGTGGGAAGAGACTTGGGAAAAGGGATTACTAAAAACAGATGCAGTGAAAAAACATAACATTGATTGTAACTCTGATAAATTAGGTCTAGTCTGAATCAGTATTTCACCCGAACGGTGAAATGAGAAGGTATGTTTTTGCATCTTGCGTATACAGCTGAGGTATTTGTTTGTACATAATTACAAAATAAATTCAGGAGAAATTGAGATGTTACATTAGAAGAACGGAACAACAGCTCTATGGGTACCCTAGACATGAGACAAATAATGTATGCCTGATTATGGTATATTAGAAAAGTACAGTGGACACCTGATTAAACTTTGTGAACACTGGCTGCTTTGTGATGTATATTATTAAAAATGTACAAATTACAAACTACTGAATGTATGTCAAACAGTCCAGTGTAAAATTAAGAGTACATCAAGCATGCAAATTGCACAGCATGTAAGACATAAAATGACCTATGGTAAATTAAACATTGCTTTTATAAAAAAAAAAAAAAAAAAAAAAAGTCAAGGGACACATGGGGAAAATATTTGGTTGTAATAATGCCACTATGCTACTTGCATGACTAAATGGAACATTTTCTGTACAACTCAGCTTTACATCTTTTAGAATTAATTAAGCATATGAACAGATTTCATCACAATTTAGATTAGACTAGCATTCTTTAGCTAAGTTTCCAGTCACAAGTCATTTGCAATGTAAAGAAGAATGGAGTCATCTAAATTTCACATAGTGATGTCACATGCAATCAACTTAAATGCTAAGCATCAAGGGGTCTAAGACTAAACAATATAGTACTACCCCACACCCCTTTGTGATGTAAAAGGGTTCAGCTGAACTGCCCTCCTGTTAGAACCCCAGTTTTCTTAGGTTAAGGTACATGACAAATCATGTTAAAGCACAGTGTTTGACGCAAAAATGTGTCATATTTTTGTTGTAACACAGTGTGCTTAACAAGGTCAAATGCTTTAAAAAGATTTAGAAAGATGCATCAGTAACTACTCTTTCTTAGAGTTTTCAGCATATGAACTCAGCCAGTGAGTTTCTACCCCATGCATTCTACACAAACCATGAACTCAGTCCATCAGTAAATGAACAGTGTCAAGGAAAGACTGGCACCATCTGTGAAACACCTTCTACATGATGTCTGGAACACTGCAGATCAAAGGTCTATAATTACTTAATGAATTAGTAAAGCCACATACATTTTTGCAGCTGCATATCACAGCTTACTTTCATTCAGGGGATTATTCTGTAGAAGGCTGGCACAAAAGCTTCCTTACTAATATCACCACCCCCCCATAAATAAATAAATAAAGCCTGGCCTATCACTTCAAAGTTAAGTAGAGTCAGCCTTCAGGAATAAGGCAAAGAAAAGTGAAAGCTTAAACCAGAATTCTGACAAATACATAATGTCAGGAGATATCCAGGCCATGAAATCAACATTTTTCTGCACCCATTTGTGCAGTCTTAAGGCCTGAATTAGGCCAGTTCTGTTCTGATCCTGGACTACTTTCAAAATTTTCCAGAAAGAGTGAGGATTATATTAAGTCAAGAAATCAGAGACATCTTCAGAGGTTCGGACACCTGTTAGACAGAACACAAAGGTATGCCAACTCAACTGTCATTTGGATAAGGATCAAAGACAGAGAAAAAAAAAACAGATGTCTTACATATCAAATAGGGACAGTGACTACACTAATGACAGGAAACTTAGAGACGGGTTCTAGGTTACTAAACCCAGCAATCTAGAAAAGACCACATAGGCCATCTCTTAATACACAGTAAGTGAGGAAAAGGGTGAGCAGACAGATTAGAAGGATAAGAGATCTGCTGCATAAAATGATTCAACAAAGCAGACATTCTCATACAGAGCACACAAAGTAAGCCAGTCAGAAAAAGAGGGAACTCATTTTATAACAACCATCAATTTAATAGCAACTGGCTTGTGCCACTAGTGATTTTATACAGTCCCAAACAAGTAAGCAAACAAGACAAAAAAGCCACAGAAAATCAGAAAAAATTGATAGCAGAAAGCATACAATACATAACATTTGGAAACATAGCTTTCAACTATCCAGATTTTTGCAGTATGTCCAGACATTTGTCTTCTATTTTTGGTGTGTTCCTTACAATATCTGTGGTTTTCTGGCAAGTCACTAAGGATTGAAGTCATTAAATAATACACTTGAGTTTCCGACTTCAAATCCTTCAGAAAATGCATGACAATACAAATCCTATTATTCTGTCAACTTTCCAAGTTTATAAGAGCAGTATTTAAAATTTGTCACTATGTTGGGGCTTTGCATACCATTATTTTCCAGATTTCTTGTTCTGAAAGGTTGAGAAATACGTTTGTAAATAAAATTAGGTGCAGTCAACATTAGAACTCAGAGTATTAAAACTGAGATTGGCAAATTTATAAATGGTGTAAACACTATTTTTATCACTGAAACTTTTGTCAGATGCTACAAGGACAGACGGACCAAAGTGTGACAGACCAGACTCAAGAAAACACCATACAAATCAAAGGGTTGGTTGTAGTGGTTGAAATAAAGTGACTGCAACTGTAATCCACCTGTTCAGCCAAGCAAAAAAAAAAAAAACATACAAGAGTAACTGTAAAGAGTACAAATTTTTAGACATAACTACTGCTGCTACTAGGATAGTGTAGAAAAGACACCCTGTACTCAGTACCTGTGTGTGTGTGTGTGTGTGTGATATATGGGTCTACGTTGTATCATCGAAAATATGGTTCATCGAGCCGTACTTCCGATGAACTGTACCTTCGATGTAACAACTAGGACCCATATATATATATATATATATATATATATATATATATATATATATATATATATATATATATATATCTATACCTGTGTGTGTATATATATCTATATATATATATATATATATATATATATATATATATATATACACACACACACACACACACACACACACACACACACATACACATACACACACACACACACACAAATATATATATATATATATATATATATATATATACACATGTGTGTGTGTGTTAAGGAACACCAAAGCATGACAGGAGCAGAAAATAATGTATTTCAGTAGTAAAGATGAAATGAGTAACAACAATGCAGCAACAGTAAAATTACAGTATTTTCAGCAGAAAATACAGACAGAAATGGTCCAGGTACAAAATACAACAGTGCACTATTATTCTAGTCATGTGAAGTAAAATAATAATGCAATATGTAATAATATGTGTACTTTACACCCCAGGTAACTGCGACTGAACTCATAAGTGAAGCCCTGACAGCACAGTAATTAACTCTTCAGTTCTCTCACCTGAAGGAGGTTCACTTCCTGCACCGTCTGCACTTTAGCATGCAACTTGTCTGTAATGTGCCAGCAGTACACCTGCATGGCAGACTGTGATCAGCCCACTTAAACTTGCTACTGGTTAAGCAACTTAAATGCACAAAAAAAAGTGAATTAACTGAGTTAGCAAAGTAAGTCACTGCTTTAAGTGCTCAAATAATGTGTAATACCTTTTACATTTAATACTACTTTCAAGATGTTCTCACTTCCAAGTAAAACACCAGTACTGAGTATTTCAGCAGCAACAGTACTGAAGGCTTTAATGAGTTACTACTCAGAAGTACAGCTGCTAGGAAAATACTAAGTTTGTATCAGACCATTTAGGGTAATTAGCAATCCACTGTAGTTTTTTATGCCGATTACCGTGATGAAGAGGTACAGACCTGTGACCATCAACCAGAAAAGGAGAAGAACAGACTCTGGCTGGGAATAATCTTCCCTCAGCTTCTCCTAAGGAAATGAATGACCTCTCTCTCCCTCAATCAGGCTATTCACCTACCCACTTTCATTCCCAATCCACAAAATCAGTTAAAGAAAAAAAGGACTCAATTTTCATCTTTGGTATAAGAAAAAGCTAGTAATTTAGAGGAAAAATAAATCAAATGTAATCTGAGATCTTTGAAATAAGTGAAACACTAAAAAAATAGAACTTCAAATAAAAAGCTGCAAAAAACAGAAGTTTTAGCTACCTATTCAGATGAACTGATAAAACTGCAAAAAATAATAAGAAAAGTTGCAATGAAGAAAAGGATGGTGGAGAATGAGGCTTTTTAAGAAGAGATGTTTTAATAAATACTAGTTAGAAAATACAGCACACAGAGAAAACCTGGGATTTTCTGTTGTACAAGAGAAACTGGATGGAACAGACTGCAATAATTTTATGAAAGTGCAAATAAGAACTGAACTAGTATTCCACAGCAAGATTTGTTAATTGAGAGTGCAAACTGTGTGCATGCTCCTAATCTGGGCATGAGAGAGCAGCCAAGACCTACATTAATAAAGACGCAAACATACCAAATGAAAGAGGTACTCCTCATAAAATTGAGGCATAAAGAAGAAGTATTAACTGGAGACAACAAAGTTGTTTGTGGAAAACGATTATTCACTGTACACTAGGAAGAAGAGAAGCAACTTTATCCCAGCAATCAGGGAATGTAGACAGGTAGGTGTGAAATTCAAGTTACTCTATCCAGCTGTCTTCAGAATAATTTTTCTCTGTGAGGATCAAAGCTATTTTTGGATGCAGTGCAAGTTGTGTAGGAAAATAAAGTTGAGCCAACAAAGAGTGATCAAGCAAGCAGAAGTGGACTCTGCTTACCTTTGTACTGACAATAAATCACACAGAGAAACTTTGCCAGTGAAACCTTTTCTACTATTCCAAAGGAAATTGTTTCAGTGGCAGAAAAAAAGTAAGCTGACTAAAAGAATCAGTACCACCTTGAAATTGAACCAGAGACTGCTAATGAGTAATGAAGATGATCAGGAGGAAGACCAGCAGCATTATGGAATTAGTGAATAAATGGGAGACTCAGTCCCATAGGATTAGACCTATGAAATGTAGCTTCACAAGAAGATATGTCTGCAAAAGCTTGGAATTTTGTTAACCGATAGAGAGCACAATGCAACCCCCTGATCTTCTAGTTCTCTGATGCTCCTGCTCAGACACAACAGAAGCACGCACACCTCAGTCATATGACTCAATCTTTCAATAGGGTCATTCTTTTACTTCCCGGGTTTATTAGGTTAGGGTAAGTAACAATGAGGACAGGAGGAGTGGTAAAAGTGAGCAGAAGGACAAGCACAGCAAGATGGCAAGCAATAAAAAGAAATGAAAACATTTAATATAAGAAACAACATGAGTCAGTGATGTCCACAATGTACCAAGTACTACTGAAGGTAGTAATCCTTTTGATTGACTAGTCCAGCAAAAGTGTCTTTTATGAACTACTGTAATTACACAGAACAACCCCAAGAATCTCACACTAAGAAGTCAAGGAACATTACACTGCAAGCTTTGCGTTGTAAGAAATTTAAGCCAAAATCTGAACTATCTTTGGAGATGTAAGTAGTAAGGATCCAACAACAACTACAGTGAAGTTTTGCAGAAATCTGAGGTGCAACAAACATCTTTAAAATCCTGTGCTTTAACATCTTGGGAGTCAAAGCAGCAACTTCTGCAAGTCTCAGAGTTGAATCAGTGCTTGATGCAGAGGCAAACCATACGTTGGAGATACATAATGTAGCAAGCCTCTGAATAAGACAGTATGTGCCTGTGGATTCTTTAGTTTCTTTACAGAGAAGAGGAATCGGTATAGGCAGAGGGAAAAATGCTCGCCTCCACAGTGTGCATGCAACGGTGCTGGTAACACAACAAATAAAGCAGATGAGGCTACAATGGTTGCTGGCTTTAATACCTATATGATCACTAAAAAACTGTCAAAATGTTTGGGACTGTAGTGATGTAAAATATCTGATTCAAAGACTGAAAGGGACATCAGAAGAAAACTATAATTTTTCACTCTGAAAGACATCATATCAACCAAGCAATGAAAAAAAAAACGGTACTCGTCTACAAATTATGACACAATGCATCAATGAAAAAATGTACCACAAAAAAGCATGACAATATTACTCCCAAGATAACTGTAATCACATTTATTTTACTGCAGTCTTCTACACTGCTACATATAAAAACAGCAAATACAAAGCAAATTCTGTGTGGGACAGGCTGAAATCGCAAGCAATTTATATGAACTGCTACAGATGCAAGCCACACCCCCCCTCTCTCTCCCTCTATATATATATATATATATATATATATATATATATATATATATATATGTGTGTGTGTGTATATATATATATATATATATATATATATATAGGAGATACAAACTCTTACAGATTTCATGTTTAAAGATTGAAAACTAACATTCTAAACCTACAATCTGTCACAGCAATGCATTTTCTTGACAAAACTTAGACAGGTTAAACAATTTCTACTACACAAAATGTTAACATCCTGTTCTCAATAAATTACTCACAGAGAGGATAATAAAAGTACAATTTCTACAACCTGTCTTAAGTTAAAAATATTAAACAGAAACATTAACTTAGTCCAAAGAAAAAGTGACCACATCCTCTTTTCTCAGTAGCAATAACAAATACTCATTCTTAAACACAGCTAACAAACACAGAATTTCAGACTCACTGTGGTAGGCATGTAAAATATCACTCTGAAAACTAGAACAGTCTGTTTAGATATTGCCAATAAAAATACACAGAAAAATTACAACCATATATGTGTTCTTCAGGCTTTGTTCAAGACAGTAGGCAATTGAAGTGACTCAAAAACATCCTGGATTCTTTTTTTTTTTTTTTTTTGCAAATACACATCCTGGTATGCACAAAGCTTTATTTAAGGAAATACATACAAAAATAGCAGGGAAACAATATATGTGAATATACACAAACACATACACACGCAAGCACTCACACACACACACGTTAATGTAGAACAGACCTTGCCTGCGCATCTGTGCTCTCATAATATTAAGGCAGTAACATAGTTTGACAGCTGAAGCCACTATAACATTCTGGCAGATCCTGTAAAGCTTTTTCATTAATTCTACAGAGGTTGTCACCCCTTTAACTTACAAAAAAAAAAAAAAAAAGTTTTGTGGGGATTATGGGTAGGCAACCCCCCCCCCCCCCATATAAAAAACAAGACGATTTTCTTTCCTTTTTAAGAATAATACTGTAAAATAGTCTCCACATTTACCATGCAGTTGGAACTCAGTGTAGGTCTAACAGCAATGCAGTATTGTACTGTACAGTATAATACAGGTACAAGTGATAATGGAGAACATTAGACCCTCCATAATGACATCACTTGGTATTCTGGACCTGCAGTCATGCAAGGTCTAATGTTTAAAATAAATTGTCCACATACATATACAACTTCCACTATGACAGAAAGCGGTAAGATCCCTCACACCGCAAATGCTCAGTCCTGCAATCTTACAAGCTACCTGTTACACACAAAGTAACAAGACAGTCTGAAACAAGTATTTCCTGAAGGGAAGCAAGTCTCCAGAACCCCCCACCACACCCAATTGACAAAATTATGCCAACCCAGACCTCTCAACCAATCGGGGACAAATTTCAACAAAATCAGGGACAATCAGGGACACTTTTAAAATATTAGTGCTATTAACTTGAAACATTGACAGAATCAAAGCATATGAATTAATACACATTTTCTGACGTAAACTAAGTCTATAACTCTTAATTATTGTCATTATTCATTAAGTGTAATTCACCACCTTTCCTCCAAAAGTCACTAGTTTTAGGAGTGATTAAGAGGGACAGAGCTAAAATTTGAGTCAAAATCAGGGACAGTTGAGAGGTATGTGCAGCCAACCCCACAGTACTGGAGAATACAGCAAAGTCCCTAAAGCAGTACAATAAGTCTTGGATAATTCCTTATTTCTCCCTTACATAAGTGAGGTCATGATTTCTGACATTCCATGATACTAGGGCACACAGGTAGGCTTACATATCCTGCAAATGCAATCCTTGGAACTGTAAAACTGTGATTTATATTCTGAGGATTTTAACTGTGATGACTTGAACTGCAATTAATGCACTTATTTAGCTATGCTTTTAATTATTTATGTTTTTACTTACGTATATGGATGTCTGCTGAAAATCAGAGTGCTATAACTGAAATCCTTGTAAATGAATGGATGAATGTAAAAGCATACATATTATTTCTGAAACTGAGGTATTTCAGAGTATTTCCCTTACTTGGCCATAGCTCACCACAGTGCGGATGCAAAAGACTTCTTGTAAAACCACTTTAAAGATGTAAGGGTTAGTTTTGGAATTTGCTGTTTAATGGAACTCTTGGTTTAATTTTCAGAGTGAAGGACATCACAGTACTGTGTCATTATTCGACTTCTGAAGCTGTCAAATATTGTGTGGTCAACTACAGTACAATATGTACAATATTACACTGAAACTGAAGTCAACATAGGATGCGCACTCTCTTTCTCTCTACACACACACATATATATATATATATATGTGTGTGTGTGTATGTGTGTGTATGTATATATATATATATATATATATATATATATATATATATATATATATGTATTTTTTTTTTTAAAAGAAGCATTATACTTTGTTGAATGCTTATCTGGTTGACAAAGTATTAAGCTGATATTTTTATTTGAATGACTGCTTTGTCAACATCAGGAAACATTCTGCATAGGACTGTCAAAGCAAAGATGGGAGCTGTGTGTGTGTGTGTAGGTAAACAGAGTTTTGTGTGTTAGTGTCAGAGTAATGATAGGGTAGTGGATAGCCTTAGTTTGTGTGTGTGTGTGTGTGTGTTTGTTGTAGTGTTTGTGCAAGTGTTTTTAATTAAGTGTTAGAGTTAGGGTAAGCTTATGTGATAGTTTTTATGGCATGTACGTATGTGGCTGTATGTATATGCTGTGTGTGTGTGTGTGTGTGTCTGTGTCATTACATCTTTTGTTTAACCTTACTCACGTCTGCTAACCCTAACTTCAACATGTCACAGTACCATACCAAAAAACACTTTCCCTAAGAGCATCACTATTCAGACCTACTTGGTCAGTCTATCTGTGGTACAATTTTTTTTGTCCATTAGTTAAGGGCATGTGTTTGCTTTCCTTTTGCGGTCACTTTATTTATTTTTTAATCTGAGTGTGTTTCAACATGCAGGCATCTATGATTTGAATGTCAACATTTCTGTATGCCAACCATTCATAAAACACTCACATACGTTTATACTACATTTACATCCACTGGTACCATACTGCTGATCAAATGAACACTATGTTGAATGCCAATCTATTTTTGTGATTTTTTTTTTAGTCAACTGATCAAACACACTAGTTGTAAAGTGTAGGGAGACTTGAAATCTGCAGCACTGAATGCAAGGTAAATGGGAATGAGCAGTAATGCCAAAACTATCACTTATACCAAAGGTTTTGGCATGTGGATTAAGTGTACTTGGGTAGCTGTATGCAACTGTTTGTTGGTTAAGGTTAGAGTACAGGCTAGGGAAAGGGATGGCTTTTATGCTGTGATCGTGTAGTGGCATATGTGAAAAGTGTGTGTGTGCATGCATGTATGTCTTGATAGTGGTACTGTTATGGAAAGGGTGTTTAGTACCCTGATGTGTAGAGCTGAGTTAAGGGAAGGGTTATGGTTAGAAGACATGAGTAAGGTGTGTTGAGCTAAGATACTTGAGAAAGAGAGGGCTCACCACTAGCAGAAGGATCCCTTGGCAGCACACTTTTAAAAAATAAGCTTATTATGCTAATCAATAGTCATTCTTTTTCATAAGATTTTACAAATTTCAGAATCAAAATCTAACTTTAGCACACCTAAGTATAACAATGGAAATGTATGTGAACTTCATGTTCATAAACTGTCACTAAGCGAACGATTACTAGAGCCCTTATAAACCTAGCCATGCACCTCAAACCATCTATATCTATAAATCTATACAGGGGCATGTTAGCAGGGCAGTAACTGAAAATTTGTAGGTGGGAGTGTTAGGATAATGGTTTTCTTATTGATGGCCTCTGTCCATAAGGAACATGAGGTCCACAGTGGGGGTAAATTTAGGATTTCCCATCTAATTGTCAATGTTTTGTTTGATTAGGGTCACAGATCAACTCTGTTTTATAAGAATGTGGAGCCTACTCCATAGTGTGGGGATTTGGGGCACTTACCAGTTTCTCCACCACATTCTGTTTATGTCACTAGTGAGGTACAGATCCCTGGATCTAATGTTTCTAGTACTGTTTGTTTTGCTCATGTGCAACAGATCCAATAGGGCTGGGTCTGAGGAAGCCCAATACAAGTAAAGATCGTCTCTTAGCAGCCAAAAGGAAACTGACTACAGAGAGAGAGCTTTTGGGTGATTAGTATAGGACAGGGTATTCATGACTTGAATTCTGTTAAGAAACCTTTGTGGGCATTCCAACTCTTGCAAGTGTCTGGTTAGATACATGTTAAAGGGTCTAGTAGAGTGGTACTATAACTTCCTTGGACATGGATGCCATACCATTACCTATAAGTTGAGTGACATAGAATGATTTTCTTTACTATCTTAGCTATGTGTTGGTCAAAGGCCAGATTGCTGTCTACATACGTTCTCAGATTCCTTATTACTGGGTCATTTATTAGGGGTGTTTTATCAGTTGGGTAATAACTTGGGTTGACAGTTTCCCAAAGGGCATTATAATGCAATTTTTGGCATTGAGTTTTAGGCCACGGCTTTTGTACCAGTTATTTTTCTGTGTTAAACTCTCAAGATACTGGTGTCATGGGTGAAATGTATAATAGCTGCCAATTTACAGTCATCCGTGAACTTGGGTCAGCCAGAGGCCCTGAACACTAGCCTTGGCTTCCAAGAAGTAGATACCAAACAGGAGCAGGCCCAGCATGGATCCCTGGAGTACTCCACTGGTGACCCATCTCTTGGGCTAGGTGGCCTAACTGATCCTGACTTCTTGGGTCCTGCCTGTGAGCCAGCTAGTAATCCATTGTTTTATCAAATGCTTTGGCTAGGTCAAGATAAGCAGTATGCACTGTTTTACCTTCATCCATTGGCTTGATGACCCTCTCAAAGAAGTCTACCAAGTTATGAATGCATGATCTTCCCTTAACAAAACTAAACTGGGATGGGTCCAGTGTCTGTTAGTTGCCAATGTCCATGTTTATCATTTGTAAGATAATTCATTCCATGTTTTTGCATATTATGCTTGTTATACTGATGGGTCTGTTGTTTCTTAGGTCGGTTGATGGCCTGCCTTTGTGGAGGGGAATGAATGCTGCAGTCCTCCATTCATCTGAAACACTGCCTATTTCAAGGCTGTAGTTGAAGAGTGCTAGGTCATGCTTTAGACTGCTCAGGAAGCAAACGGAGATGTTGCTGGGACCCATGGAGGCAGTTTTCTTGGCTTTAGTGACTGCTGCCACCACTTGGCTCCTGCTAATAGCTAAGGGTAGTACGCTGGAGAGGATTTCACCTAGTGGAGCTGGGGGGAGGGGGACAAAGTTTGAACTGAATTTATCAGCCAGTAGATTTGCTATTCCACCTTGATTGGTGAAGGTGGTACATTAAACGTTCAAAACATTGTTGTGTGTTACCTTTAAGGTTTTGGGCATAACTGAAGAAGGCCTTCCATGCCTGCATGAATTTAATATCCTGTAAACCACAAAGTGCACAAATGGGCCAGAAGTCCGAAAAGCACTCACAATTATCAGATACCTACAAAAAGATCAAGAACAATAACTATGACCACAATATGTATTAAAGAACAAGAAAGTACGAGGGTAGGATGTAAAAGACACAATAAAAAAAGTTGGGCCTAGTGTGAGGAAGGTAGGAATGTCAAACTTACCAAAGCTAGACCTATAGCTCAAAAATACCACTGTTCTAGCTGATCATGGAGGTAAGGCACATAAAACATGCATTCCTACAGCATTGTTGCAAGGAGAACAACTCCAATGCATACCCCCATGTGGAGGTTCTTCCCCAACAATCCTGATCTCTAACTATACCACTTCAGAAGTTGTTTCAACTCAAACAAGGGAAAATGCTTTTCTCAAAGCTGGTATAACCTCAATGATAGTTTATTTAGAAACTGGGGTTGTGGGGGGAGGGGGGGCAGCCACCCTATGAAAACATTACAATTAAACTGACTGCTGACTGAATATACTGCACTGGTTTACCAGCAGTTGTAAGACTGGGTACAGCAAACTTTGAATGGCATTTCAGCAATTAGTAAGTCAAAAAAAGACTCATAACTATATATGTCACATTCATAAAGCATACAAATTTAGATTCAACAAACTCACAACAGTTTCACAAGTTTGGTGATTTTCAATATTTCAGTTGTACGATTTAAAATATGCTTTTGTAAT
The DNA here is from genome assembly GCF_019279795.1 of Protopterus annectens. NCBI lineage: Eukaryota > Metazoa > Chordata > Ceratodontiformes > Protopteridae > Protopterus > Protopterus annectens. Next base: position 1,611,446,460 of record NC_056731.1, read on the forward strand.
TCATCATGAATAAAAATAAAACATGTCTGCCAATTACTATGCCTCCGCCCAGCTAGATATGAGCCTGTTCAATCCCCCAATATCAGGTACTCCATCACAGAGGTGACAGACATCTTAATGGGCATCGTTCAGACAGCTGAGGGTACACTGTACCCTTGCTTGCATCCCAGCAATGTCTAAATTTGGAACGGGTCCTATCCCATCCCCTGCCACACTGAGGATGTCTCTATGCCTTCCCTGTGTGAGTACATACTCCTATAAATCTATGATATGAAATACCATGTTCCTGGCTTGGTGGCCTAACACTCACCTCTGGACAATCTGTGCATTTCTGTCCATCTTCAGAAGGACTGTAGTACTGGAAGGTCCCAATCCTCCTCCCCATCTCTCTCAGAATAAGCATGTCCATCCTCCCCACATCAGTTCCAAAAGACTCCTCAGCTGCTAATCAACTCGGGTCACCTGGGTTGTATTTGTGGTTTTATCTGTGTACATCAACAGAGCTGAAACAATAACAATGCAAAAAGCAACAATGTACTAGCCCTAAGGAATAATTAACATTATTTTCTCATCTTTACCAAAAATGCCTAGATTCAAAGTTTCAAAATTTCAAGTGTTAGACAAACTCATCACACAATCTTGACTTTGGTGGTAATCAAGTGTTCTGTGCCAGCTAACATACATTATCTCAACTTGCTTCAAGAACTAAAGAGGTAAAAAAAAAGAATTTGCTAAATGACTACAAACTACCTTCACAATAAGACTGTACAATGACAGTGCTGCAGATCATGAGACAGGGTCAGAGCGATAGCACAATAAAAATCTAAGCTTCAGCAGCAACTGTTAAAATTATGGTCAAACATTTATCTAAGCAGGACTTCCAAAATGGCTGCACATTGATCAACAGCTTGACTTCTGCTCTTCCAGTGTGAAAACAGAAACTGAGCACTGCAGCCAGAGATACTGTCAATTTGAGTAGAATTCAGATACTGGTTAGTAAGTACACTTTCTGGATGCCTACAAAGAAGAAACTAGGACAGCCTGAAAGAAAATCAACTAGAAAGGGTAAAGAGGAAACACTGACTGGGAAGAATCCTGCAGTAGTTCAGCAAAACACAGTTCAAACTCCAGCTTTGTTGCAAGACATGGCTTTCAGTAATCTAGAGGAATAAATAAGTCAAATGTGCTCTCAGCCAATCAAAGCAGATAAAACTCTAAAGGACTGTATCAACTTAAACAACAAAAGGCTGTGAAAATGGAAGAAACAACAGATATTCAAATGAGCTGATAAAATGCTAAAATGAAGGAAAGGCTGGATGAGTATGAGACTGGTCAAGAAAATGTGTTACAAAAATGGTAGAATTAGAGGACAGAGCACATAGGGAAAATGACAGATTTTCTGCTATACCTGGCAAACTAGAAAGAAAAGACTGTATTAGCTTTATGAAGGCATAAATAAGCAATTGGACTGGAATTCCTCAGCAAGAACTGTTAGTTGAAATGGCACACTGCTCCAAATATGGCCATGAGAAAGCAGCCAAAACCTTTATTAAGTAAAGATGCAAACCTACCAGCAGAAAGAGTTGATCCTGACAAAACTGGCAAAAGGGCTAAGTATTAAAAGTTGGTGACAGTAGGGTGTTTGTGGAAAATGATTACTCACTGTACACCAGACAGAAGAGAAACATTTATTTCAATAGTCAGGGAATGTACAGAAGCAGGTGTGAGATTCAAACTGCTGTATCCAGCTCTCTACAGAATATTTTCCCTGTGGGAATCAGGCTAAGTAGGAAATGCAAAATTTTGTCCAACAAAAAATCAGCCATCATACAGAAGAGGACTCTGCTTCTCATTCTTCTAATAATGAACCATACAGAGACTTTGCCAGTGAAATCTTTTCCACTGTTCATCAGAAAAATGTTTGAGAGACAAAGAAATGCACAGGAGTTGACCAGACGAATCAGAAGTACTGTGTAATTCAACCAGAATCTGGAGTTGGGAAATGGAGATGAACATGAAGACGACCAGCAACATGGAAATTACTGAATAAATATAAGACTGCAAAGCATCAAAAGCATTTGTGAAAGATGGCTGTGTAATAACTCGAAACAGTGGACTTTTGTTGACTTTGTTAAACTTGTGAGAAACTGAAAGGCATTTACCTCACTTCATGACATTAATGTTTGGAAGGACTCTGAGGGAAGGGGAGGAGACCGAGGAAGGAAATAGGTAACTGTAAGTAAAACATTGCCTTTTGTTAACAGTACTTCTATGAAAAAACAAATAAATCCTGGCGACTATTGCATCCACACACAAATTTAATTTGAAGCGCCTTTCGTCTGCTTCCTAGCAGACTTCATCAGAAAATACAGATACCATATAACAACCTCATTTAAATACTATAATCACCAAAACAAAGCAGGATAGTTAATCAATTAACAAGCTGGCGAATACAATCAAAAAACATTCAAACAGGTCAACTGTATACACCTCTAACTCACAAATAAATACAGTGAATTAATACTTATTAAAAATGCGAGAATACAAAAAAATGTAAATATACTCTAACTCTGTCTTAATGATAAAACCATTACACCACAATCTAAAAACAGGTTACGCTTTAGTTAACATTAAAAAAAAATTTACCTGTACTTATGCATTAAACTATACTGAAATCTAACAAACACAGTTATACCCTTACTTCAAAGCTACCTCTGTAAACTCCTAAGTTTAAGAATACTGCTGATTGAACATGCTTCATTTAATCCAGGTATATTACATGCATCCAGTTTTATTTGCCATTTCAGTTCTAATTCTTCTAGTCTGAAAGCAAATGGACCACCTCGAAAATCACGTTTGATACTTTCAATGACTAAGAATTTGAAATGATGGTTGCTAAAAACAGAGACATGCTTAGCAAGTGCATTGTCTAATTTATTGCGACTTATAGCATAGAAATGCTCATACATCCTGTCATGGAGTCTAAGCTTCGTTTTCCCCACATAGAATGCAGGGCAACACACACACTTTGCTAAATAAACAATCACCCTTGAATTACAATTAAATTTACCATGTACAGAATATTTATAACCATTACCTGTGAAAGAACTTGTCACATCCACATATTTACAAAAATTACATGACTCACATTTAACCATACCTGGCATTTTAACAGGTTTAGGAGTATGTTTTTCTAGCAGTTCTTTCAAATTCCTTCCACGTTTAAACACTACTTTTGGGAGTTCACCAAGTTTACTCAATAAAACCTGGTTGCATCTGTACAACCCCCAGTTTTTCTTAATAATGTTAACACAAGAACTACTCTGCAGACTAAATGTAGTTATAAAGCTGTTATGACTTACATGCTCATTTCCATAAAGCAACTCATTATTATGCTTAGGTGGTTGAACAAGGTCAGCAGTTAATGAACCTTCTAAAGCCAGTTTATTCCCAACCAAAATCAGCTCAGACGTATGATTAGCTCTTTTTATTTTAACTTCCACTATCAATGCATCCAGTAAGGATTCAGGATACCCTCTATGTAAGAAAGCTGTTTTCAAAAAGACACATTCCTCCTGGAAATCCTCATCTTGGGTAGAGATCCGTGTGGCCCTAACTAGTTGGCCTTTTCTGACTGCCCTTTTCTGATGAAAAGGGTGGCAACTAGAAAAATGTAGGAACATATTCGAGTAAGTGTTTTTCCTAAATATTTTCGCCGTGTAGCAATTCAAGACCCTGTTTTTAGTAAGCCAAATATCTAAATAAGAAATGGCCTCAGAATTAAAGTTTGACATAAACTGTAAGAATTCAGTTGAACTGTTAAAACTATTCAACAACGAACTTGCTACCAGTTCGTCACCTTTTAATAAAATAAAAATATCATCAAGGTATCTTGTATAATAAGCTACACACTCAACATAAATAACACTTTTAAATACCATCTCGGATTCCCAATACGCCATGACTAGGTTAGCTACACTTGCCCCACATGGGGATCCCATAGCTAACCCTGCTTTTTGCAAGTAAAATTGTTGGTTGAAAGTGAAAAAATTGTTAGACAGAACCAAATCCAACAACTCCATCACCAACAAAATGTCTTTGAAGTAAGGGTATAACTGTGGTTGTTAGATTTCAGTATAGTTTAATGTATAAGTACAGGTAAAACATTTTTTTAATGTTAACTAAAGCGTAACCTGTTTTTAGATTGTGGTGTAATGTTTTTATCAATAAGACAGAGTTAGAGTATATTTACATTTTTTGTATTCTTGCATTTTTAATAAGTATTAATTCACTGTATTTATTTGTGAATTAGAGGTGTATACAGTTGACCTGTTTGAATGTTTTTTGATTGTATTCGCCAACTTGTTAATTGTTTAACTATCCCGCTTCTTTTGGTGATTATAGTATTTAAATGAGGTTGTTATATGGTATCTGTATTTTCTGATGAAGTCAGCTAGGAAGCAGACGAAAAGTGTTTCAAATTAAAGTTGTGTGTGGATGCAATAGTCGCCAGGATTTATTTGTTTTTTAACTAGTTTTTTCGTGTTTGTTTTACTACACAGTATTTCTATGAAACTTTGCACAATATAAATTGCATATTTTATAGTAAAGTATTTTTAGTTGTTCTATGATAAAATTATTAAAGGAAACAGACCCTTCCTATTGTCTTTCTTTTTTTTTTTTTGTATTAAGATATGTAGACATTACAGTGCAAAAACAGAATAAAAGTCAGGCAAATGCACATTTAAGTTAATAGGTTGTAATTTTGGGTTGCAGAGTTGGGAGATGGGCTGTAAAAGTACATAGATCATAATATATGTAGAGCTGATATGTTTTCTCTTACTTTCGCATAGATGAATCTCTGGATTAAGATTCTTGGCTTAATCCATAACAAATTCTAAATGGAAATAAGTAAATATGAGAACAGAAAATATAATGAAAGTTTTGCTTTAGCAATGAGTGTTTCAGCTAGTTTTTCAGGCTGCAACAGAAGATTTCATTTTTCTTTTTTCTCTCTTACTTTTTCCATGGAGGCAAGCTGATAATATGGAAATAAAAGACAGAACACTGCATAGCTCTCAATCATCCCGAATTAACTGGAAGCACCCAGTTTGTAGCTTAAACAAGCTTACTTTCCCCGAGTCACCGATTTTGGTGGAAGTATACCCAAGATGTATACATAAAATTACATGCAACATCTTTGTTTGCAGCCATTAGTCCATAACCCAATCAGCATGAGTGAAAAAAGACACACCTTCCATTCAGCCAATAAAAAAATGCCTATCTTTCAGCATAGGTCTCAACGGCACTATTACATTTAAGCCAGGTGGCCTGTAATTTTATGTTTGCTTGGTTACTTGTTTCTTTTTAATTAAAAGTTTCCCATTACCATTATATGATCTGAAGAAGGAGAAATCCGAAAGCGCTTATCGTTTGGACATTGAAGGAAGCTTTACTACGTTCTACTATCTTCCCTATTTTGATTTTTAACCATTAAAAGGATTTTATTGTGCATTTATAAGTTTCCGTGGTGGTGTCACAAGATTTTTTCTTTACTGTTTTAGTACCTACAGGTAAGTTGGATAAAGATATGTAATGCAGGTTATGTCATGTGCTAATTATTATTTTTTTTTATCAAATTAAATATAACATTGTTGTTCCCAGGATATGTAGAATCTGCATTATAGACTATAATGAGCCAACTTAGTTACATAAAATTGTGTGGAGATTTAATGTCCAGTGCTAAGGTTTATTAAATACACACAGGTTGAATTTTTTTGTTTGTGGCTCAAAAGGGTAGCTAGGCATACTCTTGTGTAGTTAAATGAGTGCATTTCTTTTCCTTGTCTATTGGAAACATTACTGAAAGACCATAGAATATGTAGAACTGTCTGAATTTAAAGTTAACAGTGTAGACCCATACAAAACATGTTTATGGGATGGGCTACATCTCTAAAAATAGTCAGTTTTTGATTACAAGTGGCAACAGTTGAAAATTGGTTCTCTTTCCCAATTCACATGTATTTAGGGATAAGGTATTGTGGACTGAATATATTTTTCATTAGTAAGTGAGTGGTAAGGGAAATTGGTTTGAGCATAAAACATAGATTTCTGACTACACCCCTCTGAATGCCTAATAATAAAACTTTAATCTACGATCGCCGTATATATTTTTTTTTTTATATATTTGTGGTTAAGATTTAGAAATCAAAATAGGAGCAGTGTCTCACTTGTCATAGCAGTTCTAAACTGGTAAATTGTAATAACATGACACAGAAATAATGAAGTAAAAATGTGAACGGAGAAACATTTGCATTTCAGTAATACTAACTTAATGAGTTTATAATGTTAGATGATGTTGTGTGTCCTGTGCTTAATGTAACCTTCCATGTTTGAATATGTGTAAACATCGTAAGCTCAAGTTCACAAGACATCCCTTGCAACTCCTCTTTTCCACAGGTCCTGTTTTTGAGGTGCAGTAAATGCCAGATGCATCTTGTATTACTCAGAATTCCATTGGTTACTATTAATTTCTGAAACTGTTAAGCACTCCTCAAGTCAAGAAAGAGTTTCAGTGAAGTTCAATCTCAGTGGGAGATGCCAAGTATTGTGTCGAGGCAAGTAACTAAGAGCATGCTGGTCAGCAACTTAAAAAATATTGCAAAATGGCTTAGTAGAGATATTGTCTCACAACACTTTCCTTCCATAATTATATTTTACTGCAGTTCCTTTTCTTTCAGGCAGACTGCTAATTCCATTAAGTCAGTGTGGGAATAATCTGAATTAGTACATATGTTTTAGTGCGAGAGTACATTTTTATGAATTCTTTTGGTATGTGTTTTTTCCATTTTTCTAAGCAGACTCCATGGGTCATTTATGGTCTACAAATTTAGTCCAAATTAATTAATAGCTATTTTTGTAGCAATATTTAAAATATGTCCCTACTTTTGGGCCCTTGGCCCCCATTTTTTCTGTGTTTGTCCAAATTTCTTGCACTGAGAGGTTGATAGCTGTCATTTTATGAAATGTTATTTACTCATATTGCATTGCTGCACCTAGAATGTTCTAGTTTAGTACATATGTGAAAAGTGCATTTTGACATGTCTGTGTATATAATTATCTAATAAGAAATGTTTAAAATGATGCCTTGTCTTTCCGTAATTGAATGAATGGCTGGGCATGTCCATAATGCACTTATTTAAATATTCATATCTTATGTTAATTAGGTGTCCCTGATTTTAAGGTCCTTTGTCCCCGATTCTCTGATCTGGAGGTTGAGCTGTATGGAACACTGGCTTCTTCAAGGCTAAAAGTTAATGATTTCTGAAAGTATGCAAGCAGTTTTCACATGTGAGGGAGGGAATAAAGATAAGAAAAAAGAACAAGCACCAATCAGTGCAAGTAGAAGCACAGGCAATAAAATGCATCTTAGCATGGATAACCTCAATTTCAGGTTAACTAGAACCCGTGTTAGCAGCTGGCATTTGGCATAAATATTCCTATTAGAAGGGTTAAACTTTACTATTTAAAGAGGTACATAGTTATGTGTGTTTGCATTAAGTTAATATGTTCTGGGGGGGGGGGGGTTATTAAAACAAAAAAGTATTGTAAAATGTGACATAGGTTCCTATAATGATAATAACAAAAAATGTATAAAGGATTAAACTGCCAAACATTAATGGGTGTATGCATCACAAAATCTGGGATTAGACATTTAAAAAAGATGTCCTATATAATGGGAGGGAAAAATGACTTCTTACACTAATGGTGACACTTTCCATGTTATCTTGGAATGTGAATGGTCTCACAGTTATAAACAAAAAGGAAGGAATACTTAAATTGTATTACAAAATGCAGAGTGCAAATATCAGTGTTAGAGGAAACATATTTGGAAAGAACTGACAATGTGGATTTGATAAATAAAGGATTTCAGAATGTACATTCTACAGAATAACATGGACAATGAAAACAGGAAGACATTAATTGCTAGAGAAGCTCCATTAGTTATCAAACAGGGAAAAAAGATACCAAAAAGAATAAAGAAATCCAGGCCACCGATTTGAAGTAAAAAAACAGTCTTTATAGAAAGTCCACAATAAAATATGAGCGCTTTTGTCTACAAACTAGACTTCTTCAGATAAGAAACATATTACATCTGCTACCCTTCCATTATATAATACTGCCCCCAAATTAATCAATTAACATTTTGAAAAAAATTAACATTTAAAAGGGGCTCTTTTTTGAAAATTTTTTAATATATTTTACATTACATTTAACAGGTATATACCCCTAGGGTATAATGAGCATTACACATGGGATTCTTTTCCCTTTGCAATAGTATGATAGGTATGTTGTTATGAACCTTTGCATATTATCCTTGACAGGATTAATATTGTGTTTTTTAATATAGAAATTTATGGATTGAAGTTAAACGGTTTTCTTTACATGCATATTTTTTGTTGTAATAATATGAGGTATGTTCCACCTTATACCATGTACAGTATATTTTTTTAGCTTAAAGTGTTTATATGGTTTATATATATTTTTTCAAAATATATACATATATATATTTTTTTAAAATATTTTTAAACACATGGACATGTATTAAATACATGGAAAGTGGAATTTTCAAAAAAGAGCCCCTTTTAAATGTTAATTAATTTTTTTCAAAATGTTAATTGATTAATTTGGGGGCAGTATTATATAATGGAAGGGTAGCAGATGTAATATGTTTCTTATCTGAAGAAGTCTAGTTTGTAGACGAAAGCGCTCATATTTTATTGTGGACTTTCTATAAAGACTGTTTTTTTACTTCAAATCGGTGGCCTGGATTTCTTTATTCTTTTTGGTATTTGGTTCTACAATTACGTGGAGTTTATTGTTTAGGGAAAAAAGATAACAATGACAGATTTGTAGTAGTAAGGTGCTACTGGCAAGGGAGGATCATTATACTGGCATGTATTTATATTTCACATAAAACTTTTATTTTGGAGATTAAAATTTTTTGGGGGGGAGAAATTAAGCTTTCAGCAGGGAATATTATTTACAGGTGGGGGTTGGAAGTACATTTGCAACAATGAGCATGTATCTTGGGGCACAGATATGAAAATATAACAAAAAAACAGTTAATTTCTGAAGATATTTATGATGATATTTTCTACGAAATATGTGGATTCAGTAGCAGGAACTTGGAAATAACGTACATATTATTCCCCATTGTAAAATAACTGGACTAAACTTGACAGACAATGCATTTCAAAGGAACAAGTCCGCTTAATTGAGAACTTTGATACATATCCTTTAACCATTTCAGATCATGCACTAATAATTACTATGATAAAATGCAGGGCAATGCAGTAAAGATGAGACACTGGTGCTTTCCTACCTACCTGTTAGAGAGAGGATTTTAAGGAATGAGTAGCAGACATTAGACAGACAATGCATTTCAAAGGAACAAGTCCGCTTAATTGAGAACTTTGATACATATCCTTTAACCGTTTCAGATCATGCACTAATAATTACTATGATAAAATGCAGGGTAATGCAGTAAAGATGAGACACTGGTGCTTTCCTACCTACCTGTTAGAGAGAGGATTTTAAGGAATGAGTAGCAGACATTATCTGGGAGTTGTTAGGGAAAATAAAGTACTCCAGAATGTATAGCCAGTGAGTGGGATAAAATGAATGTGGAGTCTAAAAATGGGGTAGAAATAAAAGAAAGAGAGATCTGATTATGAAGCTATAAGAATTATTTAGAGGGGCTGACAAAAGTTAAACTATTACAAAATAAGGGGAATCTCACAGAACAAGAGGAGGCGCAACTGCAAAATGCTAAAGAGAAAATAAGGGCGTAATAATATGCATAAATATAGAAAGACTGCCATTAAGCAACTATTTTTTGATAACTCCAGAGCACAAAAACTTTTGGCACAGCGACTTAGGCAACAGAAATTAGAAAGTGCTGTCAAAAGCTTAGGGACTTATAACAAGAAAAAAAAAAACAGAGATCCTCTAAAGGTATTAGAGATATTTATAGGTTCATAGGTATGTACTACGCTATCGGCCCAAGGGCCTACGTAAGCCTAGCCAACAAGATTCCCTGGCTTACGCCACCCAAGAAAGTTATTTTCCTGTGCCACTGTCAAGAAGAGACAAAGAAGTAATCCCCGGGGTGTATTTCCTATTTCTCATCCACTCAAGATTTTTGTTGAAGAGTGCTAATGAAGAACTTTGCTGGGTAGCCTGTTCCAGAATATGGGAAGTCTCTGGTACAGGAATCTATCGCTCCAGCATGTCCTGTTTATTGTGGTGACAAGGTTTAGGTCCCTAATTTTGGAAATTTTATGAAAATCTGTACAAAGCAGAAAAATGTGGAAATTAAAAGAAAGCACAAACAGAAGTGTTTATGGAAGACTTAAATATTCCAAGTTTAGATGTTGATGAGGCTCAACAACTAACAGTTAAGACAGGAGAAGATGAAATAAAAATGGTGACTTATAATCAATGTGCAGGAAAGTCTACAGGAATAGATGGTATTCTGGTGGAAGTTTGGAGGTTAGGCAGGAACAAAGTGATAAAAATCTGGAAGGTTTTAACAGTATTTTAAAAGGAGGGGAAGAACCAACATCCTGGACAAAACTGTGGTGGCTGTAATATTTAAAGATGGCAAAGAACCATTTAATTCAGCTTTATATGGGCCTATTTCAATTCTAAACCATGACTATAAAGTGTTAATGTCTATAATATCTAAAAGATTGTCAAAGGTGAAACCAAAATTGACAGATATGGACCAATGTTGTTTTGTGGAGGGGAGGCAAACATTTGACAGCATTAACAGTACAATGCTGGTCCAGAGGGAAGCAGAATGGGATCCAATATCTGTCTGCCTGGGAAGACATGATCGACAAACCAGGATACTTTGCCAGTCTGCACCTGTCACCTTTGGGATTTAGGTTACTGGCTAAAGGTCTTGCCACCCATAAAGTGCCTTTTTTTAGACGAGGTTCAAAGGACAAAACCACCACCGTAACAGATACAAGCATGCAAAATCTGAAGGTAATGCTACTCAATGCTAGAAGTCTAAACCTCAAAATGCACTCTCTCGAAACACTCCTAAAAATGGAGAACATCGATATCTGCGCAGTAACTGAGACCTGGTTCAAGGCTCCAGAGAGCACCCCTGTAATACCAGGCTACAATTCTTACCACACTTTTCGGCCACCAAACCAAGACCGAAACACTAAAGGTGAAGGAGTGTCCATATTCACCAAGGATATTCACACCTCCAGGCTAGTTGCCCAACACAATGCATCTGAAATTCTCCAGGTGCAACTAACAGTAGGTAAGACTGCAATCCAAACTGTAGCTTGCTACAGATCCACCACCATGCCCCAAGAGTCTAGCTACACCTTTCTAAACATACTGGAAAATATTAAGATACAACCAAACACCCTAATACTTGGGTGATTTCAATTACCCTGCCATTAACTGGGAAAACTACTTGGGTACCAACACCTTTTCCCAACGGTTCTTGTAATTCATAAATTCCAACGCCCTGGATCAATTAATCCATTGTCCCACCAGGGGCTCCAATATCCTAAACCTGGTCATTACCAACATGGGAGATAGATGCTCCACACCAGTGGTCACCCCCTCATTGGTAAGGTCTGACCATAAGCAAATCACCCTGACACATCCACATCCCAGCCTCACCCCCCAGTAAGGAAACCTCCGTAAAAAATTTCTCCAAAGCCAACTTCATGCTACTCAAGTCAGAAGTGACAAACTTCATGACACCTATGCAGATGGGATCTGAAAGTTCGACTGCTGAATCCAACATTAAGGCACTGTATGAGCACATCCACTCGTGCATAAATTATGCCATCCCAAATAGAACCAAGATGCGCTCCTCCAAAAAAAAGGAAGCCAATCTGGTGGTCCCCTGCCATACACAAACTATACAACAGAAGGAAGAAACTGTTGCAGAAAAAGAGGAAAATCCCAGGATGCAAAAAAACTCCCTTACCAGCCTCAGTAAGAAGTTGAGATCCTCCAAAGCTAGTTACAAAAATTGCCAAAGATTCCAAAGACAACCACAAGGCAATTTATAGTTATGTCAAGAATCTAAATGGCAATGTTCAGATCTGCTCTGAGCTATAACAGAATAGAATTAAATATACTGATCCCAAGGATATTGCCAATATCCTGGCAGATCGATTTAATACCAACTTCATCGCCCTCAAACCCCCTAAAGGGCCCGTCTCAATACCAAAAGATTGCCAAATTCCGGTAATCTCGGCCACACAGGTAGAAACCGCACTCTCCAAAGCTAAGAATACAGCATCCATGGGACCAGATGACATCCCGGGCTGTGTACTACATGAACTACAAAATGAACTGGCACCTCACCTAACTGTCATGCTTAATCATAGCCTCACCTCAAGCTTCGTGCTCATTGAGTGGCGCACAGCTACAGTTATCCCACTCCACAAGGGGTATCCACTTTGGATCCCGGGAACTATCGTCCCATCAGTCTGACGAGCCTGATCTGCAAGGGCATGGAACGCATTTTCATGGAACTTATAAACAAAGACAATGGCAACCTTAAAACACTGGACCCTACACAGTTTTGGTTCGTGAAAGGCCGATCTTGTCTCTTGAACCTGACTTCTTTGAATCAGTCTCCAGAGCTGTGGACGAGGGTAAGGTTGTCCACACAGCCTATCTGGACCTCGCCAAGGACTTCGACACCATCTCCCCCTCTGGAGTCACAGATAAACGTACTAAGCTGGGAATAAATCCCTAAGTCACTCAATGGGTTGCCGACTGGCTTACTGACAGAACCCACACTGTAAAAGTAGCCGTTTCCAAATCCAGCTCCAGACAAGTGGAATATCTCAGGGTTCAGTCCTGGGACTGCTCTTGTTTGGCATCTACTTCTCTGAAGTACAGGCCAACACTAAGGAACTCTGGCTAACAAAGCTCACAGATGACTGCAAACTGGGAGCCATTACTGAATCTCCAAATTATGTGGATATTCTACAAAAGGGCCTTACAGAAACAGATGCTTGGTGCCAGAGCCATGGGCTCAAGCTTAATGCCAAGAAATGCATAGTTATCCTCTTTGGGAAAAACATGTACCCAGGAATTACCACATAGGTGGCAGTACACTAAACACCGAAAGTGTGATGAGACACTTAGGGACACAGGCGGATAGTGGTCTTACCTTCGATAACCACCACAACAGTCAGGAAATCCTTCTATGTGGCACACCCTCATCACTAAGGGCTTTTCATCCAGAAAAAAGGAGGTCATTGTCCCACTTTACTCATCCCTCATTAGACCCATTATAGAGTACAATGCCCCATTTGGTATGTACCTCACAAGACATCTGCAACAGCTTTATAGGCCGCAGAAATACCTCACTAAAAGAATCACAGGCCTAAAGCAGATGCCCTATGCTGACAGTCTAAAAAAACTCCAGCTATACTCTGTGGCATATCGTCTACTCAGAGGCGATCTCTGCTTAACATACAAGGCCATGTCAAACCCTGAGCTGTTGGACATGCTCCACTTAAAGAAATCCCAATCCCTCAGAGCCACATGCTCCAGGGATCTAAACCTTGTCATCACAATGAACAAAACATGCTGGAGGGATAGGTTCCTGACCCAGAGATTCCCCATACTCTGGAATAGACTGTCCATACATGTCATGCAGAGCGCTTCCTTGGCCCTCTTCAAAAGGAACCTTGAAGATTGGATGGGAGATAGGTAATTCACCCCAGGAATCATGTCAGTCGCCCTGCTAGACAGGGGTCCAGGGAAGTAAACATTGTGGGAAGAAATATCCAGGGAATTGTTATGGCTAGGCTTGTATAGGCCCTAGGGCAGATAGCCTAGTACTAACCTATGAACCTATGTAAGAAAATACCTCTGTTATTGGTGGATCATGATGCACAGAAAGCATTAAACAAAGTAAGCTGGAATTTTATGAATAGGGCAATGGAAGTATTTGCATTTCCTAATACAATAATAAGGTTAATTACAAGGATATATGGGGTATTGGAGGCAAAAATCAAAGTTGGAGGGCTCTTCTCTGATAAGTTGTGTCTGAACAGAGGAATCAGGCAGAGGTGCCTTCTTTCCCCTTTGTTATTTGCATTTTATTTAGAACCACTGGCAAAGAAAATAAGGAATCAAGAAATTCAAAGATATAATTGGTATGGTATTCAAGAAAAGGTGCCATTATTTGCAGATATTATTTTCTACCCGATTAAACCAAAAAAGGACATCTCAGTGTTGTGGAATATTCTGAGACAGTTGTGTTTTTTTTTCCAGGATATAAAATTAATGAAAATAAACTATGTATGTATAAACTATGCATCCACACATAACATGATCCAGCAATACCCATAAATTGATAAAATCAGTTATTTAGGAGTATGGATTTAAAAAGAGTTGGTTATTACAGCTAAGGATATGTGGGAAGAGACTAAACAAACGATAATACAAAAACTGAGAAACTAGAAGTCCTTGTCTATGGATATGGACTGCAAGATACAAGCAGTAAAATGCTTTTTAGTCCCTTATGTTTTATACACAGGTCAGGCATATTTTTATCAACCAGAGGAGAAGTTGTGGACAATAATTAATAAAGAGTTGAAAGATTTTATTCGGGAAGGGAAGAGGGCAAGAGTCAAGTGAGATAAGCTGTTCTTCCTAAAAGAATAAGCAGGTTTAGGATTACCTGATTTGAAGGGTTATTTTAGAGCTATACAGTTAAGGCTTGTATACATAACACAAGAAGAAAGTTAGAATTCAAATTGGAAAAGGATTATGATAATGATGCAGAGGGCTAATTCAAGACATAAGGAAAGAATGGGATTTTGGATGCAGATCCTTTAGGAGAATAACAACAGTCATACAGAATATTATATTCATAAAATGGCAGAAAGTATACACTAAGAACTAATCCAATATGGGAATAGAGACAGGAGATTACAAAATAAGCACTGATGACGCAAAAGTTTTATAGAGAGTTGGGAAACAAAGCAAAAGGAACAGAAACACCACTAAAAAAAGTCATAGACACATTCTAGAAAATTTCTAAGACAACCTTGTGAAACATAACAAAGATGCTGAATGGATAGGTCAAGGTTAAAATTTGGCTCCCAGAAAAAAAAAAAAAAAAAGTATAAAGACTTCTCATCTTCCCTTTACAGATGATTTAAAACTTTATAGTTCATCAGATGAGAGGCTAAAAGCACAATGCAAGTAGTTAAAACTTTCTCGGATGATATAAGAATGTCATTTGGTCTTAAATGTGAAAAAGAAACATTTAAAGCAGGAAAGCTGTAGTACCAAGAAAATATCAGTCTGGGACAGGAGTGAAGAACTTGAGCAGGAGGGAGTGTATAAATATTTGGGAATTGATGAAGGATCAACAACAAAACATGAACAAATGCAAACAAAACCCAGTAAGGAATGTTGTAGAAGACTAAAATGAATACAGCAGAGTGGCGATTATCTAAGCACAGCCATTGCATCTGTACATGTGTCGTAAGTCTTTCCTACTGTGCAGAATTTAACATTCGTTGCTTGCTTCTGAAGAGAATTTAGATGGTTACTGGAATTTAACTGATTTGCTGCTGCTTCCAAAGGTAATTTAGCTGTTCGTTGCTGTGTGTGTGTGTGTGTGTGTGTGTGTGTGTGTGTGTGTGTGTGTGTGTGTGTGTAAAATGTCCCAATTGGGGATAACTGGTGATTAGTGTTATTGCTCGGGCTCAAAGCCTATACCTCAGGCACAAGAAACAAGATCCTGAATTCTCTACCCCTACCACCACTGAGAAACTGTTTTTTATAAGGCTGTTCAAGAAACAAGAGCCTGAATTCTCTACCATTACCACCACTGAGAAACTGCTTTTTATAAGGTTGTTTTGGGAAGGGTAGAGACCCTATTTTAAAAAAAAGTGCATTCGGAGACGGTGCATTGGGAGAAAAGGCTTGTGACCATCTTTCAGGAAATGCATGGCAGACTAACACAAACCCTTTTATTCTAGCAACTTTTTAAGATTATACAAGTCATTTTTAAAATGTGTCCCTAGTTTTGAGTCTTTGGGCATGAATACTGAAAGGCATAATAATGTGACCAGACTGTTACTTTGGGGATTGTGCAAACATTACAATAATGAAGTAGCTGAGAAGCATGAGCCACAAAGCATTATTGAGAATGATAAAAGTTACTTCACATGGGATCACCCATTACTATCAGTTCAGACAACAGATGTGTGAAAAACAGATATAGTAGTCCATGAAAAGAAGAGAAACTGATCACTGAAACTGCTACACCCAATGATTACAGTGCCTTATGTACAGACAGTGACCGAAAGTCGTAAAATACCAGAATTTGCAGGCAGAAATGAGAGCAATGTAGAAACCTGATAGTGAGAGAGTTCCAATAATAGTGGGAACAATGGTTCTCATAAAAAAGAATTTACAGTCATATTTAGATACATTACAGATACATGCAACTCCATATGAATTACAGGAGGAGTCAATTCTGGGCACATTGTGGGTACTGTGAAGAGCACTTTTGGTTATCATCAAAGACTGAAACAATATTAATTTCATGAGCTTTAATCATACTTTGAATTAGGAATAGGGTCAGTTCCTGTCATGGTACTATAAACTCAAAACACTTACATAAATTAAACTGGAATGTTATATTCATAAAGTAGCAAAAAGTATACTAAGACATCATGGGAATGGAGAAAGTTGATTCTGCCAATAGGGGTGACTGCAATTAGGGGTACAGAGAATAGGCATGAGGGGACTGGAATTTACTGAAGGAAGCTGGCAAAGGAACCAAGGTATTGGGAACAAATAATTAGAGAGGGAAAGGTAACAGAATGGGAAGAGGCCAAGACATTTGGACTGCTGGCTAGTGATGGATTTCCATATCAAAGACTGATATCATAGTATAGACAAAGAGAAAGGAAAAGGGGAATCCCAAATCAAAGACCTGCACTGGTTGAGTTTTTAACTGAATCTCGAACAGAGGCTGCTGTTAAAAAGGGATAATTAGGAGGGGGTATAAAATACTGCGAGATAACTATAGGAATTAAAAAGAGGTCAGAAGAGATTGGGAAGAGAGATCAGATATGTAATTCATAAAACAACACTGGCAGGACATTTGTATGGTTCCCAAATATGTAACAAAGTATATGAGATTTAGGATTTTTGCCTGGAAGTGTTTGCAAAGATTCTATTATACTCCAAGCAGACTCCAAAGAATTTTTTCCTCAGGGAGATTGCAAATGTTGAAGGTATTATGGGGAAAAAAGAGGTAACTGGGAACATATGTTTTGAGAGTGCAATAAGTTGGCAGACTTTAAAAAATCCCTACAGGGTACCTTCTCAGGAATACTGGGTGAGAAAATGAGTGTAACTAAGTAAATGATTTTTTGAGCTGGGATACAAGATCTGAATTGCCTAGACATAGTAAGGCCTTAAGTTTAAATCTGGTGGCTGCCAAAAAAGCAATTACTAGAAAATGGAAATCAAAAATTAAACTAACTATACTTGAAGTTGTGAATATTGTAACAGAGATAAAAGACAGGAAGTTGGATCTTTAGAAAAAGAGTAGAAGTAAATTACACAGAAAAAAGGAAAGTGTGGGAGCAATATATACAGAAAAATGTTTTGGAGGAGGAATGAGGTTTAACAGCAGGCATGATAATTTAAGTAATGTTACTTAGATTATACGTCACATGTACTGTTATATATATATACTATAATGTTTGTAAATGTGAACTTGTTAATATAGTTTGATTACTTTTATATAAATGTAAGTTTGCCTATGTTATAAGTGATAATTCAATAAAGGTGTTTAAAAAGCATTTATCTAATTAAAGGAATGCTTAGAAGTTTGCAGTTATCTATCATTTTCATCCAGTACTCTTGTACATTAGTGACCCTCTTGATGAACAACAGTGCAGTTGTAATATACTTCTGTTTTATAGGGTGACTGCAGTAGCTAGGTTATAGCACCTCGTACAAAGAACAATGACAGTGTTCATGAGATGGGTACTCATAAACAGAATATAAATTTGCAACTTACAACCAAATGTGTATAAAATTAAATGGGTTCTTAAACTTCCAGTTATAAATGATTTTATAATATTTTAAATACTCATTCACTAGTCTTTCTGTAAATGTTTTAATCTTAACTGAGTAAGCTCATTATGCCCAAGTGACAATTTTTCAGGGTGAAGCAAGAGACTGTCTTGGCCAATTGACTTATCCAGTTACACTGTACGTAGAGGGAGAGTGAAACAGACATGACTAAACCCATTAGCAGCTTAATGCCTAAACATTTGTGATAAATTGTCAGACAATATTTCACAGAATATGACAATGATGCAATATTTAATTTCAAATTGTATGTTTTCATCTGCTGTGGGAAACATTTCAAAGACGATGGCATGATTTATAAATTGCTGAGAATCTGATCCCAAACTGGAAAAAGTTATGGCCATTTGGTAGAAAGTCTAACGAAAACTCTACGAACTGGCAAATCCATTTACTTCAATCCATGACCGACTTTTGAAAAAGTAAGTTATATTATCAGTTTCAGAAAGAAGATTGTTCTGAGCTTTAGTATCAGGTGGGATAGTGAGTATGTAGTAGAAGCTGCCGGACTGGATGATGCACTGTTTTGTATTATGAGAAGGGCAGAGAACAAAACTCTTTGGCATTGTGGTTAACTTTCATCTTAACTTTATGGATTGTTAATATTACATGAACTACAGCCTTTTCAGCACCAGTATCATTCTATAGAGACACAGGCTTAGGTTGCAATGCATGGATAGCAAGGTGTGTTTTTCTTTTTTTTGTCACAATAAAACCAGATGTATTTAATAAAGGACAATTTTTCATAATTTCTGTCACTTCATAATGTTGCTGCAGGTGCTTGCAGTGTCCATTGTATTATCAAAGACAATGGAAAACTATAATCTCTCCAATAACAATGCAAAGGTGTCTCCACTAACATATGATGGGAAGATACACTGAGGGGACTGAGAGTGCAAGTAACAAAAATATACCAGTGGTGTGCAAATAAGTCATCTACTCTGAGAGGAAGTCCTTTGGAATCAGGCTCTCAGTGTTGCAGTGGAATTATATCACTTACCCAAAGAACAAGTCCTTCTGAATTGAGGCAGTGCTGTACTGGAGTAAGTCACAAACTGAGACAGCGAGTCTTTTATCGGGCCTTCCAAGATTAAAAGTATGTAAAATTTTGTTTATGCTTCTTATTTCTCTATGTATATCCATACATACACAATACCTTCTGTAAATAAGAATAATTTGTCTTTAAGTACCATGCCAGTTATACCCTTGAATTTCAGAGCCCCTTATTTTATTTGTCAGTGGCTCCAGATATAAGATAAATAAAGGAGAAAGATGACACATATGTCTGGTTCCTCTCTTCACACCTAGCTTGTCAGATAGTGCCCTCACACCTTCAGTCTTGCCTTTGACCCTACATGTCTTCCTAATTAACCCCATTATTCTATCAAGAAATGTAAATGTTAGCACTGCTCTACTCAAAATCCCAGTGAACTCTTATCAAATGCCTTGTCTTCATCAACACTGACCAACAAAAACAAGGTCTTCTTGTACTCTGCTACTCACCAAATCATTACTGTTCTGTTAATGTTGTCAAATGTTTGCTTCCCTTACACAAAACTGCATTGGTCCATAATTATCAGTTTTGGCAACACTTCAGCCATTTTTGTAGATAACATAAATATTTTGCAATCATGATTAAAAATTGAAACTGACCTATATGAACATGGATTTAAAGCATCTTTGTCTTGTTTGAGTAGTACAGCTTTCTTGCAAGATGTTGGTACTGCCCCATCCTTTTAAAATATTGCTAAATAAACCTTCCAGATCTTTATCGCTTTTTCTCTTTCTAACTTCCTAATTTCCAAATTTCTACAGGACTACCATCCGTAACTGGAGACTTCCCTCTTGACTGATTTTGCATCACAGTTTTTACGTCAACCTCTACTATCTAAGCTATTAATTCTTGAGCTTTATCTTCCTTTAACCTTAACATATTTACATCTTCCATAAATGTTGCCATTTGTGTTTTTTCTTAGTTCACCCATTCTTCTCATATCAATTTTTATAGAATTTCCAAAATATCTCTAATACCTCTATATGGTCTCTGGCTATTTTTCTAGTCATATTTTCTGTTGCCTAAGTCCTTATTCTAATAGTTTTTGTGCTACTGAGTTATCAAAAATACTTGCTTAAAGGAGACCTTTCTAAACATATGCATATTATCCAAATAAGCCATTATCTTTCCTTTAGCACTCAACAATTGCTCCTCTTCTTCTTCCGTAAGATTCTCCAGACACTGACTTATTTATTGATAAGGAAAGGAAGATAAATTACAAATTAGGTATACAGACAACTTTTAACCAGAACAATAAGTTATTGGTTGAAGTGGTGAACAACTCTGGGATTGACTGTACAACACAATACAACAGCAGACAGCTGAACATTTTATCCCAAGTGGAATAGTGCATGTTCAAATATTATGGAAGCTCAATGGTACACAGTGCTGTAAGGAAGAAGGGGATGACTTGTAACTTTGCCCTCCCTCCCTGCAGATGTACTATGGACCTGAGCTGCAGAGCAGTACACAAAGATGTACCCTGCCAAGGCAATGTGGTCATATGCAAATCACATTCATAATGTGTCATACTTACTACTCAAATCCAGAGTGTGCGTGACTCCATACAGTACACGTGCGAATATTTAGACTAAGTGTGGTACAATTGGTCTTTTATTATGCCACACTTTGTTGTGACATAAGTTTAGCTATTCTTTTGAACAGTAACACAGTACTAAGCATTACATATACCCAGCATGTGTATAACACTAAGCATTCAGGGACTGACCTAATATGGAGCCTCTGGACAGTGATCAAGTAGTTTCTGCTAATGAAACAGATGAAGGATACTAAATGGTTACAACCTGGAAAGCTTTGCTCAGGACATGACTACAACCAAGCAATGTGGAGGATCTCAATTCAATGCAAGAAATGTGAGCCAGACAATGCCTTCATGCAGGAAGAAAAAGCAGTGATGAAAGAAATGTAAGAAAAAGAAAGCAACACTTTCAATTTCAATAGTATCCAGTGATGACACAAGGCAGAAAATATACAGTTCAACTATTTAAACTATTCATGGTTAAGACTTAATGAGCTGAACCAGCTGTTTTTGGATAAGGCACTTTTTCCGTGCCAGCTGCAAGAGGGAAATTAACAGATGAAACTAATTCCGTAAAAACATTTGTAAGAAAATTACATTTGAAATCAATGCCCTGATGCACTACAGACTGCATACATAGCATTTTCAGGAAACGGAGTATCTCTATTCTAGTGTTATATGTAGGTGAAGGCATTTGTGATAGTGAAATTAAGAGATATTTCAGGTAAACAAAGTATTACAGTAAGACAATGGGAATGCAAAGTACTTCTTAGCTAGCAAAAACATTATGATGTAATCATCACAGAAACCAATGAAAGGGGTGCCATCACTGTACTATGTACAAAGTATTATAAAGGCGCTATGCAGCAACTGTTGAAAGAAATTAACTTCTATAAATTAAATTACAGATATGTCATTAAAAGAATGCATTATCAAATTAATAAAGTATTACATAATTTAGTGGTGAGCAACTCTATTTTAGAGGACTTATGCATCTACTTTTTTAAAGATCTTTTAATTCCATGAACAGCTGTTTAACCACAAATATATACAAATTTAGATAACCTTCCAATAAGGCCAGCTGTTGCCATTTGTGTGAGTGGGGGAGGTGTACCAAACCACTTTTGAGCTACTGTTCAGAACAAACTAAACCCAGAGAACAGTGGGTCATTTCACAAACTTTTCTAACAAAATCATAACATAATGTTATCAGAGGAAGGTACTGATGTTAGGAAATGATTATTTGTGTCAAATTATAGAGAATCAGTCTATACGTAGACAGCCTTTAACAAATCATGAAGTTAACAAAAGCATTTTATTAGAGCTAATAAAAATGTGTTCTTCATTAATGGAAATATATATTTACATCTGAATGATATTATGATTCTGTTAGAAGTTTCAGTGGTTTACAAGTTTTTTAGTATAAGTACTAGTACGTCTCTTACATGTACAACTCACATTCAAGAAAAAGATTTTATGACTTAACCCTGTATGAAAAAATTGATGGGTCATTAGAAAACAAGAATCTATAATAAAAGTGAAATGTGACACATATTACACACAGTGTCGATGAACCCTAAGCTTATGAAACAGAATAATGTGAAATCCCAGATGGTGCATACTTTCAAGCTAACTATGCTGGAATCAGTCTATAAACTGCAAGTAAATGAAGAGAAGCACCATCTTATATAGCAAGAAATTGCATTTACAATTATACCTAAGATTATTAAAATGTACTGGCCAAAAAAAAAAAAGTTGAAGATTACAAAGTTCCTTCAGGAATGATGAAATTATGGTGTCTTAAAGCAAACTATCAAGGCAAACAAACAAAACTACTACTACCTGACCTTTAAATTAACAAACTTCAATGCCAAATTACAGTATTTTCTAATAGCTTCTGTACTATCATACAATATTTACCTGTGTTTGCAGACAAAAGGGGGGAATACATTACATACTCCTGTTTTTCTGGGCAAAAAACATTTAAAATAATCTCAAATTACTGACACATACTTATAGGCCAGAAAGAATTAATGAGAACTTACTGATGACGTCCCTACCTTTATTTGTCCAATGTCATATTAAAAAGCTATTACAAAAGAAAATGAGAGAGTTAGATATAAGAATAATTACTACAAAAGGCTCTTATAAATTTGATGGGTGTACATGCTGTAGATATGTAAGCAAAGAGATTGTTTTCAATATCCTCTAATGAAAAAAATATTATAAATATATCGTCTATGCAGACAAACTGGTTCTATTTCAGGCTTGACAAGACATTTTATATTTGGAAAGCTATCAAGAAGTACCAAGAAAGGATATAATAAGGACATATATTTTACTATTAAAAGCATAATGAAGATGCTGCCTTACAAATAATTTTATAAAGTTTTGTGGAATTCAGATTATTTTAGTTAAACAGTATAGAATACTACTTTAACTTAAATACTACTACTGGTAAGTTCAGGCGATTCACCAAGACTGAATGAATACATTACTATGAAATCACTACTTAAACAAAGAATATGGAAGACATAAATGACTGATCTTATCGGCTGTTCATTTAGTTGGAAAGGTAATACAAGTTTTCTTCTATTTTATTCCAGATATGCCTGATGATGAGCTCCACAGGTTTAATATTTGCAGCTATTTTTAACAAAATATATAAAATTTATAAGCTCATGGCCTATTTATCTAACATAAATTATTTGATTCTTTAATAAATTTCACTTTTGACAACTGGTTTCTGTTTCACAGCTTTACTTTCTTGCTCTTCAGTCAAATAACCAGGATGCCAAAATGAATCTGTCCAACAGTAAGCTGTCAGCTTGCATCAAATGAACAATAGAGCTGAAATCCCCCATACACCAGCATCTATAACAGCAAATATGTACATGCCTGTTGTACAGTGCATCATTACAGTATGTATACTGAAGAAGACTTCTACAGACACAGTCATTTTTCTAAAGTCTGTCAGCATACATGCAAGGAACCACTTTAGCTGAAACATTTAACTATAGTTCTAAAACAAGGTTAACACTTTAAAATGAACCAGACTTATAATTCAGATCCCATTCTGCAGCTATTGAAAGTAAGAATGGCTGAGTTTCACAGACCCATGACATGTTAAGGCTAACAATGACAGTACTAATTTGCTGTCTAACACCAAAGGCAATGAACACATGAAAAGAATTACACATGATCACACATCAGACATTATGGCAAAGCATTTCCTTCCTGGAAGTCCTATTAGCAGGAAATGCAGAACATGTAACAAGATGCCCGGCAACATTTAAATGTAATCTGAAC
Organism: Protopterus annectens; assembly: GCF_019279795.1. NCBI lineage: Eukaryota > Metazoa > Chordata > Ceratodontiformes > Protopteridae > Protopterus > Protopterus annectens. The sequence continues at coordinate 1,611,470,552 of NC_056731.1, forward strand.
TAATGTGGTAGTTCTACAAAAGAAGTACAATGTTTGCAGCAACCATACAAGTGAACAGGAGGAACACTGCCAAATTACAACATTTTCTAATAGCTTCTGGACTATAATGTAATAATTACATAAATGTTTTGAACAGAAAAAAGAGGGACTACTTTACATATGCTTGTTTTCTGCACAAATGCAAAGTGCATAAACTTAGGTGAATTTACAAATCCACATAAAAGGTGCTATAAATGATTTATTCTCCAGATGCTTAAGCACAGTTCAACACTTGTAGGGGCATATTCTTTTAAGCTTAGATGCCATTTTGAAAAGGAGGAATGCAGCTGTTAAACTAAACTTTATCAAACATGGAGAAAGTATGCTTTAATTTTTAACTCAAATGTTTTTGTTATTTAAAATCAAAAGTTATTACAAAGGAATTAATTTGCCCAAAACACTGAAAAAAGTAAATATAACAAATGAAAAGCAAGAGCAAATATTAAGATGTTCTCATAGCTGCCATGCTAATCTAGTGCACATATAACTTTAAACCAATGTTACAAAATGTGACATATCTTTCTTTTATTTCAAGTACAGCTAGCTAGTGAAAACACTAACTAGTAAAATAACAACATAACAGTTTTAATTACCTTTACAGCAAATGGCATGAGTTTCCTTCTTTAAAGGCAAATCTGCAAAAACTGCTATTTATTAAAATGCAACAGGTAACTGAAATCAAAAATATGCCGTTTTTTCAAAGTTGCCTTTAGTGCTTAGAAACACTTCCTGCTACAGGCAACAGCACTGATCATATTTTGCACCAGTTCAACAAAATAACCTAATCCAGTTCTGTGCATTACAAATCACTTCTAAAATCCTTATGATAATGTAAAGGGTTGCACTTAATAATATTTAATGGTTATCAATGTTCAAATACTTAAAATGTTGGGAGATATTTGACAACCAGTACAGATAAAACACTACTGCTCATCATATTAACAAGTAGAAGGTCAGAGATGGCATTCACCCTCTTAGGAAAGATAACTACCAGTCTCTAACACGCCGCAGCAACCTGAACGGTATATGAAAATAAACTGTGAATTTAATGCAACTGCCAAAGCCAGAAAAAAAAGAAGACCCTAATCTCCCCCTGTAGTGTTATGTTGCTATACTGTTTTAAATCAATCATGAACCCAGTCTGTACAAAGTGGTGTAGGTAATGGACCGATGACTGCACCTAACAGGTGGATGAAGGAAACAGATTCACCTATGTTAAAATAAATCACTTGCAGGATGAAACATGTTTTGTAAATTTTTTTTTCAAAGAATAGAAAACAATACACAAATAACTAAAAGTACTTCTGCAAGGACAACCCCCCTCACACCTACCATGTACATGGCAAGCTCCCTCACACCCACCATGTACAGGTTAAACCCCCAGCCACCCATACGCATCAACTTATGTAAAAAGTGAAAACCTACAGTAACTGGTACACACCAATTGCTCACAATGAGACTTATGTGAAAAACAAGAGTTCATGCATTTTCAAGAAACTTCACTGAAAGAAATGAAATTGAAGGAGTACTGCAAAAACACATACCAACACAAAGGATGACTGCATTGCTTGCAACATGATTTTGTGGACAGAATCAATGCTGCTAACAGGACTGGTCAGGGGCAGGAGTGACAGCCAGTTCTCTGGTCTGGGTGGAAGGTGAAGGAATAACTTGTTGCTTATGTGGCCTCTGGTGGAAATCAGGAGCCTGACAGGTCACCTCATGTTAATGCAGGGTCAACGATGATGGTCTAATATCACTGCATTAGCCACAAAAACAGCTAGGGCAAGTTATCAGCTGCCCTGAGAATACAAGCTCCCAGGCTCCCCATTCACTGCTCCTCATTGGATCCCTGGGCCTAGTAGAGAGGTATCATTGAGGTCAACTCCCCAAGAGTCAGGAGCTCAAGCTGTATGAAAGGTTACATTCAGTGTGTCTGGTAAGAGCAATTGAGGGAGCCCAGGATTAGTAAAGCAGGGAGGAACAGTTTGGGAATGCATAGGACTGGGTGGAGAAAATTCAAAAACAAAAAATACAGCATGATCAACTGTTGGAAAACCAAGCTAGGGGTATAATTAGAAGAAAATCTTGAAAATAATGAACAGCATGCCACCTACAATCAGCAGACCAAAAAAAAGACATTCTGTATTTACAGAAATACCATGAGGAAGTCATTAAGCAACCTTTATAAAAAAGAGCATTTAAAGAAAGAGAAATAATGCGAAAATATGAACATTAAAGGTAACATGCTTACAGAACTAATATGTCTACTACATTCATTTGATTTGTGAATACGTGCATGTGTTACAATGGATTTGGTTTCCCATCCAGGACAGAATGAAAGATAAAAGACTAACTTATTCATATTACTCAAGTCCTTTACTACTGACCGTTTTCAGGAAAACTACTTCCAAGGTACAGTTCTTGGCTCCCTTTATTTTCTGTACATAAAACACTGTAGCTCTTAAACAGTCTGATGTATTCTCATGATATTCCAAGGGAATGACAGTGGAAAGATCTTACATTAAACCACCAATAGAGTTCCTTGTTACAAAGGCATGGGAGCAGCCCCATCTAGAATTTTAATGAAAAAAACACATTTTTAAATTTTGTTTTATGCCATAGCAGTTAAAAATAATGAAATATTACTTTAGGCCTGAAGTTTCTATACTACATATTTCATCTCAAGAATAATTGCTACAGTGCTTCTCTTCATTCAACGTTAAGTGCTAATGCAAAAACCACAGCTAATTACTTTGCAAATGCACAAAAGAAATACAATGTTGTTTTTATGTTGTTTTCTTTAAAAAAAAAAAGTGTTTATATCTTAAACTAAGAATATTAATCTAGACATCCACACGTATAAAACATGGGAAATTATTCAGGACAAGAGAGGAAACTATCTTTTTAATTTTATATACAACATGATCAAATACACATTTATATTCCCAACAGCCAAAGATTGCAGTGTTATATTGTGTGTAACATGCTTTTCAGCCTTTCTTTTGTTGTTACAGTTTAAAGCATTGATGCATTACAATAAAGAAACAGTACTTTCTTACTTTAATATCATTACCATATACAGTGATCACTGATAAAACTTGACCTACCTAAAATTTAAAATACCTCTGACTGCATACTATACAGAACTATATTACAACAGCAGCATACAATTTAAATCAATAAACTTTTATATAAATACTAAGAAGAACAAAAACTGTTTTATTTACAACTTCTATAATTAATTCAGTGTTTTATAAAAAAAAATATTAATGACAAAAGTGGGGTTTATGCTTTATAGTTCTTCCAAGAGTTTAGCAAAGTCAAAAAACGTCCAGCCTTTTTCATACACTTGTTCTTGCAAAACCACAGTTCACATGTCAACTTTACATGCTCTCCCATTTACTCCCTAATTCCACTTTGTTGCTGGTTGCCATCCTGGTCAATTCAGACTCCCATAACCAGTCTCTGATTCCAGTCCAAGAAACTCCTGATTCATCTACAACTTTTTCTGTTATTCAAGCATTTCTCTTTAGATCAATGGAAAAAGTTTTGCTGGTAAAGTCTCTCTCTCCGGTCTTTCTTAATGTCATAAGATTGAAAAGGACGGTCTTCTTCAGTTTACTGCCTCTCTCTTTGTAGGATAAACATTTTTTTACTTCCTCCATAGCCTATTCTGTTTCTCAGCTTCAGTGAAAAAATATTCCAAAAATAGCTAGACATAGCAACCTGAATCTCACAACTGTTTCTCAATATACCCTGACTACAGGGATAAACTTTCTTCTGTTCTGCCTGACTACAGTGAATAATCTTTTTTTCCATCAATACTATGGTGTCCCCAATTTTAACTACTTTCCCCTTCTTTCATGGTTTTGTCAGGAGCAACTAGTTCTGTTGGTATGGTTGTATCTTTACTAATATGGGTTTCAGCTGGCTTCTTATGACCTAATGTGGAGCATATGCATGATAGGCCCTCAATTAACAAGTCCTGCTGAATGACACCAGTTGCTTCCTCATACTTTCATGAAATTAGTCTTGCTCCTTTCAGATTATCTGGTTTCTAACTCTACTATATTTGAAATAGTTCTTCTTTAAAAGCCTCATTTTCACCTTATTTATTTCTGCAGTTCTGTCAGTTCATCTGAATGGTTAATTAATGCTTCTTTCATTGCTTCCAGCCTTCTTTCATTTGACATTATTATAGTCATCATTTGTCTCACTTATTTTAAATATATCTGAGTGAATATAATTTAAGTTTACTTGTAAATTACTAGACACCATCTCCTCTACTAAAGCTAAAAACTGAACTCCTTTTTAATGAGTAACAAAAACAGAGAGTAGCAGCTGTGAGATTCTTACCAGACAGAGCTTTTTCATTCTTTTTTTCTGGCTGATTTTCCCCTTAATTTTTCCAAATTTCATTTTTCCTGCCCTTCAAGCAGTGTAATTACTAGCCTAAAACCAAACTGATTTTACTGGCTTTTAAAACAGCTTCTTAGTTTTCACACACTCATCAACATGCTGACTGCCATCTTGAAAGTCCTAGTTTCCAGGTTCTTAAACGTAGTAACAGTTATGAACAGGATGGAAAGGGCATTTCTAGTCCTGAATGCCTAAAATCAATTGCCAGAACCATGAACATGGTTATAATATCTGGTTATTAGAAGGGAGAGGAAGGATGAGTGGAGTGTTTGGGAGGCAGTTTAGTAGTGCCTAATGAGTTGAGCAGGTAGGCAGCTTTTGAGTTAAGATGTTTATGAACAAATTTAAGGTGGAACAGAAGAATTGAATTGCTTGGTCAAGTTCAACAGTGAGTGGCATTTAAATCTTTAAGGGTATAATATCAGTAACATTTAAATTCTTAAGGGTATAACATTCACAGTGGTATTTTGTACATAGACATGGAAGAATGTTGTTGTTGTTGTTCTTCTTTTGGCTTTTCCCGGTTAGGGGTCGTCACAGCGGAATGCCGGTCTGCTAATGATTGGCAGCTGATTTTTATGGTGCCAAGGTGCCAGCCCAACGCCCAACCTTCAACGAAGACACGCCCATTCACGCATGTCTTTCGAATGACACTCGACCATGGGGAGGACATGCAGACTCCACACAGAAGACGGTCCAGCTGAGAATCGAAGGGGAGAACCTCTTGCTGTGAGGCGACAATGCTACCACTGCACCACCGTGGCTACTGTACATTGACATGGAAGAATAATTTCTACAAAGTTTTAATAAAAACTGTTAATAAGGACTCAAACATTTTAGGTATACAGTCATGCACAGTCATTTCATTGTGACAAAGCAGAACATTTTTTACACCCCTTTTCCATTTGGGTGTGTCTATGATTTTTTTCAAGGAAGCCAGGTGCAACATGTCTAAAATATATCTATAGAGGTGGCAGGACATCAGAAGTAGATCATACATCTACTTCTAGAAAAGGGAACCTTTTTTTGTCAGTCAAGAAATGTCCTCACCAAAACTCCTTGCTCTGTGCAAGCAATATGTTTAGGCCAACATCTCCATAAAGTTGCTTCTAAATCCTTAAGGGTAGTTTTTCAATTTTAGGTGCACACTGCACCTGACTATCCAAGAACAGTTCATTGAACACTTTAATAAGAACTCTTAAAGGGGGACTGACATTATTATATTTTATGTTTAACTAGTAATTGCAGTTTTTTTACAGACATTTCATTGTACCATTACTGCAAGCTGCCAGACATACCCTTCTGCAATATGGTTATGACTTTTATAAGAAAGGAACAGGACATGTTCAAAATATACCTGCAGTGAACTGGCCTTACATTAAAAATGCAATGTACATCTTGGACTAGCAAACATGGAGGTTTTAAATCACTTGATTTATGTCTACCACGCCAGAAAAAAATAAGACTATTGCGTAGTGGCACATATTACATGAAGATAAAGTTGTCTGTAAGTTTTGGCACCTGAAGTTATCAGCTATAAAATCTACGGCTGAGTACTAAAATATTTTTCTGAAACTGTGCTAGGTAACATCATATCATTTAAAATCTGGGTCCCATATTGTTCAGGAACCACCAGTATACCAATGCAATTCTTCAGCTGCTCCATATTTTGCATTTTACTTTACAACAAACATATGCATGTAGCATTTACTTTAGATTACAATGTCAGTAAAGTTTATAGTCTTATAATACTTCACAGAAAAAGTGATATTTTTCTCACTTTAAATGTTATATGAAAAAACACAGATTTTAGATGTATAGACAGATATCCACCCAATCTGAGATGGTGTTGTCACCTTGTTTTATTGCTGTTAACTTATGCATTCTGTTGTAAAAAGCTGAGCATCCAGAAGTCTTGCCTTGAAAATTCCAATGAGAAAATCTGTTTGCAAAATAAAACAGTGCATACTTCAGTTTATTTATTTACAGTTATAAAGTGCATTTTCTTCTTAAGGCAAACTAACTGCATCCAACCCAAACTACAACCTAATAAGCCAATCCACTAATGGTCCTACTCTCATAATTAAATCAACTAAACTTCTTTCCACAGAGCAGAGCTTCTCTGTTCTTGCCTCTAAACTGTGGCAGTTTTTGCCATCTGATCTTATTGAAATCAGAGACTAAAAACAGTTCAGACATCAGTCCAAGCAATACCTAACTGAACAATATAAGTACACATGTAAGAATACAGGCCATATCATCTAACTCCCAATGTTATACTATTAAATTCATCTCAAAACACAGTTGGTGCTTAATCTCCTGACCTTTTCAACTTAAAAACTCATGCCTGCTGTTTCCTCAATCTCCCCTATGTATTCCATACTATTATAGCTAATATTCACTTCTCCTGTTATTAGCTCTTCTACTGCAGCTCTTAGTATTCTACAGTTTCTACTCTCATCAGCTTTTACAAACATCTCCCTCCATACTTCTATACACTATGTCTGTTCTTTTGGCTGGATCACATTTACCTCACCTTTAACTCCTACATTATGCACTGTGTACTCATGGTCCTTCTTTTTAAACCTTCTAGTAAATATGTGTATATTTTTACATCTATACTATGTTATATCAATATATTGTATACTGCTGTCCTTTTGATTTATATATTTTTCTTTTTACATAACTTAATTTTTATTCTTCTATAATTGATCTCCCTCTCCTTTTTCTACAATCATAATCTAAGTTTTCACAGTATATCTGCTAATATCCATTTTCCATTAAACATTATTTCATTCAAACTTTCATTCCAAATAATCTATATTAAATACATTTTTATCCTCTCACATACTCTTTTTTTATTCTTATAATATCCAAACAAAATCATATTCATACCTATATCACTTAGGGCATTAATATCTTCAAGAATTTTCTTCACAAATCTTTTCCCAACATTTAACCACTATTTTACATTTCATAACAAGCATGCTCCTGTGGGGAGGAAGAGGCGAAAAACAAATTCACCTTTTCAATCTTCTTTTTGTATGGCATATTCCCTTTAATTGGTAACTTGTTTACTACCAATACATATAAGAAACTTTGGCCCTCTACTATCTTTTTCATCATTTTCTTCCCTTTAACAGCTTTAATCACTTCTCTTGATATTTTTTTCCCATGGACTTCTAAAACAACTTTGTTCAACGCATTATTATACCACATCCTATTATCTTTCTCTTTGTCATCAACTTTTAATTTCATTATTAGTATTTTTGTTCATTTTTAATTTCAGTATTTTTTGATAATTTCTAATTTCTTGATTTACATATCTGTATTTTTTCTTCTTCTCATCATGTCCAAAAATGTTTATACCTATATTTAAACATTTTCACTATTAAAGTCTCATTTTCTTCCTTTATCCATTTTAATATGCTGCACAAATTTAATGAAGTAGAATACATCATTGGATTAATTAATTCCAATCCCTCTTCATCTTCACACATTTACAATACTCCTCTTTTCACTGGACTTAATTTTGAACCCCGTATGAAAGAAAATATTAAGTGCACAATTTATTTTTCATATTTTTCTGGGATCATATAAACATTGGTCATATATGCTATTTTTCCATAAATATTGAATTAACCAGATAAACGTATTTAAGATAATATATACGTCTCCCACAGGAAACATCAATTCCTTTAACAAACTCTCCCACTGCATCATAACAATCATAACTAAATCATTTATCAAAAGTAATACTAGCAAAGACACCACTTTTATGGAAAACACACTGCTCCTCAATTTTTACCACATCACCTCTCCCCTTACATTTATCCTTATTCAAAGGTCATTCTCATTTCCTTTAAACATCCAGTCAAATATACCAACACTTCTCTCATCCATATTTTATTCTTCATAATTACAATTATATCATTGGCAGATGTTAAAACTGGTGGAAAGATGACTTCCTTTGGGATCACATATCTAGCATCTTTCATTTTATAAGCCACCACCCCACTACCACATTTATTACTAAAGCAAACAATATTCCACTCATGGGGCATCCTTGTTTTATATCACATATTTTTTTTTACTCAGCCATCCATGCACTAATACTAGCACTCTATTACACTGTATCCTAATTTTATTACATATCCCATGTTTCCCCAGTAATAACCCAACAAAGCATCAGGACCTACTGTACCAAATATTTCGCTAACATTTCCTACCATAAGTTTTTCATCCTCTCTTTTGTTTAGATCATTCACAATTTCTCTTACAACCAATAATAATTCTTGACTTCCCTTTTCTATCATATATACTTTCTTCCATAATATCCCTTTACCATTCCTTACATTCTCCTCTGTATTATTTTCATAAAAATGTTATCATCGGTGTTATTTATTGTGTTAGGTCTGCAAATTTTACTTAATTAATTTCATTTTTTCCAAATCAATTTGTAATATTCCACTACATAATACTTCATAAACAAACCCTTCCTCCTATCATTCATTCAATATATTTACAAAATACTCTTTTGCCAATCCATTAACTTCTTATACACTCCATATCCTATGCCATCTGGGCATGATACCAATTCAACATTTACTTTCCTAAGTATTTTAACCAACTCACTAACAGCACTTTCCTTTTCAAATTCTTCCTTAACTTGTTCCAATTTTTCTCACTTTTCATTCTTTATTTTCAGTCCTTTTATCACTATACATATTTCCCTCATGCTGTACTTTAATACTTATAGTTTGCTCTTCTGTTATTTTTACTTCATCTTTTACATTTTTAATGTCCCTCATAATACTAATATCCTCTTTTATTGCTGTACCCAAATACACAGATAACTCCTCCTTTATCCACTATAAGTAATATCTCTGTATAAAGAGTAAAGCCTAATTTTGTATTTCTCTCCAAGTTCTCTATACATGTTCTCATATTTCACTTTCCCCTCCCTTCTTACTTTTTCCTGCCAGTGAAAAAATGAACTACTTTTTTAAATTCAATCCACCATTCAAACCAGTGTTTATTAAAAAATCCTAATGGTTATACAATCTTTCCATAACTGCAACACTTCATATTCACCTACCTCATTCCATAGTTTCTCATTTATTCTTTTTATTCTCATTCCTACTTTAATGTACCCTCTTTCTTCCATCACCAGCATCCATATTGTCAAATGAGTTGAAAACCCAGTTACAACTATACCACTATCACCAGATCTTATGACAAAATAAACTCAATTTCAGTTCCAAGTGTTCTCCTTCTACAGGTCCACTGACTTTTATTCCACGCAGTTAAGTCACCTCATTTTATCACATCCTTATTTTAACATCTTTTCCTTTATTTTTACATTTTCCTCTTAAATCACAATTAAAGTATCCTGCCATTATACTGTCATGTTAACCACTACATAATCTATTATTTGATGAAACAGGTCTTAATTAACTGATTATATATGCATATAGTGCTATAATCCTATAAACAAGTTTTTTCTACCTGACATTCACAACTGTTAATCTTCCCATCCTTCCCAACATTGCATCTAGTATTTTTATCATTTTTATATACCACAACCACTGCAGAACAATTGCTGCTCCCTAAATTACTTACTACATTGCCACTCCACAATTTTCCTGTTTGTAGTCTCCCTTCATATGTCAAAATATTAAGTACTCTGATAAAATCACACCAAATCACATTTAACACACCATGCCAATATTCCTGTCCTCCTCTTCATATTAATACTGCTCACATTTATTGACAGCACTCCGAAATTACTTTTCCTTCTCTTTAAGTCTAATTGTTTAAAATATTAATTTTCTTATTTTACACTTCCTCTACTTGAACACATTTTTTTGGTTCTCTATATTCTTATTTTGACAGTTTAATTACTTTAAATTCACTCATTTCTTTATTTGCCGTCATGTTTATTATTTTTAAATTTCCTTTTCCTATCTTTTACTCTTTTTAACAGAATTTTATTTCTGTCGTTCAACTTATATCAAATCTTCCTAATCACTAATTTATGGACACTCTTCTATTTCTTTTTTTAATTTAGTTTTACCTCTAATGTTTCATGATCTTTTAATATCCATTTTCTGATCCTTCTACTACACTTCTCTTATAACCACTTTTCTGGTCTTTATTTACCCACATATTTAAATGTTTTTCTTTCTCAAAATCCATCCATAAATGCCCAACCTGATTATACTTAACATCTTGGCTCACATTTCTTTGCATCATTTCACGTTTCCTCAAACAAAAATTTTTTTACCATATTTATCTACAAAATGCCCTTTTTTATAACAACAGAAACAAGTCTTGGGTTGTCCTCAATATTTTACAACTCTACCCACCTCCATGTCTATAATGCTTAAAATATGCAACTTCTTTCATTTACCATTTTCTGTATCACAGTGTATTCCTATTCCCAGTAAATAAACCTTTATTATCATACACTTTCACAATGTCCATAATGTTATTAAATATTTTTTCTAAGTGTTTTTCAACGTTATTCTATCAATGTCAGTTCAAAATTTCACATATAACTTTCTTTTAGAATCTCTGTTAAATAATTTAACAACATAAGTCCGAAGGTCTATCATTCTTCTTTTTCTCATATTGACATGAAAAATTTTCCATACCCTGTTCAGTCTCAAAAATGATATCACAAAAAGTTTATTCATTAATGAAAATGAAAGACATTATCCCTTACACTTTAATGCCCAATGGAACTATAATGTTGTTCCAAACATCATACCGATCTATTCTTTTTTCGTGTTTTTCTTACATTCTAATGGTGTATTTTCTTATTATAGAATCAACTTTACCACTTTGTTCTTTCTTTCTGACTTCTACTGTAACTGTCTCTGTATATCACTTTCTTTATGTCACTCAGCATTGTCCTTTTTTCCAGAATAGATTCCACCTCTTTTTTTGGATTTTGTTCATTATTTTTCCCCATGGAGCTTCTCCTCCATCCTCTGGCTTTCTTTGTTTTACTGTGTCTTTCAATAAATCACCCAGCAACCCTCTTGACTGGAGGACTATAACAACACAATCTTCTCTACTTAAATTCTCGGTCTCTGGTTGACAAAACAGCTCTTTTTGAAACAATCATCAAATCCATCACAACACCACTACATTGAAGTGAACACACATAACACGTCATTTCCCTTTATTGCCATGATCCTGCTTGGACACAGTCCTCACAGCCGCCACTCTGCTAGGAATGGGATGTGTGCATGTACTCACTAGCTGTATGAGCTACAAGTAGGAAAAGTTCCCTGATGCCCTGGCAAAATTTCCCCTGTGTTAGAAATGCCACATCAGGTAATTCATGAAGGGAGATCACTGGCCTAGTAGGAATAATCTGGTGAACAGAGGATAAATAAATAAAAATAAAACAATTTACTTACACGCTTACTGTTACTTTACTGTAGTTACTATGCAAGTAATCTAGGCCGAGCCTGCAAATGGTCAAATTTGATCAGTCTATGACAGTAAACAAAATTATTTGTATAAATAAATAATGTTTACCAAAAGCAGGAAATTTGTTTTTTCATGCCTGGGAGTAGAACAGAAATAAGACAAGAACAGATAGCAATCTGCATAACTATGAACAAGGCTCCAACACGTGGATTAGGAAGCTTGACCTTAACTTTAGAATAACAAATACCTGAGGGTGCAGACACAGATCAGAGGTAAATGCTCCCATCTGGGGGATAGGCTTCCTATATGGAAAGTGTATACATTGGTGTAAGCTTGATCAGAGTTAAAAAGGGATGGGGGTTTTGAAAAATTTATTTTTTTCTTGAGTACTTTTACTGAAGCAAAAGTCTAGAAAATGTGACATGGATTACAGAGATGAGAAGCAGTAGCTAAATTCAAGATCATCCTGCCAGTCATCAGTGTTTGCATGCAAGTTGCAAGATGGAAAAACATATTCATAGTAATTGTCATAAACAATACATGGAAATAAAATAAATATATGAATATAAATGAGAAAAGCTGCTTTGTCAATATTAACATGGAAAGTAAAGGGTCTTTCAGGTGTAGCCAAAAAGGGTACTGAATTACATTAAGAAATGTACAGTGCAAGCCTTTTTAACCCCTAACAAGATAGCTAAATTTAGTAAATCCAAGAACATTTCTTGTTGGAGGTGATTACAGGTATGGAAAGCAGACTGGCTACATTTTTACGATTTTCCTAGGTCAAAACAATTTTGGAGTTATCTAGAGGACTTCTTAACAGCTTTTTTTTTACTCCTTTTCACTAACTAAAGCCTTAGTCTTATTTAATGTTAATGATGGTTTTCCTTTGAACAAGGATAATTCTTTTTTTTTTTTTTACTATGGATAATATTTGCGATTGCTAGGAAAAGTGTTACAAGGAAATGGAATTCAACATCTCCTCCACGCATTGAAGACTTCTTATCCTTTTTGAAAGAAACTGAACTTAAAAGAGACTAAAGTTGAAGAATGCAGAACTCATCCCAAACCTTTCATCAACAATCCTTGGGAAAAAGTCGTAATTCTTATCGATACTCTACTAATGAATCATCTCTTTCTTCAATAAACAATATGAAAGTAATCTTTACAATGTTTATTATTCTACTGAGAAATGTAAATTCTCGAGTTTTCTTTTTAGGCTACTGTACATATTGTATACAGTTAAACTTGTCAATTAAGTTTTTAAATATGTATTATGCATTAACTTATCAGAACATTTTCTGAGTAAAGAAAAGAAATGTAGAATTTAAATATTAGTGTTACAGGAGATACATTTTGGATGCAAATGTGAAAAAAATATATAGAATATTTACTGTGGAAAATGTGAATTCAGTATTAAGAACTTAAAATGTCCAGGTGCTGCGGTAGCTTTGTCGCCTCACAGTAAGATGCTGTCCGGTTCGATTCTCAGCTAGTGCATCTTCTGCGTGGAGACATGTGTGAATGGGCATACCTTCGTTGAAGGTTGTGTGTCAGGCCTGGCAAGCCATTATGTAAAAATCAACTGCCAATCATTAGCGGACCGGAGTTCCGCTGTGGCAACCCCTAACCGGGAAAAGCCGAAAGACACATTTCCCTGGGCTAGACTAGACAAAAATCATACTTCATAGGTGCATGTGTACTTAACTGAAACTGTTGAGACCCATTCAATAAGTATTAGATCATGCATCAATAAAAGTAAGATAAAGATGCATAATAATGATATAAAATGAGAGATTGTAGAGTTTTCATACTTATCTCTTAAAAAGAGAGGAATTTAAGAAATGCATAATGGTATGATTTGAGTGTTATTGGGGAAGAATGAAACTACTTCAAAAGGAAGCACTAGTGACAGGGATAAAATTAAAATGAAGTTTAAAAGTATGGTAGAATTATGTGTGGAAAAGAAGTAAGAGGAATTACTGAGAAGGTCTGACAAAGGGTAAATTATTGTGGGAAAAGAGGAATATTGCAAAACAAGAAGCAAGTAACTGCAGCATGCTAATTGGAAAATGAGGGAACAGTTGGGTAATATGCATGAGTTTACAAAAGCTCCTGCTGATGATGAACAACTCTAGAGTGCACAAATGTCTGGAACAATGATTTAGGCACAGAAAGTTTAAACAGTCATACCCAAACATAAGCAGCCTATGACTAGAAAAATAACCAGAGATTCTACAAACATATTAGAGATATATTATATATTTTATGACAACTTGTATACTGCAGAGGAATTGGGAAGCCAAGAAAAAGTCACAAATGGAAATGTTTATAGAAAACTTAGCAATGCCAAGGTTAGAAGAAGAAAAGGCACAATAATTAATAGCTGAGATAGGAACACATAAAATAATTATGTATACTTAATTAACAGGAAAGCCTCAAGAAACAGTGGAAATTTGGAAGTTAGAAGAGAAGAAATAGAGTTACAAAGATAAGGAAGCTTCATTTTATAACACTTTAAAAGGAGCACCACCAGTAACAGAATCTTGGAGGAAATACTTAATGGCTGTACTATACAAAAAGGGTATACACCTTCATATAGACCAAATTTGATTTTCAACCAGGACTATAGTATGCATTTCTACATTAGCTAAGAAAATGGCAAATATGTTACCAAAACTGATAGTTATTAATCAATGTGATTTTGTGGGAAGCGGCAAACATTTGACAGCCTTAACAGAGAAATGAAAATCAAAAGGAAGTAGAAATGTTACAACACATCACTAATGTTGGTGATTCTTGATCCAGTGAAAGCATTCAATAGAGTACAAAGGAATTAATTTTATGAGTAATGTAATGATGAATGGGTTAAAAAGGAGACTATTTGATGGGGGTTGAAACCAAGAATTAAAGTGGGAGGTTTCCTGTCTGACAAGCTTTGTCTGAACATAGGCTCTTTCCTTTCCATTAATTGCTTTATATTTGGCGCCTTTAACAAAATAAAAATGTGATATCCACAAATGTAAGGATATAACTTGTGTGGTAATCAAAAAAGTTTGTCTTATTCATAGTGATATCACTTTAAACATGATAAATCTAGAAAATCAAGTTTAGTGTTGTGGATCGTGTTGAGACAGTTTCTCATCTTTCTGTGATATGAAGATAAAAAAAAAAAAACTTGAATGAATTGGCTCAGCAATATCCCTGCTTTTGGGCACATGATAAGATGAGGAATTTACAGTAATGGATTAAAAGGTTTCTGTTATAGCAGCTAAAGCTGTGTCAGTTACTGATAATGGAAAAAGATAGTAAGATGCAAGCAATTTTTTTTCAGTCAGGTAAGGTTATTTTTATCAACCAGAGAAGCTGTAGATAAAGAGGTGAAGAAATTTATTTTGGGAGGGAAGCAAACATTAAATGGGATAAGCTGACTTTTCCCCTAGAACAGTGGTTTAGGGATATCTGATCTGATGGAGTACTTCAAAGCTACACAGTTATGGCTCATATGCACATCTCAAGCAGAAGGCTACACATCCAATTGGAAAAGATGATAATGAAACAGGTGGGAGTTTGAGAGTTACAGACAGACCAGAATTTTGGTTGAAAGTCTTGAAGAATAGTAGAAATGATCATACAGAACATTATATTCATAAAGTATCGGGATGTATTCCAAGAACTAAGCAAGTGTGGAAATGCTTAATGCATTTAACAATGGGAATATATACATTAATAATTAATAGCACTCTCATACGAAGAGAGAGAAACAGTACTTGTTTTTTTTCACATAGCCTAATCATGTACCAACACAGGTGTCTTTCAGACTGAGAAAAATTAATAGCTTGAGCCAAAGCAAATACTTCTTTCCAGAAAGCAAGGGAGTATCTTCTGGTCCAAAGCATAAACCAAAGCAGAAACACCATGAAGCTCTAAATGCATATGTTATCAATACATTCCCAAATGTCATTTTCATGCAAGAAGCTTCCCCCTCTTTGGTATCCACAGTCAAGGATACAACTCACAGCAACTCTTTCTATTCAACAAAAGTAACTACCGTGAGTTTTTATTCCAGTAGGGAACTTGCAGATTAAACAGGATCTGGGAAGCATGGTCCTTGGCTCTAATCTGAAATTCATGCAATTAGACAAACTAAAATTCAGCTGAGACAAATACAAAATGCAAGGAAAGCAACAACAAATTAAATGAAAATACTAGCTTGCAGCACTGTGGATGACACAGTAAGATATTCCAAGTTAACATTTATTCATTCATTCCTCCATTCCTCCCCATTATCAGCTCTAAAATAGGGTTGTGGGGGTAGCCAAAGCCTACTTAAGCATTCAAACAGCACAGAGTGTAGGAGCTCAACCTGAAAGGGGCAGCAATCCATTGCAACACACACACACACACACACACACACACACACACACACACACATACATACATAAACATTCCTCAATCACATCTATGGGCAAATTGTGAAGAATGACACTTCACCTTAAAGTTAGGATACTTTCTCTGAGATGCAGTGACTACAAACTGAGAATAAGTGGGGTATAGGTGCAGCAGGAGGCTCACCCTCTGGAAACTGTTTTGTTTTTTTTGCTTCATTTACTCATACTATGACAAGATCAAGTACAGGTGTTATGATATGTATTTATCCCATCTCATTGCGTTCAACCTTTTGGGCTGCAAGTTTGAATGTGCTGAGCAGACATAAGGGATATATCACAGAGTAAAGTTCCTGAATACTGTTATTACATGTTATACTTATGAACTACAAAGTTTCACACTAACATATTCACGGATATATATAATTAAATTCCAAGACTCCCAATTCAGCTTCTTCTTTTCAAACACCTTTCTTAAAATATCACGCAAGTCGTAGGTACACATACATTAACAATAAAGAAAATAAACAATATTGACATTGTTTTCTATTTACACACACTATGTACTGAGTTTTACTTATAACAACTGTCTTTTAGTCCAACATTACATAAATCAAGGAGTTCCTGCCTTCTCTAAAATCTCACTCCTCCTCCTGAACATTATTTTTCAAGAACTGTCCCCAGAAATTCCATTTATTTCTATGTAATTTGCATCTTCCCTTTTCTAAAGATCCCATTTGCAGTTCTTTTATCACTTTTACAAGATTCAATACTTCAAATGCAGTTAGTTTAGATTTTGATTTCCATTTTCTAGTAATTGCTTTTTTGACAGCCAACAGGATTAAATCTAATAAGGCCTTAACATGTCTAGGCTATTCAGATCCTGTGTCCTGGCTCAAAAGAATCATTCCTTAGATATAGCAATTTGCGCCTGTATACTCTGCAGGGGAATTTTTTAAATCTGCCAACTCATTATATTTCCAAAAAACACGTTCACAGTTATTTTTTTCTTCTCCATCACACCTCCAACATTTGCTATCTACCTGAGGAAAAATTCTTTGAAGTCTACTTGGGGTATACAATATCTAAGCAAACACTTCCAAGCACAAATGCTAAACCTTCTGGATTTTATTGCATATTTGGGAGACATACATATGTCCTACCATAGTTCCTTTATAAAATGTTTGCCCAGTTTCTCTTCCAACTCTTTTCTAACCTCTGATTGATTCTTACAGTTATCATGCAATATTTTATATGCCCTACTAATGATCCCCTTTTTAACAGCAGCTTTCGTTTTAGATCTGACTAAAAAGTATTCGATCAGACTTTTCACTTAGGACTTCCCAACCCTTTCTCTTTGCCTATATTCTGACATCAATCCCTGACAGGGAAGGCAGTCTTTAACCTGTAGTTTATACTTCTTCTAGGGCTCATCCCACTCCGTTACTCTTCCATGTTGAGTTATTTACTCCCATTACATTGGTTCCTTTGCCATTTTATTCCCATGAATTCAGGACCACCTCTTGCCTATTTTCTATACCCCTACTTGTGCTTATCTTTATAAGCAAAATCTCCTTTCTCCATTCATGTGTTGGCTTAGTTATTAGAATACTTTCTGCAACTTTATGTGTGATATTCTGTATGTAGGCCATTATTCCCCTTAAGGATCTG
The DNA here is from genome assembly GCF_019279795.1 of Protopterus annectens. Taxonomy (NCBI): domain Eukaryota; kingdom Metazoa; phylum Chordata; order Ceratodontiformes; family Protopteridae; genus Protopterus; species Protopterus annectens. The sequence goes on from NC_056731.1 coordinate 1,611,488,515, forward strand.
CACCCAAAATCCTATCTTCTTATTATTATTTTTAAGCCCACCCCCATCATCCCTTTCCACTGTGAATTCTAATCTTCTGCTTGTATTATTTATATGAGCCTTAACTGTGTAGCAGAAAAGTATCCCTTCAAACCAGGTAACTCTAAACCACCTTGATCTACTGGAAGGATCAACTCATCCCACTTAACTCTTAACCTCTTAGGAGGTTACTAGGCTAATGGCCCAAGGGCCCTTATAAGCCTAGCCAAGTTCTTATCCTTATTTCCACAATCAGCATCTATTGCCCCTGTACAATAGGGACACAGGTGGAACCCCTGGGGTGAATTTACAGTCATGCAGCCAACCATACAGATTGCGTTTGAAGAGGGCCAAAGAGGAACTCTGTCTGACATGAAGTGGGAGTCTGTTCCAAAGGTGTGGTAACCTCTGGGAGACAAATCTGTCCCTCCCGCAGTTTTATTAATGTCACATACCAGGTTAAGGTCTTTAGAGTGAGTAATCCGTGTACCATTTGACTTACGGATATGCAGCATTCCCAATAAAGCAGGGTCAGAGATTGCCTTGTACGCAAGGCAGAGATCACCTCTGAGTAGTCTGTATGAAACAGAATAAAGTGACAATGATTTCAGATAATCTCCACAGGACAGATGCTGAAGACCTTGAATTTTCCTTGTGAGGAACATTTGTGGTTTTTCCAATTGCTGCAGGTGCTTGGAAAGGTACATAGCAAAAGAGGGGTTGTACTCAATTATTAGCCTGATGAGGGAAGAGCACAGGGAGGTTATAACTTCTTTTTTCTGGAGGCAATGCCCTTACTTATGTAATGAGCAATATAGAATGCCCTTCTTACCACTGTGGAGACATGGTGGTCAAAGGTAAGGTTGCTGTCAACCTGTGTGCCCCAGTCTTTCACCACTGAGTGCATACTTAAGGCGTTGTTATTGATGTGGTAGTTAGCAGGAACATCGCTTTTACTGAAAGGAATGATAATACATTTTTTTGCATTGAGTTTAAGGCCATGACTTTGACACCAATCATTTGTTTGTGTAAGACCCTCTTGTACGATGCTGACATCATTTGGAGATTCTATGACCATTCCCAGTTTCCAGTCATCAGCAAACTTTGTCAGCCACAGACTTTTAGTTTTTGCTTGTACTTTGGAGAAACAGATTCCAAATTGTAGAGTTACCAGGACTGATCCCTGTGGAACAATACTGATTACAGGTCTGCCGTTGGAGGTGGATTCCCCTATTTTGACTATATGAGTCAGTAAACCCATCTAACTATATAAGGGTTGATGCCTAGTTGGGAGAGTATGTCAATGATGCCTGAGTGGGGGATAGTGTCAAACGCCTTGGCTAAGTCAAGGTAGGCTATATGCACAGATTGCCCTTCGTCCAGGGCCATGGTAACTGTCTCAAAGAAGTTCACCAGGTTTAGCACACATGATCTCCCTTTGACAAATCCAAACTGAGTAGGGTCAAGTGTTTGGAGATTACCTACATCTTTTTTATAAGGTCCATGATCCGTTCCATGGCCTTACAGAAAAGGCTAGTCAGGCTAATAGGTCTATAGTTCCTGGGGTCAGTGGAAGCACCACCTTTGTGCAAGGGAATAACGGTGGCTGTTTCCCATTCAGCTGGTACAAAGCCAGTGCTTGGACTATGATTGAAAAGAGTACATAATGGTGTTGCTAATTCACGTTGGAGCCCATGTAGGAAGCAGCCTGGGATGTTATCACACCCCAGAGATGCTGTGTTTTTGGCCTTAGACAGGGCATTTTTGACCTGCTTTTTAGAGATACAAGGTAGGGGACAGGTGCTAAGGATGTCAGGGGGTAAGTGTGGCAGGGACAGGGAAGTGAAGTTTTCACAGAAGCTGTCAGCCAACAGGTTCCCAGATAAATTCCTTCTACTTTTTATTAATTATTGTCCACAACTTTTCCTCTGGTTAATAAAAATATGCCTGACTTCTACATAAAACTAAAAGGCTAAAAACATTTCACTGCTGGTATCTTACTATTCATTTTCATAAACAAGAGATTCCAGTTTCTCAGTTTTTGTATTATTGTTTGGTCTCTTCCTTTATATCCTTAGCTGCCATAATAGAAGCCTTTTTAATCCATGCTTCCAAATATTACTACTTATCATTTATTGCTGAACCAAGTGATAAGTAGGTACATAATTTATGGTTATAGCCTTTGCTTTATCTTCATCTATTTTATATCCTGAAAAAAACTGAAACTGTTTTATAATATTCCAGAACACAGAGATGCATTTTTCAGGATCTATCAAATGCACAATAATATCAACTGCAAATAAAGACATATTTTATTGACTACCATACCAATTATATCTTTGAGTTTGGTAGTCCCTTATTTACTGTACCACTGGTTCCAAATATAAAGCTCCACCTCCACTGAAACCTGGATATATAATAACCATTTAGCCCTAAATACTAATAAAACCAAACTCATGTTATTCACCCACAAAAGTAACACCCCTAACCAAAAATTAATTTACCATCAACTCAACACTTGCCTCGTAGTAGTCCCATATACCAGACTTCTGGGGGTCATCACAGACGAATACCTAACTTTCAACCAGCATATTAACACAAACATCAAAAAAAAGAAAATAAGCACAACACTTTCTCATCTATGCAGCAAGACTATCTCTTACCTCTTTCTTTCTACTTCCATCCTTGCGCTACGGTGCACCACTCCTTACTAATATACAATCATCTCTTAAATCCAGATTGGACTCATGCTACAATAAAATCGCAAAATTTGTAACCAGCACCAAAAACTCCTCCCACCACTGTGTATCACTCTAGCGTCTAAACTGGCTAGAACTTCTCTAACATACCTGCAACTAACCACAGCTCATAAGCTAATCTAAAAGCCTTCTAGTTGTCCTGCCCTCTCTTCTCTGTTCACCACATATCACCCAAGTACACCTTTGCGATCAGTCAAACAGATGCTCCTTAATGTAGCAAAACGTAGCCCTTCCACCAGTCAAATGCATTACTCATTACTCATACACTATAGCAAAACTACGGAATGTTCTCCCTCCTTCGATTAAGTCTACTAGCAACCCTGAATGCTTTAAGACTTCGCTGAAACAACACCTGTTCTCCCATTGGCTATGTACATGTACCAGCACTGACTATACAAAAAGATATTCCTAGCCTTCCTACTTTTTCTCCCCATTCCACTTATGGCTCAGACTCCAAATATATACATTCAGTGCTTCCAACTTACTAAGTCCAATATGTTCCACCCAGCCACACATAATCTACTATATCAGTTACCTAGCATATCTTCTATTCAATCTTGATGCCTACACAGCAATAGCTCTAAGGCTATACCTTTCTCTCAGAATCTTTAAATCTGCTGCTCTCCATCTTTCATTCTCTACTGCAAAACTGCAGTACTGTATTGTTCATGCATTCGCTATTATCCCATGTCATCAACTGTATTCTTGTTTGGCTTGCATACTTAAAAATCTAACATCTGTATAACTAGTATTATCTATTTTATTGCATCACTTATTCTGTAATGTAGTTTCTGTACCATTGCTGTTTGATTTCTGTATTTTGATTCTGTAGCTTTATCGTGTTGTTTGTTTTTGGAGCTATTCTCTCTAGGCCTCTACTGAAAATGGGCTCACCTTGGCCAAGTAGACCTCCCGGTAAACAAATGTAAATAAAATGCAAATAAATAAATAAATAAAGCAAACAAGAAAGAAAAAAGGGGATGCCCCTGCTTGGTTCCTCTGTTTAAACAGAAATTATGGGAGAGGAGCCGTCCCATTTCAATTCTTGCTTCCAATCCTTCATACATCATCCTAATTAACCTCATTTTATACCACTGAATGCAAATGCTTCCATTGCCTTACTCATAAAATCCCAGCTTACTCTGTCAAATGCTTTTGCTGCATCAAGACCCACAAACAACGGCAGTATTTTCTTACATTCTGCTTCACTCTGGAACATCGTCTGTTAATGGTACTCAATGTTTGCCTCCCCTCCACAAAACCACACTGATCCACATCTATCAATTTTGGCAACACTTTTGTCATTCTTTTAGCTAGTATAGACAAACCATTTATAATCACGGATTGAAATGGATCTATATGAAGCTGGGTGTGACAGGCATTTACCCTCTTTGGGTAATACAGCCACCACAGCATTTCTTTCCAAGATGCTGATGTTTCCCCTCCTTATAAAATACTATTAAACAGAATCTTGTGGATCTTTATCACTTTATTCCCTCCTAACTTCCAAACTTCCACAGGAAACCCATCTATTCCTAGAGACTTCCCTGGCAATTGATTATACGTTTCTGTTTTTATCTCATCATCCCCTACTTTAACTATTGGTTATTGAGCCTCATTCTTCTCTAACCGCATAATTATGCATTCCATAAATATTTCCATTTGTGCTCTTTCTTGGTTTCCACATTTCTCTTTCTCTGCTGCATACTTTTTTTATACATTTTCTGAAATATCTGTAATACTAGTAAACAGCAAAGGAACCAACAGTGCAACCACAACTAATAATCAAAAAAGCACTGTGTAGAGAAAAGCGATGCACTGGACAGCTCAGCTGTCCGGTGCATCACTTTTCTCTACACAGTGCTTTTTTGATTATATCTCTAATACTGTTATATGATCCCTAAGTTTGGTGACAAGACAACTCTTTCTACCTTCTGTTGCCTAAGTCACTGGAGTTATCAAAAATTGTTGCTTAACAGCAATCTTTTTAAATTCATGCATATTATCCAAATACTCACCTATTTTCTCTTTAGCACTCTCAGTTGCTTATTCTGTGAGATTGTCCTTATTATGCAACACTTTAACCTTTGTCAGACCATACAAATAATTCCTATTACTTAACCATGTGTCTTTCTCTTTTATTTCTAACCCATTTCAAATCCATTTTCATCTTATCCCATTCACCAGCTTTTCCTTCTAATTCTCAAATAAGTTCCACTACCGCTTCCCTAAATTCCTCTGTTTTAACAGGTACATGGGAAAGTGACAGTGTCTCATTTTTACTTCATTGCCCTACATTTTTATCCAAGTTTTTTTTTCGGTGCATGATCTGAAACAGGTAATGGATTCATGTTGAAGTTTTCAATTAAATTCACATGTTCCTGTGTAATATAATTTCTGTGCAGACTAGCGCAGTTAGTGTACATTGGGGAATGAAGTAAATTCTGTCCAATTTCCTACTACTGAATTCATGTGTTCCATACCAAATATTTCATAAATTTCTTCAGAAGTTTATGCCCTTTTGTTGCATTTTCCCTTCCAGGTCCCTTGATACATCCTCACTATCACAAATCAAGTTCCAATCCCCACCTATAAGTAATATTCCCTACTGAAGAATGATTATGCCAAAAATGTTCTTAATCTCCACAGCGGCAGATTTTAGTGGAATATAAATACATGCCACTGTAATCCTCTTCATCTGCCAACAGTCCTTTACTACCACAAATTCTCCATTATTGACGTTTACCCTTTTCTATCACTATTGGAGCCCCTCAAATCAGTATTATTACTCCCCTTTTCCTTTGTCCCCCATATTCCACTGAACATCCATCCTGAAATCCTTTGTCAAATTTACATGTTCATTTCTTTCCAAATGTGTTTCCTGCAGAATTGTTAATTCTACTCTGCATTTCATAATGTATTTCAATACTCTTTCTTTTTTGTCTATACCTGTAAGTTCATTTACATTCCAAGTTACTATGACTGGAGTAGCCATTGCAATAAGAAACTACTGTTCACACCTATTACATGTCATTTTTGGAATGTGTACTTCCAACTTTTGTCTTACAGATACACACTGTTTGGCAGACTGATCATTTATACAACTGTTTCTTGTTATCTCTGTTTGAACCTATATCATATTTCTCAGCACATTTTGCTTTAATGAAAACACTAAATAAATTTTCAGAACACCACCATCCTTTACTAACTTAGAACAACCACATACAAACGTGTACTTTTTCAACAAATGAAGAATAACCCTCCAGAAAGACGCAACTTTCCCAAATCAACAGTTATACCCAAAGGCATTACCTAATTTAAAATTAAGGTTACCTAAGCTAAAGCAGATATTACGCCTCTGTTCCCACTTACACCAATTGCTGTATGTTTTTTTTCTTATCTCTATTCCCCTCCCAGATATGAAAAACAGCTTATATGCTTTCAGATAACATTATATTTTATCTGTAAGAAAAAGTGTGCTGGCAAACTTTCATAAAACTAAATTATAGACTAGTATTAAGCTGCTAGGGAGGCTACTATCGCTTATTCACTTCACATAATTTCAAATTTTATTTTTCTCTGAACTGCTTGCCATTGTACGTTTACATTTTACGTTTCCCTCAGCAAAGAATGCTCAGAACTCTTAAGATTAATTGCTTGTCTCTATGTAATAGTAGTCAGTAAAGAAAAAACAGCTAACAACTTTCAGATGCATGGAGGAATTTCTGTAAATTTCAATCATAACGGAATGTAAAGACTTCTCTTGGTTAACTGCCTTCAGCTGCAAATGTCTTGTATTTCTTTGAGAACATTTACTAATGGAAAAAATAAGCTAGTATCTTTGCATATACAAGAAGCTAAGCATTTGTCATGACTTTTATCATGTTGTTTTATTTATTGAGTTTGGTTACAAAAATTGTTTAGAGCTTAAGACAAGGACATTACTCTAGACATCCTCCCATGTAAAAACAAGGGAAATTATCAACTTAGTTCTGTATATAACATAATCAGTACATTATTATGCCCCACACCCCGATTGCTAAATTAGCTTGACTTCCACCTGGTATACACTGAATAATCATTTTCCAAAAACACTCCTAAGTCTCCAGTTTTTTAATACTTTTGCTTCTGACACAATCACAATTTTGTTAGGATGAATGCTTTCTGCTGGTATGACTGCATCTTTACAAATGTAAGTCCTGAAAGCTTTCTCAAGGCCAGGTTTAATGCACACACTCAAACTGCCCCTTTAGTTAACAAATCCTACTGTAGAAGACCAGCCCAGTTGGTTATTTATGCTTTGATAAAATTAATCTAGTTGGTTCCTTTCAGCTTCTCTGGAAGAACAGAAAACCTCAGTTTTTTCTCTGTGCATGCTGTCTTTAAACTCTTGTATTTTTTGAAACAGCTCTTCTTGAGCAACTTCATACTCAGTCAGATTTTTCATTTTGACCTCGATTTTTGCAGTTTTAGCAGTTCATCTGAATAGCTAGTTAAAACAACTTCTACTTTTTCCAGCATTTATTTGACTTGCTATATTCTTTCAATCTTTCACTTATTTTAATTGCATATGACTAAGTTTGATTTATATTTTCCTGTAAATTACAGGAAGCCATGTCCTGAAACAAAGCTGAAACATTAACTGTTTTTTGTTAAATATACAGATGCCTCCCAGACAGTGTTTTCTCTTCACTTTTTCTCACTGATTTTCTTTCAGGTTCTCCAAATTTCTTCTTTGTAGGCATCTAGGTAGTGTACTTACTAGCCAGTAACTGAAATTTACCCAAATAACACTTTCAGTGGCAGTTTTTTTTAATTTCTGTTTTCACAATGACATTAAGCTGTTAATCAGTGTGCAGACATCTTGGAAGTCCACTCACTTTCAATGATGATAATATGGCAATCAAACAAAAAAATACTGCTGATACTGGATGCACTTAAAATATTTAGATTTTTAACCCAGTGTGTTTTCTCCATTTTAACTTTGTAACTGTTTAAGCAGTCACCTCACTGATTTATTAACTGCTATAATGTTCCCCTGTGTTAAATGTACTACTTTTCCCCTTCATTTTAACAACTTGCAACTTAATCACTGCTACAGCAAAATTTTGGTCAAGTCTGTGGGCAATCTCAGAGATAGTAGTGATTATTCTGTGAAACAGGATATCCTACTGATGGTTCTAGAAATTTAGCACTATAGGCTAAAACCAAAAGATGTTTTTATTGATTTCTTACCTTAGCTATACTGCTCTGAGGTGCACTTCACAACACCATACAAAGCTGCACTTGATAGATGCAGGCACTTCAACCAAAGTTTTACAATTAGCAAGCCTATACAGATCCATACACAGTAGCAAATTATGCTATGACATTACATCTTGCTTCAGAATCAAGTTAATTACTTCAGCTGTTTCTACCTTACCTAGACCTCCACTGATATTTATTATACTGCAAACATTTTCCTGTACTATTTATTATACCGCAGTAACAAGAATTTATTAAAGAAAAGCACATCTAAGCAAGTCAAATACCATACAGAAATGGTATTTATATCTTAGAATTCTGTACTCTTGGATTAATGTGAAATCAGCCAGCTGGTATTCCCTCAGTTATCAACCTTAGAGCACTTGATATACTCGGGCGGTGTAGCAATTTCCTGACACTCACAGACAATGAACTATTACTTACCTTGAAACAAGCTACCTGTGACACATGCAAATTTTAACTGAGCCTGAGGCATCATTCTCATAAAGGAGCAGTTTGTGAACACCACAGACCTTCACAGCATTCCTAACAAATTCCTGGAAAATTATGTGCTAGGGCTGTAAAAAAGTCATTGCTTAAGCCTCCAAGGGCCAACAAAACTAGGGCTCAGTGAAAATTAAATGCCACAATGCATGCTACCACATCCACCAGCTGAGAACCAGAAAAAAATAACCCCATACCCACTACAATAACCCTCTACTAATAAAAATGTACTTGTCATTGGTGGCTCCACAGTCACTCAAACAAACTCTAGCCTCACAAGGCTGTACAAAATTGCAGGACAGTAAGTTGTCTTTCAGGTGCCAAGATCTTGGATGTTTCAAGGACCCAGAACACTCTTATGGCAAATAAGTATGAGAACAACAAGTGGGTGGTTCATGTGGGTACAAATGACCTGGCATGCAAAACCCTGATGGATAATCAAAGTAATTTCTGATCTCTCCAAGCAAGTCACAAATGCAGGAAAAGACTCTGGTACTGAGCAGGATCCTTCCTTCTCCAAGAATGATGCTAATGTATAATGATGATTAGTTTCAACAACTGACTGAATAAATGGTTTTCACTGGGGGGGCATCCATTAGGCATGAGTTTGGAATGAGTTGATGTGCAGCCCTACTTACTTAGCCAAGCACATCTTTTCTCATCACTTTCCAAGACATTCAAATAATGGATAAAGCTCTTGTTGTCCCCATAGTGCCTTTTTTTGGCAGAGCCTAGCTAATGTATCTCCCAACCTAAAAAGCAAAGCAAATGAAGAACTGGACAATATCAGGATGGCTCTACTCAGTGCTGGTTTTGCATCTACCATGCCTTTAAACCTGATGGGAACTGCAGTGGACTATCCATATATTTGAAAAATCATATTACTTTGAGGCAAATTTCTTGGGACCGACAAAAACATTTATTGAGATACAAATCACACTAAATAAAAAAAAACTATGGATTACTTTGATGCCCCCTGAAAAACATATTCACTTCTTAAATATATTGAACAAATTTCAAATACACAGGAACTCCACCATCCTGGGAGACTAACTGCCTGTCAGTTAACTGGGATACTTATATTTCAAATGTAGATTAATATGCCTCCAAATTCCTCAATTTTATAAGAAAGAATTCCATGGCCAAACCAGTTAAAAAAAAAAAACACCAGAGACAAAATATTCTTCATCTGGTCCTCACAACTATAGCATTTGCATTTACTATCTTACTAGTATACCCTTTTCCCCAATTAAGTCTGACCATAAACCGGTAACCCTTCCCTTCAAAATCTCCAAGTCAGGAGATGAAATACCACTGTATTCCTAAACTGCAGATGTATTAACCTCCTATAATTCTATGATGAATCCACATAGATTAAGAATAGCTGTAACCCCCAAAATGTTGACACATACAGTAGTTAGGTAAATTTCTGTGCTCACCTAAATAATTGTATTAACCTAACAGTCTTTAGCAGAACTAAACAAAATGGAAAATGTAAGACCAAACTAGCATGGTGGTCCACATGCATAAATAAACAATACAATAAAAGGGTTATTAGACATATACTTCAAATTTAAAGACCCACAAATCAAGTTCAACTTCAAAAAGATTTTCTGTTTAGCCTGAGTCTGTGTATACAGCTGTCAGTTTGGAACTTATGTTCCTATTAAGGGGGTAAAACTTCAATATTTGAAGATGTATATAAGTTAGCAGGTTTTAGGTGGTTATTGGGGTGTGTGCATATTTTTATTTGACAGTTTTCAATAAAACAAAACATTGTGCAAGATCTGACATTGGCTCCAATGGACATGGCAAGAAACAATTGCATGAAATATTAACCTGCCAAACAGTGCATGCATGTAACACAAAAGCTGGAACTAGCACTTAAAAAAGCTGCTGTATACAAATGGTGGGAATAATAAACCTTCAAGAATATGACTCTTTCTATAATGTCTTTAAACATTAATGATCTCACACACAAATCCAAAAAAAGAAAGAGTAGTGAACTATATTAAAAAATGTAGAGTACAAAAAGTTATGCTACAGGAGACACACTTGGAAATAAATGAACATGTGAATTTGATATAGAAATGTTTTCAGGATGGTTCCAATAGTAATAGAAGAGGCAAACAAAAGACAATAATGGTAGATTTGTAGTACTTAATGGCTAGTGTCAAGGGAAGAGGATTACACTGGCATGTATTTATATTCCACTGAAAACTGCTATAATGGAGCTAAAGAAAATTCTGGGAGAAATAACCAGCTTTCAGCAAACAATATTACTTACAGGTGGGGACTGGAATTTGATTTACAACAGTGAAGATGTGCCTGGGGGGTCCAGAATGGGAAATATAAAAAAAGGAGGGTAGATTTTTAAAGGAATTTCTGACAATATCTGGAATGGAAGATGTGAATTCGGTACTAGTAATTTGCACTGAATTTATATATTCTTCCCCAAGATACAAAAACTGGGCTAGGTTATACAGAATTTACATTTTACAGGAACCAGTGCATTTAGTTGAAGGTCTTGAAATGCACACAATAACTATTTCAGATCATGCGCCAATCATAACTAAAATAAAAAAAACAGGCTAATGAAAAAAATGAGACACTGGCACTTTCCCACCTATCCAAGGAATTTAAGGAATGGGTAGTGGAAATTATTCAGGAGCTCTTACAGAAGATAGAAACAACTTCTTAAATAATAGCTACGGGGTGGGATAAAATTAAAATGGAATTTAAAAATAGGGTGGAAATGAAAGGGAGATATGACCAAGAAGTAAAAATTATTATTTAGAGGAACTGACAAATATTAAAACATTGCAAAATAGGGGGAATCTCACAGAAGTGGAACAACTACAAAATGCTAAACAGAAAATAAAGGACTACCTTGATAATATGCATGAGTTTAGAAAAATTGCTGTTAAGCAACTGTTTTTTTTTTTTTTTTTTTATAATAACTGTAGAACACAAAAACTTTTAGCACAGTGACTCAGACAACAGAAAGTAGAACAAGCTTGTGACCAAGCTTAGGGATCCTGTACAAGTATTAAAAATATTATAGAAATTTTATGAAAGTCTGTATAAACCAGAGAAATACGGAAATCAAGAATAGGTACAAATGGAAATGTTTATGGAAGAATTAAATATGCCAAGGCTAGAGGGAGTGAAGGCTCAATTAGTAACATTTAGGACAGGAGGAGATGAGATAAAAATGGTGATGGGTGATGTATAACCAATCTACAGGAAAGTCCCAAGGATTAGATGGTATTCCTGTAGAAATTTGGAAGCTAGGAGGGAAAAAAAACTGATGAAGATTTGGAAGGCTTTGTTTAACAGTATTTTAAGAGGAGGAGAAGTGTCAACATCCTGGAAGAAAGCGGTAGTAGCTGTACGACCTAAAGAGGGTAAAGATCCATCAGATCCAGCTTCATGCTCGCCAATTTCAATACTAAATCATGATTATAAAGTGTTTACGTCTATAATGGCTAAAAGAATGGCAAAAGTAATGCCAAAATTGATAGAAATGGATCAATGTGGTTTTGTGGAGGGGAGGCAACATAAACAGAACAGTGATGATCCACAGGGAAGCAGAATATAAGAAAATACCACTGTTACTGGTGGGTCTTGATGCAGAGAAAGCATGTGACAGAGTAAGCTGGGATTTTATGAGCAGAGCAATGGAAGCATTTGTATTCCCTGATAAAATTATAAGGTTGATTAGGAGGATATATGAAGGATCGGGGGCAAAAGTTAAAGTAGGTGGGGTCTTCTCTGATAACCTCTACTTGAGCAGAGGAACCAGACAGAGGTGTCCTCTCTCCACTTTGTTATTTACATTATATTTAGAACCACTGGCAAAGATAATAAGGGACTCAGAAATTCAAGGATATAACTGGTATGGTAGCCAAGAAAAGCTGGCTCTATTTGCAGATGCTACACTATTTTATATCCGACAAAACCAGAAAGAGACGTTACGGTGTTGTGGAACATACTGAGACAGTTTCAAACCATTTCAGGATACAAAATTAATGAAGCAAAAACAAAAGCAGTAGTGGTAAATTATGTACCCCATGCAAACTGGTTCAGCAATATCCATACTTATGGGGACATGATAAAATGAACTATTTAGCAATATGGATTAAAAATGATACTGGTATGGCAGCTAAGGATATGTGGGAAGTGACTAAAGAAAAGGTAATACAAAAAATGAAAAAATGGAACCTCTGTCATATGGATACTGATAATAAGGTATAAGCAGTTAAAATGTTTTAGCCCCTTTGGTGTTATACACCAGTCAGGTATATTTTAATCAACCAGAAGAAAAGTTGTGGATAGCAATTAATAAAAAGCTGAAGACATTTATCTGGGAGGGGATCTTTACCTGGAAGTGCTTACATAGGGATTTTTATACCCCAAACAGACTTCAAAGAATTTTTCCTCAGGTAGACAGCAATCAGAGGTGTGATGGGACACAAAGACGTAACTGGGAATATATTTTCTGGGAATGAGATGATAGACTTTAAAGATTCCCTGCAAACTGCTCTGTCGGAGATGCTGGGTGTAGATTAGAGTGCAAAGTGTGTGCGCTTGTGTGTTTAAGAAACATGCGAGGCTGTACGTGCACATATATATAACCCACACACGTGCACAACCTTAGTGCCACTTTGAAAGAGCAGCTAGGGAGAAAGCATGGATTATCACAGTCATTTAGCCATTGATTATACATAAGTTACTTAAGTTACAGTCTATAGTCAACAATAATAATGTGTTTGTATATAATAAAGCTGCTTGAACAGAACCCATGAAGACTCGTTTATTTGTGTCCTAACACGAAAGCGACATGGTGTCAGAACCAGGATGGAAGAGAGAAGAATATTCTGAGCCATGAAATGTAAAGACAACAGCAAAGGTAAAACAGAGAGAAAAGAGCACAGACATAGCCAGAAAGACTCCAAGGTAATGAGAAATAAAATTAATTATTTACTCAGTGTGAAAGACAATAAAGGGGCATTACAAGGGCACAAACCGCAGTATCAGGTAAGCGGAAAGTAATTAAAGTTAGTTAACATGTTTAAGTTAAAAGTAATCGACGAAACGGTTAACTGTACAGCAAAGCGAGTATGTTTAAAGCAGAAAATGAGTATGTTTAAAGCAAAACAAGTGTGTTTGAGGCAAAGTTGGGTATATTTAGAGTAAAATGAGCACAAGAAAAGTATGTTGGTGATGAAAAGGGCTTAAACGAAGCAGTGGTGCAGCGGTTAACATTGTCACCTCACACCAAGAGGTTCTCCAGTTCGATTCTCAGCTGGGGTGCCTTCTGTGTGGAGTCTACATGTTCTCCCTGCATTCATGTGGGTTTCCTCCGGGTAGTCTAGTTTCGTCCCACATTCTAAAAATATGTGTCTGGAGCGTTTCTCCCCGGACCTCCACTGAAAATAAGCGCTGTCCTAGTCAGACTTTCCCAGTCAACAAATGTTAAATAAATAAATAAACAAGCAAAATGATTACAATAAGAAAAAAAGGGCACATTAAGCAGAATAAAACAAAGTGACTGCAAGTGTTTGGACAGAACTACGACTTCGTATTGTATCAAGGGTGTAACTAGTTATTCAAAGCATCTCAAAGTCTGTAAAAGGGCTTGGGTGCTTATTACTGTGCATGCATTTCGAAGAGTTCATTGTGTGCAAAATGCAAATATTTCATGCAATCCAAAGTATAACTATTTCAAAAAAGTTCTTACGCTGAGTGTGTCTAGTCACAAAGTGCTGTCATTACAGTGTGTTTCTTGTACTGTAAAAAGATGCATAGCAAGGTTCTGTCATGTTGGGAACATTTCAATGTGCTGTATGGAGTTATTTGCAAAGTACAACTAGTTTGAAAATTATTGAGTTTTGGGTAACATATGTTTGATTTATTCGCATTATACAGTTGCTTGGCATGTTTCTTGCAAAAGATGACATTACAAGAGCATTACAGTGCTTGTGAGTTATTCAGTCGCATCGTAAAGACCTCAAATGTTTCTTAAAGTGACGACTTCAACAAGTGATGGTAAAAGACTTTAGCATTTCTGCCTTTACCAGATAGCTATTACCAAGTTATTTCATAAAATTCAGTAAAGCATCGAGAAGTTATTTTGCAAAGTTCAGTAAAGTATCGAAAAGCACGAGAGGTTTATTTTGCAAAGTCCAGTTATTCGAAAGTACTACAAGTTCGTTCATTCGTATAATTCCGACTAACGAGAATATAAATTTAGAGCACAAAGGCACTGGACAAGTTCTATTTATGCCAGGAACTTGTGTGTGTGTGTGTGTGTGTGTGTGTATTCATGCTCATTTGCAAATAAGCCCCTTCACTGGTATGTGTTAATATACACAACAGATTTTGAAAACCTCTACCACTTGTGTTTAATCAGAATTTTGCAGAGAACTGGAGAATATTTGTACAAGAGTATATTTTCATACAAGCAGCTTATGCACATAGAGACCCACGCACCAGGGCATTCATTTTGCTAAACCTAGTAGAGTCAGAGACCATTTGTGTATGCACCAGCAGTATATGAAGCAGAAGGTGCAGAGTGCCATACTGTTGTGCAAGCTGAAACAAGGGAAGACGCTGAGTGTTTGAAGTGCAAGTTTACAGAGATGTGTAACCCCCAGACAAATGTTATGTTAGAGAGGCTTTTCTTTTACCGAAGAGATCAGAAACCAGGGGAAACCTTTGCAGCTTATATAACTGACTTGAGAAACAGAGCTAAGACATGTCAATTTGGTGATCTAAAAGATGAGCTGATTAAGGACAGGCTTGGATGTGGTATTAACAGTGCTGCTGTGAGAAAGATTTTACTTAGTCACAGTGATTTAACGTTGAGCAAAGCCATAGAGTTAGTCAAATCCATGAGGTGACAGAAAAACATACAAGTATGCTTGCAAGTGACAAAAGCATGGGTTCAGTTGGCTCTAGAGCACATGTAGACAATATGCAACACGTGACAAAGAAGAACAGGCCTAAGAACGTGGCAGGGCAGCCACGGAATTTCCAAAGAAGCCACAAGGTTTTCTAGAAAGTTCCAGAAATAGTGCACACTCCAGCGCCAGCTCACTGCAACAAAAACATGAATCAGCAAAATCCAAGTCTAGCTTTATTGTTAACTGGTGCAACTGTGGTGCGAATCATGAGTCTAAAACAGAGAAGTGCTTAGCATTTGGTCAGCAATGTCACAAGTGTAAAAAATGGAATCATTTCCAAAAGTTCTGTAAATGAATTAAGCCTCATGCAGTTGTAAAGAAAGCTCACACAAAGAATCAAGTTGATCAAGTAGAACCGAAGCAGTCAGCTTTCTATGTAGATGCTGTATCAATGCTTGGCGAAAGGGTTAATGCACTAAACTTACTGACAAGATGTGAAGTGTTTTGTACAGTCCGGATTAATGGAAAATGCAGAGAGCTCAAAGTAGACACTGGGTCAAAGTGTAATGTTCTATCAGCGGACACTTTTGCAAAAGTAAAAACTAACAAACAACTCAATGGAACCAGTAGTGCGATACTTGTTGTTTATGGTGGTGAAGAAATTCAAACCAAAGGTTCAGTGATACTTTCATATTATTTGGCGGAGAACTGTTACAACTTGTTCTACGTAGTCCGAAGGTCAGTGTGCAATCTTTATTGGGTCTCAAAGACAGTTTAAGAATTAATCTGCTTTATTTTGCTAAAGAAGTTCATCATGTAAGTGCAGTTCTGAGTTCCAATTCCATTTTCTGAGCATGCTGATGTTTTTGATGACAAACAGGGCAAGCTTCCAGTTGTATATTCCATGAAGTTAGACCCAGAGATCACTCTAGTAGTCAGACCAGCAAGAAGAGTTCCAATGGCTATGCAAGATAAAGTAAAAGCTCAGCTGGATAAAATGGTGCAGCAAGGTGTGACTTGTCCAGTCACAGAACTAACTGAATGGGTATCGTCCACAGTAGTCACTCAAAAGAAAGACTCAGATGAAATCAGAATATGCACTGACCCAAGATTTGAACAAAGCATTAAAAGACCATATCATCCAATGTGCACTGTTGAAGAAGTTGCAGCTGTAATGCCAAATGCCACTGTATTTTCTGTTTTGGATGCAGAGAGTTCATTTTGGGAAGTGATGCTAGATCAACCTCATTTCTAACTACTTTTGGTGTTTGGTAGATACAGATTCCTAAGGATGCCATTTGGAATAAATTCTGCAAGTGAAGTTTTTCAGTGTGCAATGGAACACATTTCTTCTGGTTATTCTTGTATCACAACAGTAGACAAACTGTTAATTGGAGGCAATGGTGAAGCAGAGCATGACAGAAACCTCAAGAAAGTTCTACACAGACCACGTGAAGTAAACTTAAAGCTCAATCCTCTGAAATGCAAATTCAGACTTCGAGAAGTTACATAAGTAGCACATTTGTTTACAAGTACAGGCTTGAGACCAGACCCGACCAAGCAAACAGCTATTCTAGAGATGTCAGCGCCACACAATGTACAGAGATTACAGCATTTTTCTGGGCATGGTCAACTACTTAGGCAAAGTTATACCAGACTTCAGTGAGTTAACAGCATCTTTAAGAGAGCTAACATTGCAAAACTGTTGCATGGTCCTGATTGAATCATCATCAGAAGGCATTTGAAGACCTTGAGAAGAAAATTGCCACCCTACCTACGTTAAGATACTATGATGTGAACAAACCAGTTATTCTTTCCTGTGATGTTTCAAAATTTGGCCTAGGCACAGTCATACTTCAAGAGGGGTGACCAGTAGCCTATGCATCTAGAATACTAATCCAAACAGAGATGCTCAAATTGAGAAAGAGCTTTTGGCTACAGTATTTGCATGTTCCAGGTTTCATGATTATATTTATGCTTGAGCTATTCAGACTGAAACTGATCACCAACCTCTAGTTACTATTCTAAAGAAGCCTATGCATTCTGCTCCAGCAAGATGCTCAAATTGCAAAAGTACAATTTCAAATTTGTTTATACTAAAGGCAAATTGCTTTATCTGGCTGAATCTTTATCCAGATCTCCTAGAAACACAACAGATACAGCTTGATGCAGAAACTTTTGACATTGATGTGATGTCAGTGTGTAATTTTTCCACCACTAGACTTGAGTTAAAAGATCACACTCAGACTGATCCAATTTCACAGAAGCACAATCAGTATATTAATGTCAGATGGCCGTCAAGGTAATCTAATGTATCACCTGAGGTGCAAACGTATTTTTCTTACAGAGATGAATTGTTGATGGAAGATGGCATTATTTTCAAAGGTCCTAAAATTGTTGTTCCTTATTCCTTACAACAAGAGTATATTCAAATTTTGCATCGTGGTCACCCAGGATCCACATCCACAAAGAGAAGAGAAAGACAATTGGTATTTTGGCCTACACTATCAAAAGACATTGATAGAGTTCTTTCTTCTTGTTCAGTATGCAAGAGCACTAGACCGCATTTGCAAAGAGAACCACTTCAGCTAAATCCAATTCCTGTACTACCTTGTTCTACTGTAGCAACTGATATCTTTGAATGGAACAATCAAGTTAGTTTTGAGAGACTCAGATTGATCTACTACCAAACTTATCCTCAACTACTGTTACTACTAAGCTGAAACGCCATTTCTCAGGTCACGGTAGTCTACACAAACTTTTTTCTGACAATGGTAGTCAATTCTCTAGCCAGTTGTTTCAGAAATATGCAAAAGAATGGGACTTTGTACATATCACTAGTAGTCCTGAATATTCTCAGTCCAATGGTTTAGCTGAATGAGCAGTACAGAGGGCAAAGCAGTTACTTGAAAGGTCAAAGCCTGACAATACCAATGCAATCTTGAATGTACTTCATCTCAGAAACATAGGCCTTGATGATATTCTTGGCTTGCCTGCTCAAAGACTACTTTCCAGGCAAACTAAACTAGAACTACACTACTTATTGCATTAAGTTTGTTGCAGCCTAAACTCAAGAACAATAAAACCATCAAGGCACAATTGTTCATAGGTAGGTACTAGGCTATCGGCCCAAGGGCCCAAGTAAGCCTCTCCAACAATGTTCCCTGGCTTTCGCCACCCATGAATGTTATTTTCCTGTGTCCCTGTTGAGCAGAGCCACAGAAGTGATCACCGGGGTGAATTTCCTATTTCCCAGCCACTCATCAAGATTTTTCTTGAAGAGTGCTAATGAGGAATGCTGCTTGACATAGCTGGGTAGCTTGTTCCAGAGTATGGGAAGTCTCTGGGACAGGAATCTATCCCTCCAGCATATTCTGTTTATTGTGGTGACAAGGTTTAGGTCCCTAGAGTGTGTAAGCTCAGAGGGATTAGGATTTATTTAGGAGTAGTATGTCCTACAGTTCTGGGTTTGACATAGCTTTGTATGCTAGGCACAGATCACCTCAGAGTAGGCGATATGCTATGGAGTAAAGCTGGAGTTTTTTGAGACAGTCAGCGTAGGGCATCTGTTTGAGGCCAGTAATCCTCTTTGTGAGGTACTTCTGCGGCCTTTCCAGCTGTTGCAGATGTCTTGTGAGGTACATTCCAAAAGGGATGTTGTACTCTATAATAGGTCTAATGAGTGTCGAGTAGAGGGGAACAATTACCTCTCTTTTTCTGGATGAGAACCCTTTCGTGATGAGGTGTGCCACATAGAAGGATTTCCTGACTACTGTGGCAATGTGATTATCAAAGGAGAGAAGACTACTGTCCACCTGGGTCCCAAGGTCTCTTATCACACATTCAGCATTAAGTAGACTGCCACCTATGTTGGCAGAGAGTTTTTACCAAAGGGGATGACAATGCACTTTTTGGCAATGAGCTTGAGGCCATGGCTCTGACACCAGGCATCTGTCTCAGTGAGGCCCTTCTGTAGGATGTCCACATCATTTGGGGACTCAACTATGGCTCCTAGTTTGCAGTCATCTGCGAACTTCGTTAGCCAGAGACCTTCTGTGTTAGCCTGTACTTCAGAGAAGTATATACCAAACAGGAAAGGACCTAGGACTGAACTCTGTGGTACTTCACTTGTCACTGGTTTGAAGTCAGATTTGGAGTCTGCAACTTTTACAGTGTGGGTTCTGTCAGTGAGCCAGTTGGCAACCCATCTTGTGATGTAGGGATTTATACCTAGTTTAGTGAGTTTATCTATAATTCCAGAATGGGGAATGGTGTCAAAAACCTTGGTGAGGTCAAGATAGGCTGTGTGAACCACCTTACCCTCGTCTACGGCTTTGGTGACTCCCTCAAAGAAGTCGATCAGGTTCAGGAGGCATGATCTGCCTTTCACAAATCCGAACTGGGTGGGGTCCAGAGTTTGGAGGTTACCAATGTCTTTCTTTACGAGTTCCATGATGATACATTTCATGGCCTTGCAGACCAGGCTCGTCAGACTAATAAGGCGATAGTTTCTGGGGTCTGTGGTGGCTCCCCCTTTGTGGAGTGGGATAACTGTTGCTGTGCGCCATTCAGTTCAGTGGGCACAAAGCCTGACGTGAGGCTATGACTGAACATGGTTTTTCGGTGGGGAGCCAGTTTGTTCTAAAGTTCATGTAAAACGCAGCCGGGGATGTTGTCCGTTCCCATGGATGCTGTGTTTTTGGCTTTAGAGAGTGCAGATTTTACCTGCGTAGTTGTGATTACAGGGACTCTCTTTCTTCTGGTATAGATATGGGCCCTTTTGGGGGGGAGAGAGGGGGGTAAAGTGAGCACTGAACCTATCTGCCAGGATATTGGCAATATCTGTTAGTTCTGTAATTTTCGTGCCATTGTGCTGTAACTCAGAGCAGATCTGGGTGTTGCCACTGAGATTCTTGACATAGCTATAGAATGCATTGTGGTTGTCCTTGAATCAGTGGCGATTTTGTTTTCGTAGCTAGCTTTGGAGAATTCTATGAGGGATCTCAGCTTCTTACTGAGGCTGACCAGGGAGCTCCTCCACTCATGGGATTTTACTCTCTTTTGCAACAGTTTCTTCCTTCTGTTGTAGAGTTTGTTTATGGCAGGGGACCACCAGACTAGCTTCCATTTTTGGTGGACAGTGTCTTGGTTCTGTAGGGAAAGCACGATCCATGCACTCGTGTAAGTGCTTATAGAGTGCATTTGTGTAGGATTCAGCAGTCGTAACTGTATTGTCCCATCTGCATGGGTGTCATGACGTTTGCCACTTCTGTCTCAAGAAGCATGAAGTTGGCTTTGGAGAAATTTTCTACAGTGGTTTCCTTAATGGGGGGTGGGAGCGGGATATGGATATCTAGGGTGAATAGCTTATGGTCGGATCTGATTAACGAGGAGTTGACTTCAGGTGTGGAACACCATTTCACTCATACTGGTAATGACTAGGTCTAGGATATTGTTGCCCCTGGTGGGGGTGTGGATAAGTTGATCCAGGGCATTGGAATTTATGAATTCCAGAAAATGTTGAGCGAAGGAGTTGGCACATGAGTAGTTTTCCCAGTTAATGGTGGGGTAGTTGAAATTGCCCACTATTAGGGTGATTGGTTGAACCCTAATATTTTCCACTATATCAAGAAAAGAGGAGTGGGAATCCTGGGGCATGGTGGGGGATCTGTATCAAGCTACAATTTGGATTGCAGTTTTGCCCAGAGTTAGTTGCACTTGGATAATCTCGGATGCATTATGCTGAGCAACTAGCCTGGAGGTGTGGATATCCTTAATGAATATGGACACACCTCCGCCTTTGGAGTTCCATCCCAGGTTAGATGTCCAAAAGGTGTGGTATGAGTTATAGCCTGGTAAAGCAGGGGTGCTCTTTGGAGCCTTGAACCAGGTCTCAGTCACTGCACAGATATTGACGTTCTCCATTTTAAGGAGTGCCTCGAGTGAGTGCATTTTGAGGTTTAGACTTCTAGCACTGAGTATCATTACCCTCAGTTTATGCTTGCCTGTACCTGTTATGGTGGTGAATTTGTCATTTGAACCTTGCCTAAAAAAGGCACTAAAGGAGCAGCAACAGCCTTAGCCAGTATCCGGAATCCCAAGAGTGACAGGTGCAGGCCATCTTTGGCAAAGCATCATGGTCTGTCGAGCATGTCGTCCCAGGCAGACAGATATTGGATCCCCTTAGAATGACACCAGAAGCTTAGCCAATTGTTGAAGTCAATCATTTTGTCCTTGTACTGCGGTATCATTCTGGGCTACAAGATCGGAGAGCTATTCCATGTCTCTTTTCATGTAGTTCGGGGAGGTACATCTCAGGTCGTTCACACCAAAATGGACAATGACAGAGTCATAGCCAGAAATCTAGTTAAGACAGATCGAGCAGATTATTTCATCCATTGAGGAAAGGAGAGAAGGCAGGAATCCAGACAACAAAAGGTTTTGATTGAATAGGACAGATTACAGGCATCTTTGCAGAGCTGAGATCTTACTGACTAAATTCTGAAGGAGTGGAGTATAGGAGGAATCGGAAACATCTTCTTTCTGTACCAGAACCATCATCATCATTGCAGTCACAAAAATGTATCTGTGAGGCAAACGCTAAATCAAAGAATGAGTCAGACACTGTTACCAGGCTAGAATGTGTTCAAAAGTCTGATTCTGTTCCTGAAAGTGATTTGAATATTCCACAGGTCAGCAATTTTGCACAAACTGTCCCAGTTGCTAAATCTAATTTCCAGTTTTATGTCAGACAATATGGATGAGTGTCTAAAAAAAATGTGAAATACGCAGCAACGTGGACTAGATTCTACATACCTATATGTTTAACATTGTATAATGGATGTCTGTAGATTAACCTGTGATTTCTGCATGCCAAACAGTCTTGTAACAATTATATGGTCTATTTCTCAAAGAGGGAGGATGTAGATCAAAGTGTAAATTGTGTATGCCTGTATCTTTAAGAAGTATATGAGGCTCTACGTACACCTATATAACCCACACATGTGCACAACCATAGTGCCATTTTTGAAAGAGCACCTAGGTAGTAAGCATGCATAATCACAGTCATTAACTGTATACAAGTTAAGTTACAGTCTACAGTCAACAATAGTAATGTGTTTGTATATAATAAAGCTGCATGAACAGAACCCACGAAGATACATTTATTCGTGTCTTAACATGAAAGAGACACTGGGACAGCAAGTTGGAGTGACTAGGGAAATTATTTTTTTGAGCTATGATATAAACTTGGAATTGCCTAGACATAGTAAAGCTTTGCCGAGTCTAATTATGATGGCTGCCAAAAAAGCAATTACTACTTCTAGTCTAAACCAACTTTATTAGAAATAGTGAAGATGGTATCAGAGTTAAAACAACTGGAAATGGGATCTTTAGAAAAGGGTAGGAACAAATTACATAGGAAAAAATGGGAACTGTGGGATCTATACATGCAGAGGAGGAGGAATGAGGTTTAAAAGATGGCAGGATTTGAATGAGCTACTTAATGGCTGACTACCAATGACTGGCTATGTTAAAAGTGATGTATAATGTTTGCAGCTACAGTTGTGTCAGCACGGTTTGGAATGTATAATGTTTGCAGTTGAGATTGATTTATTGTAATTTATATAAATGTAACATGACCTGTGCTGCGGTAGCATTGTCGCTTCACAGTAAGACATTGTCCTGTTCGATTCTCAGCTAAAGCGTCTTCTGTGTGGAGACATGCGTGAATGGGCGCACCTTTGTTGAAGGTTGTGCATCAGGCCTGGCAAGTTGGTACGTAAAAATCTACTGCCAATCATTAGTGGACCGGAGTTCCGCTGTGGCGACCCCTAACCGGGAAAAGCCAAAAGATACAATAACATAAATGTAACATGACCTATGTCATACATGATAATTTAATAAAGATGTTTCTTGTTTAAAAACATTACACCAAAAAGTTATCTAAGACACTAAAAACAGCATCAGGGAAAACAAAGGCATTCCATAAACTTACACTAGCATCAGAAGACAAGTATAATCACATGTCCTTCTTTACATAAAGAAATTAAGAAACAACACCCATTATTGCTCTGTACTTAATCAAGTGCTGCGGTAGCGTTGTCGCCTCACAGCAAGACGTTGTCCCGTTCAATTCTCAGTTAGAGCGTCTTCTGTGTGGAGGCATGCGTGAATGGGTGTGCCTTCGTTGAAGGTTGTGCGTCAGGGCTGGTAACTTGGCACGTAAAAATCCACTACCAAACATTAGCGGACCGGAGTTCCGCTGTGGCGACCCCTAACCGGGATAAGCCGAAAGACACAACAACAACAACTTATTCAAAATAGCAATACCTGCTTGGATCCAGAGGATATCTCTAATATATTAGCAAACAAATACAGTGCAAACTTCATGCCAGAGACAACTACACAAAACCCACACATCCCAAGAGATCTCAACCCTCCCCCTCCTTATCATCACAAAAGAACAATTGTCAAAGGTGCTTTCCAAAAGAAAAATAAATCCTCCATGGGACCTGACAACATACTTGGCTGCTTGCTGAACAGCATTAAACACATCTTGAACTTAACCACCAGCTTTGCGCTCAAGACATGGGGCACAGCAGTTGTGATGCCACTTCATGTGGGCTGCCCCACCATGACTCACAGAAATTACAGACCCATTAGCCGGACTAGTCTCATCTGCAAGGCTATGGAATAGATCATAACTGACCTGATAAACTATGATACAAAAAATCCAACAAGGCTTGACCCCACAGCAGTTTGCCTTTGTTAAGAACAGATCCTGTCTAATGAATCTAGTAAACTTCTTTGAGAGGATAAAACAAGCAGCTATACAATCCATACAGCATATCTTGGACTCGCAAAGGCATTTGATGCCATATCACATGCTAAAATAATTAACGAGCTAAATGCACTCCAAAATTGATACCTCTGTAGTTAGTTGGACAGCAAACTGGTTAAAAGGGTGCATGTGTCCTCAGACAGCATGAAAGTGACCACCAGAGTCTCTCAGGGATCCACGATAAGTCCTCTGCTACTCTGCATATACTTTTCTGATCTCCCAATCAAAAATGGGTATATTTGATTAACCAAGTTTGTGGATGATTTCAAAACTGGCTGTCATCCTCAAAGCCTCTTCTGTCATTCAGAAGCTACAACTTGAACTTACATGTGTTAATAGCTGGTAAACAAAAAAAAAAAAAAAAACAGGCTAAAACTAAATGTTAAAAAGTGTAATACTGTCACATTTAGTAAATAATCCCTCCACCCAGATTATAGCTTCAATAACACCCACTCCAAAATAAAGATGCTGTGAAAGACCTTGGGAACATGGGTAGATAATTCATTCTCTTCTAATAAAAATGTAACAGTGGTTAGGAAATCTTTTTACCTGGCACAGTTGATTGCAAAGAGCATCTCCTCTAGATCCAAATAATTCCTTACCCCTCTATAATCCTCACTGATCAGGTCCATCATCAAATACATTGCCCACTTTAGGACGTATCTTACTAGATATATCAAGCAGCTGAAGAGACTCCAAAGGTTCCTAACAAAAAATATCATGGACCTAAAAGACCTGAGCCTGCAGGAGAGACTGGAGGCTCAGTCGTTAAATTCACTGCCCTACAGAGTCCTTAGGGGTGATTCTACTTTGCTTTTTGGGCCATTAGGGATGTAGCAGTCCAAAACCTCTGACAGCTCCACAAATCAAACAGTCCATCAAACACCAGAACCAGAGATCTGAACCTGCTTCAGCAAAATAAATCACAGTAGATTGACAGATTCATTATGCCATAACTACTGCTTCTCCATAAACTCTCACCCTGCATCAAGCAATGTGATGTACTACCTTCCTTTAAAAAGGAGTTGAACAACTTGAGAGGTATTCACAAATTCACCCCACAGATGACTGGCCTATCACTCATTAAAAAAGGTATTCCCACAGGTTGAAGATCAAATAAAAACAACTTCAGATCACATTTTTTTAAACTAAAACATGAGCGCTGTAGCACTCAATGCACGCAGAGTATAAAATGTAGTAACTATTTTTTTTTTTAATGAAATATGTTATGTTGGAGGGTTGTAGAGAAGGCACAGAAATGGAACCTGAAAGGCTGGGAGGTAGGGGAATGTCAGGCATTTGGCCACCTGAATGGTGTGCCAGTAGAATTAAAGGATTTTTTTTTTTTTTACTCATCAATGAAAGAACTGAAGGCTGGAGATGTAAATGTAATAAGCCAATTGCCTACAATGCAGCAATCACCTTATTACAATGAACTGCCATTTTTTTCTTTTTTTGCTCTTAACTTCAATAGCTGAGGGGGGTGGGGTGCTGGTTCACAGTACTGGCCCTGGTCCCTAGTTGAAACCAGCTATACTTCTGCTCTGCTAACACACCTATACTGTCATTTCATCACACATTTTTTATACTGAGCATGTCAATCTTTGTCAGGATTTCTATAGATGAGAATCTTAAAATGATGGCCATGATAACCAACCATTCAGAAAAAGCAGTGACAGCCACTAAATTGCAGGGAACTGCAGAGGTACATCTGATAGCACACACAGGCTGTGGTTATGATTTCTGTTTCACAGTACCACAGTTGAGGATATGATCATGACCCTGGTCATTGTCTATGTGGAGCTTTGTATGTCCTCCCTGTGTCTGTGTGGGGTCTCCTCAGTCTCTCCCACCTTCCAAAAAGCTGTAGGTTGATTTGACTACATAAACTGTCTATAACAAATGTATTTTTCTTTGTACCTGTGGCCAGAGTTATAGCTGAAAAAGGTAAGGAAAAAACACCAGTTCCCTCATCTAGACAATACATGGAAAGAATGAATAAATCCTGCAGTAAGGTGACAAACAACCAAAATGGAAAAAAAAATCACCACTAATCTAAAACTGGATGAAAGTCTTGAATACAGTAAGGTAAAACAAATACAGTTCAGAGGACAAAAACGTCACAATTTAATATAATGGTTAACACGCTTCTAAAACAAAATTGCTTTATGTTCAAGTCCAAATCTAAATTTGAAGGACTATAATAAAAACAGTCATGTCACCCAAGGTAAAAAAAAATCTGCCTCAACTAAACAGTTACTTTACAAGGCTTACAAAGTCTAAACTTGCCTAAAATTCACACTTCTGATGTCTGCTTCCATTTTGCGAACTTGGATTCAACTTTCTTTATGTAAATGCATTTTTCCAGCAATCTGATTTCTATTACAGACAGAAAAAAATGTTTAAAATGCTTTAGATTTTCATCATGTACTAGGGTCATGCAAGATGCAACAGATGTAGCCCAATCATAATAAAAGTGATGCTTTCTCAGAAACTCTTGAAAGATAGCTTAATCAGGTCATTGCCAAGTAACCAACATTCCTGTACTCCTTTAATCAACAATATAAAACGAAAAGCAAGCCAGATCACATGCTCATGAACCAGACAGGATAAGAAAGAAAAGTGTGCTGGTACCTTATTCTGATTGGGGGTGCAAGGCACCTTGAAAAATGTTGTCATGTCACAGATACTAGCTGTGCTAAACATACAGAGCAGCATCATTAGGTGAAAATGTGAAAGGCTTTACTACACACTGACAGGAAGTTAAAAGCCACAATTCAATAGCATCAAAACACCAGAAAGTGATGGAACTTGTTTCACATTATTCAATAGAGCTAGGACAGCAAAACAAAATTAAACAGCCATTAAACACAATCAAAACAGAAGCACACTGACCAATTTTCTGTAAGGATGCAGGTGGCTTGTCTTTTCAAACAAGATTCCAACCCAGTGGTTTTAAATACGAACACAAGTAAAATATGATAACATTATGAATACTATTACATGCAAGTCTAACACTGCCCAAGTTGTGTTCTAAGCAAAGGTGGAAAAATACTGACTTTGACAAATCATTGCTAGAAGGTGGAAGAAATACTTGCAGAACAAGTGAACAAGGTGCATATGCCTTCCTCTGTCCTCTGCGGAAGCAACACCAGAAGCAGCAAGTGGAACAGAATTAATTTCTAAAGAGAAGGTAGGAGTAAATGAGATCCAACAGGAAATGCTGAAGGAGTTGGATATTGCTTAAGTGCCATAGCTACTACATCTTTGCAATTCTGTGGGGAAGAGAAAAGTTCTTCTCAATTGGTAAACTGAGGAAGAGGCCTCTATTTTCAAATATTGAGACAAAACAGTGAGTTACAAATGAGTCAAGAGAATTAGTCTTTTACTTCCTTAGGAAAGCCTACACTAGAATGCAGGAAAGGGTCTTCTAGTACCTCAGCCTATGATTCAGAAGGAGCAATGTAAACTCTGCCCTTACTATGAAAAAGTGGAATAATGCTCTGCCCTGGCACAGATACTTGCGACAGTTACAGGAGTTGAACAGTATGGTGTGCATGAGCTTTTTTAACTTGCAGAAGGCTCGTGGCTGTATATCCTGGAATGCCTTGTGAGAGGTACTATAACAAACAGTATGGACTCCTGTTTCTTCTGATACTTGCCATTGTATTTGCAGAATAAAAGTTGCGTCACAGCATCCTCTGTGTCAATCTGAATACATCCAACCTGGGCAGAAGACTCCATACCAACGATATGTTCTTCTCACCTCTCATGTCCACACATTTCATACACAGGATATCAATGCACAACTAAGGTATGGAGATCTTACCATTTACAAATGTGAGAATTTTGTGGCTGCTGTATGCAGCCAAAACTGTTCTCCTAGCTTAACTAGTTTTGATCTCAGGTCTGTACTGGAATGGTTTTCTGACAGTATAACTTCTCCAACTCATCTGGGTTTCTAATACCATGATGGGAATATACCCCTTTTCCAAAATCAAAGTATGATTAAAGATCATGAAATTAGTACTGTTTCAGTCTTTAATGTTAGTCAAAAGTTTTCTTCGCAGCACCCACAATGTGCCCAAACTTCTTCTGCAATTCATATGGAGTTACATGTATCAGTAGAGACACTCTGTGGAGTGTGAAAGTAGCTGTGATGAATGTCAGCACTTCCAAATATGATGTCAAGTTTCTCACAAACAAACATTGACTGTACTCTGCAGATAAGATAGAAGCAGCTAATCCAAATGCCAGTTATGTATCTTGATGACTTGCACACCAGTGATGGCAGAGATGATCAGGAGACTGACCAATAAATGGGTGCAGGTGTAACAGTAATGCAAGATGTTGCACTAGACTGTGATGAGTCACACAATAAGGCTCTTAATTTGAATATTAATTTATGTCCCAGTCTTAGACATGGTCCCCAGCTTTGGGTAGTGAATGAAAAGTTAAAATTATGGATACATGCAGTACAAATGACATTGTTCTGCATGGTATTTTGGAAAATCCTCTGTGATACAGTGATGAGCCGGGCAATCATGGAGGATTTTCGAGTAGAATCACTGCTCCTCCAAGTTGAGAAGCGTCTGTTGAGGTGATAAGTACACCTACAATGGCTGTCCCTTGGACACATCCTGTAGGAGGTATGCCATGCAAGGCCCAATGGCAGAAAACCTTAGGACAGACCCATAGACATGATAAAGGGGTGATATCTCTCAGCCTGCCTAAGAAAATTGGAGGATTGTGGACAATGATTTGGGGACCATTGCTAGGAATAGGGAAGTCTGTTCTGCACTGCTTGGCTTGCCACTATTAATACTTTCAGAAGGACAGGCAGTTCAAAAAACTGGATGTCCACACATATGGTATTCAGAAGCATATTGGACAGTGGTATGCTTGAATCCTTCAGTGAATATAACTACAGACTGTACACATGAGCAAACAGCCCAAAAGAAGTGAGGAAAGCTGATCTGGTCCTGGCCACTGCAGGTTCATGAGTATTTGCCAGTTGATCAATAACCCTTGGCTAAGGTAAGTTAAGTTAAAATAATAGTCCTCACAGCTGTTTACAAAATGAGTAAACATCCGAGTTTGTGTAACTTCTGCAGTCCATGAAGAACATGGCACTAAAGACAGTTTCAGGATGCAGCACCAGTGATGAGACCCATGGAATGCTGGGTTAATTACTTTCAGTTACATCTGCAGTTCTTCCTCTAAAGCCTGCCTTAATGTTTTCTGGATTGTTGTGCCAAGTTGTGTTCACACAGCTCTGGCTTCTCAGTGAACAGCTTGTTAGACTCCTCCCAACTTCTTGTACCTAGGTACTTATCAGTTGTACTTACAGAACTGCACAATCTGCTACAGTTACACAATGATCATGCAATCAGTATCATACTCTGAACTTTCATACACTAACCACAACTGTCTTTCTCCTCATGTCAGACTGCATGTGATAAGATACTTAAGTTACACAGACACCATCATTGTAGAAATGATGGAGAGATGATAAATCAGCAAGCAAAGAAGAGAAGTACTGCTGGAACTGAATTCATCAAGTCTTGGTGGGTACCTTCATGAGATGGACCCTGTTTTGCGCAAAATCTCACCAAGACCATACTAATACATAGAATGTATTTTATACAACATATATCATGGACAGAAGTAGGTTAAAAAGCTAAAAAGTAAGCTGGGTGCACAAAACCCAGGATAAAAGAAGTGTCCAATCCTGGTAGGCGCACTGGTACCAGAACTGGAAAAAATGTCAGTGTAGAATCCTCAGACAGGGAACATACCTACAGACTAGGGGGGGATGATGGCCCCCTGTTGTAGACAGAAGTGGTAGTAGTCCACAAAAATCACAAAAACTGAAAAGCAAAAAAAAAGAACCATAAAGATGATAGTGTGGACTATTGAGGATAAGAAAGAAATTATGTAATGTTACCATTATGCAAGAAGCTCAGAATTTCCAGACAGAAGATATACTAAAAGATTGAGAGAGAAATTAGAGGGAAGAAAAGTACTTGCACAAAATAAAACTGTCAAAAGCTTCAAATGCAAATTTGTATTCATTAATACAAAAGATTTATGAAAATCATTATATAGACCAAGAAACCTTGGGCTGTTGGGACAAAGAAGCAACTGAGGAAGTGTGAAAATATTAAGAATGAAATGTAGAGATTTTTGAAAGGTATAAAAAAGAAGTATGAGAGAGATCTGATGTGTTGCAATATTTATGCAAAGGGAAAAGCCAAATTAATCAACCAAAAAAAAGTAGACAGAGATATTCAAAGAGAAATACAGGCAAAGCCACCCAGATATGAAACATTTCACAATACAAAAAATAAGATCACAAAGGGGGAATGTAGAACAGCAGATTAGTAAAGTACAAGTTAAAAAAGCAAGAAGGTTATGGAATATCTGCGAAATTAAGGATTTAGTGCGAAAAATCTTACACAGGTTATATCACAGCATGATGGAACAATGAGTCACCCCCAAGTACGAGAAAGAGGAGGAGAATTAGACATCTGAAGAAGAAATATGGACATGGGAAAGAAAAAGAGATCTAATTTGTTTCCCTGCTAAGTTTAGCAGAAGCATATCAGTGTCAAGTGGGAATGGAAATCAAACCAGCAACTGAATGTATCAAAAAAAAAACAAAAACAAAAGAAATAATATATGGTGAAGGATCAGTTGAGAATGCAAGAAATATGGAAAATGCATAAATATAGCGCAGAAAAGTCTTTGAACAACCTCATGTTTATAAGGACTGAATGCAGAAATTGTTAAGGGGAGGTGAATTTAAACCAAAAGATTAAAGGTTAATATTGGCGGTCCAGGATAGTGGACTACATACATGTTCATTTAAAAATCCATTGAACATGTGGGAGAAACAGACAAATGCAGATTTTGTAAAACAGAACAGGAAACAGTCACCCATCTTACTGCTGAGTGTGATACACTAATGGCAGAAGGACTGTATACTGAAAGACATGATAATGTGGCAAACTGTTGCACTGGGGATTGTGCAAACATTTTAATATAGAAGTAGCCGAGAAACAGTGGAAATATCAGCCACCAAGTATTATGGAAAATTATGAAGTTTATATCACATAGGATCACCCATTGCCAACAGTTCAAAAAAATATGCAAGAAAACCAGACACAGTAGTCCATGAAAAGAAGAGAAAAGTAGCATTGACCATTGAAAATTGCTCCACCGTCTTATGCACACAGATCATAAAGTCATAAAATACCAGGATTTACAGGCAGAAACAAAGGCAATGTGGAAGGAGGATACCCACACAATTCCAACTGTAGTAGCAGCAATGGGTCTTATAAAAAACAATTTACAATTGTACTTAGATACATTACTGATGCATGTAACTCCATATGAATTGCAGGAGACGTCAGTACTGGGCACATTGTGGGTGCTGCAAAGAGCACTTCTGGATAACATCAAAGACTGAAACAATACTAATTTCATAAACTTTAATCATACTTTGACTTAGTATTAGAAGCCCAAAAGACTTCGAGAAATTAAACCAACACAAAACTGCAAAAATGCTTCCATGTATTCACTGTCATTCATTCTTATGTCTAGTAAACGTTTTGCAGATGTAATTTTGCTAGATTATGTCTAATTCAATTAACACCAAGCACTGATAAAGCACATGGTACAAACCAGTACATACACTTTTCCTTTTTCTCAAATGAATGGCATCAAAGTTATTAAACTGCATATGTACTTTAATATTAAGTGTATGATAAGTGTTAGCTCTGCCCATGTTAACAAAAAGCCGTACTATGCACTTGAGGGGTAATCCTGAAACTGCTTTACAAGGCACAGCTCTACAACTATAACAGAGGCGGATGAAACTGCCTATTAAAACATATATTAATTTATAAAACATCAGTACTTAATTAAAATATATTTGCATAATTTCTGCCTTCTATGGCTAAAAACACATATACATAATGAATGGATGGTGACAGAGAATAAAACCATTCACAAGAGTTAAAATTCTTTAAACTGCAGTATTAATGCTTACAACACAGGGATGCTTAGAATCATCAGTACTGGTTACTCTCTCAAATAATATTGCTTGCTTAAGAAAGAAAAAACATGCTACAAACACAACAGAGTAAACAATTCAGTCCCTATATCCAGTTATTATTATTATTACTGTTAACAGCAACTGTGATACAAGACAAAAAAAAAAAAAGAAAGTGGAAGAAAAATATGCTTGCACTTCAGACGAAGGGTACTGCCACAACCACAATGACTCATTTGAAGAAGTCACAACTTGACTAGTTGTGCATTACTTCATAATCAGCCACTGTGGAACTATCAGGACTCAATGAAGCTAAAATTGCTTCAAAAATGTTTTTCTTTCTACTCCAATCACCATAGCACTTCTACAATTCCTGACTTAGTTCTTTATTTTTAACAATTATCATTCTCTCCAAGATGGCTACACATTGAGTGACAGCTTAATTCTAGGTCTCACAGTGTGAAAACAGAAACCTAGCAGAGAAAGCCAGTGGACCTAAATTTCTAGGTAAATTTCAGTAACTGGCAAGTAATTGTACTACTTGGATGTGAAGAAAAAAGAACTACAGAGGACCTGATGGAAAATCAGCTAAAAATGTGATGAAAAACACTGACTTGGAAAAGTACTGTAGCTGTTCAGCAGAAAGGCAGTACAAGCTCCAAACATGACTTCCAGTAATCTAGAGGAATGTATAAGGCAACTGCACATAGACCTGACTAAAATAAGAGAGACCCTGATGGAGTACATCAACTGAAACCATAAAAGGCTGGAAAAATGGAAGAAACTTTAAAGAGATATTCAGATAAGATGATAAAACTACAAAACTCAGAGGTTGAAATGAAGAAAAGGCTAGCTGAATATGAGACTGCACAAGAAGAGATGGTTCAAAAAATAAGTGAATTAGAGGACAGAGTGCGTAGGGAAAACATGTGATTTTCTGCTGTACCCAAGATGCTGTAAGGAATAGAGTGTATTCACTTTATCAAAGCACAAATAAGCAACTAGACTTGTATTCCACAACAGGCATTGTTAATTGAAAGGGTGCATCTTGTGCATGCTCCAGACATGGCTATTAGAAAACAACCTAGACCTTTAACAGTAAATATGCAATCTTACCAGCAGAAGGAGTTGATTCTGACAAAACTGTATCAGAAGGATGAAGCACTAAAAGTGGGAGACAGCAGAGTGTTTATAGAGAATTACTACTCATTGTACACCAGGAAGAGTATAAGTAAATTTATTCCATTATGCAGGGAATGCCAAGAAGCAGGCATAAAATTCAAACAGCTGTACCAAGTTAGCTTCAAAACATTTTTCCCTGGAGGAACAATACATTTTTTTTATGAAGCACATGCTAAGGAAGGCATACAAAAGTCTGTCCAACAAAAGGTGAGTTGTGAAACAGAAGGAGATCCTGCTTCTCATTCTTCTGGTAATAAAGACCACAAAGAGACTGTGTCAGTAAAACATTTTCAAGTGTTTCAACATAATATACTTGAGAGACGGAAAAAAACACAAGAGTTGACTAGAAGAATTGAGAGGACAATGGAAATGAAGCAGATATAGGGTTTGGAAGATAGAAATGAACAGAACAAGAAAATCTGGAAATATTGGACTTTCTTGGACTTTATTACACTTGTAGGGAACTCTAAAGTATATGCCCTACTTCATGTCATTAATGTTCAGAAAAATACTCAGGAGAAGGGAAGAGGAGGAAGAAAGTTTACCATAAGTAAAACTAATTTTTCTTAATAGCACTACTTAAACAGTACATTATTTTGTTTGAATTTATAATGTAATTTTTTTCAGTTATTTTTAAGTATAATGGGGATACTAATGTAAACATGAGCTCCTTTTTTCTTTTTTTTCTTTCTCCCTCTCTCTCTCTCCTTGTTCAGTATTAAGAAATGTAGGCACTTCAATGTAAAAAAAAAGATCTAGTTAAAACAGCATGTGCTTTTTTCATTCTTGCAAATGGGAATGGCTGGGGTTAAGGCCATTAGCTTAATCTAGTAACAAGTTTTAAGAAACAAGTAAATGAGAAAAAATATTGAGTATTATCAGGCTTTTTACTAGTAAAAAGTTTTGTGCCTGGTTCTTATGTCTCTAACAAACAATCTGATAAAGAAAAATGACTTGAAGAAAATGTTTTCTGAAAGCATTCAAGTGTTTTCCCAGCTTAGATAGCTATAATGATAAGACAAAACCAAACAACACTTAACAGAACTACAGACTGTACCACATGTCTTAGCAAAGATAACCTTTCTTTTAGGTTAGCATGAGTTAGGTTAGCATGAGTCTGTGTGTGGGGTTGTCAGTTTGGAACACTTGCTCCTATTAGGAGGGTAAAACGTCAATATCTGAAGATGTACATAGTTTTGTGTGTTATTAAGTTAATACATTTTAGGGGGCTATTGGCTGCGTACTGGGGCGACTTTGTTTGAGGGTTTTCTATAAAACCAAAAGTTCTGTAAGATGTGACATGGGCTCAAACAGAGATAACTAGAAACAACTATATAAAATATTAACCTGCCAAACAGTACATGCATGTAACACAAAAGTCGGAACTAAACATTTAACAAAAAATCTGTTATATATAAAAGGTGGGAATAATAATTTCTCAAGAATATGATGCTTTCTATAATGTCTTTAAATGTTAATGGTCTCACAGATAACTACAGAAAAGAAAGACTAGTGAACTATATTAAATATGAATTGCAAATAGCTCTGCTACAGGAGACACACTTGGAAAGAACTGAACATACAAATTTGATAAAGATTTTCAGGATGGTTACTAAGAGTAATACCTGGGGCAAAGGAAGAGAGGAGAACTTTTATATTAATTGCAGGAGGAGCTCCAACAGTAATAGAAGAGAATAAAAAGACAACAATAGTAGATTTGTAGTACTAAGGGGCTACTGGCAAGGTAGGAGGAGGATTACACTAGCATGTATGTATATTCCACAGAAAACTGTATAACGGAGCTTAAGAATATTCTGAGAGAAATAATCAGCCTTTAGCAAGGAATATTACTTATAGGTGGGGACTGGAATTTGATTTGCAACAGTGAAGATCTGTCTGGGGCACCCAGAAGGGAAGATATAACACAGGAGGGTAGATTTTTAAAGAAATTTATGAAAATAATTGGCATGGAAGATGTGAATTCAGTACTAGGAGTTCAGAGTGAATTTACATATTATTCCCCAAATACAAAAACTGGGCTAGGGAAGACGGAATTCAAATTTCACAGGCACATGGGGCTTTTAATTGAAGGCCTTGATGCACACTCAATAACTATTTCAGATTATGCACCAATAGTAACTAAAATAAAAACATAGGGTAATGAAATAAAACTGAGGGTGGCCACGGTGGTGCAGTGGTTAGTGCTGTCACCTCACAGCAAGAGGTTCACCAGTTCGATTCTCGACTGTGATGCCATCTGTGTCCTCCCTGCGGTCACATGGGTTTTCTGACGGTGCTCTGCTTTCCTCCCACATTCCAAAGGCATGCAGTAGGTGGTGTGGACACACTAAACTGCCTGTAGGTAAAAGTGTGTGTACAAGTGGGTGGTATGAATGAACTACCACGGCAGGTCTAGCCACCTGGTGGTGTAAACCTTGGCTTGAGATGATTGTCACTGCTGTAGTGACACCCCGACCACATGTGCAAAATGGGAAAAGGGGATGAGGATAGATGGAATGAAACAAAAAAGAGACACTGGTGCTTTCCCACCTATCTGTTGAAAAGAGAGGAATTTAAGGAATGGGTAGTGGAAATTATTCAGGAGCTATTAGAGAAGACAGAAAATATAGGTAGAGAGTGGAATAAAATTAAAGTAAAATTTAAAAACAGGACAAAATTAAAAGAAAGGGAGATATGGTTAAGTAACAATAATTATTTAGAGGGACTCACAAATGTTAAAGTATTGCAAAATAGGGGGAATCTTACAGAACAAGAAGAGAAGCAACTGCAGTATGCTAAACAGAAAATACGGGATTACCTCGATAATATGCATGAGTTTAGAAAGATTGCTGTTAAGCAAAGTTTTTTTATAATAACTCTAGAGGACAAAAACTTTTAGTGAAACAACTCACGCAACAGAAAGTAGAAAGGGCTGTCACCAAGCTTAGGGAGCCTATAACAAGGGATCCTGTAGAAGTATTAGAAATATTTTGGAAATTCTATGAAAGTATGTATAAAGCAGAGAAATATAAAAATCAAGAAAAGGTACAAATGGAAATGCTTATGGAAGAATTAAATATGCCAAAGGTTGAAGGAAGCTCAATTATTAGCAGTTAGGATAGGAGGAGAGGAGATAAAAATGGTGATGTATAACCAATCTACAGGAAAGTCCCCAGGAACAGAAGGTATTCTTGTGGAGGTTTGCAAGCTAGGAGGGAAAAATGATAAAGATCTGGAAGGCTTTGTTTAATAGTATTTTAAGAAGATGAGAACATCATGGAAGAAAGCGGTGGTGGCTGTAATCCCTAAAGAATGCAAAGACCCATCAGATCCAGCTTCATACAGGCCCATTTCAATTCTATTCCATGGTTATAAAGTGTTTATATATATAATGGCTAAAAGAATTGCCAAAACTGATAGATTTGCATCAATGTGGTTTTGTGGAGGGGAGGCAAACATCTGACAACATTAACAGAACAATGATGATCCAGAGGGAAGCAGAATGTAAGAAAATACCACTGTTGTTGGTGGGTCTTGATGCAGAGAAAGCATCTGACAGAGTAAGCTGGGACTTAATGAGCAGAGCAATGGAAGCATTTGGATTCGCTGATAAAATTCTAAGGCTGATTAGGAGTATTTATGAGGGACTGGAGGTGAAAATTAAAGTGGGCGGGGTCCTCTCTGATAATCTCTGCTTCAGCACAGGAACCAGGCAGGGGTGTCCTCTCTCCCATTTATTTGTATTATATTTACAACCACTGGCATAGAAAATAAGAGGCTCAG
>NC_056731.1:1611530810-1611558310 GCF_019279795.1 Protopterus annectens
ACAGAAATCTGGATCAGCTGATTGTGCCCTCTCAACCCTTTGTGCCCAGGGCAGTTGCTGCTCTTATCCCACCCTAGCTATGCTACTTCTACCAAAGATGGCAGAAACTCAAAAGCATAAAATGGATAGATGCATATTTACGGAAAATACAACTACTCCTCTCCATGGGTGCATGTCTGAAGAGTTAGTATATTTATTTAAGAGGGTTTGTGAAGTACAGGATGCTTGCTCATTGCAAAAAGACAAACTTGTTTAAAATTCCCCTTGGGTACTTTTTCCACACTTTCAGGATTCAGTCAATTGGACTTCTAATAAACAAGCATTCAGCCAAATGGGCTTTCAACATTTCTGGTAAAATCATTTGAAATTTAACAAAATATCAGATACACACACACACACACACACACACACACACACACACACACACACACACACACACACACACACACACACACACACACACACACGATTGTGTCTCATTTGCTCTTAAAAAAAGGGCCTCTTATAACCAAAATCACAAAACATCACAACTCATTTCACTGAAAATGTCAGATATAGTAAATATAAGTCCAAAATCTTTTTTTTTTGGGGGGGGGCTCATACTCCACCCCCACTGCCTAACTTAATTATGCTAAGTCCACAGTTGTACAACCGTGAGAAAAGAGATGACTCCTGACACAATGAATCACTGCTGGCACATACTTCGAGACTTATCAGTGGGCATTATCAAGGAATTAATGCTGATCAGTACTAATTTGCATTATAATTCCTCTACTCTAAAACCAACAGAAATTTTCTACAGACTTGCATAGTTTTCGATCAAATGTGATTCAGTCATTTGTGGTTTAGATCAAATGAATTTTCAATCAAACGGGCCACTATTGTTTGTTTTTAGATTTAATTAACTGTAACCACACACACATATGCAAATGCATACTTAGAATTATAAGAATATATGTTTTAAGTGATTCACTGAAACTAATGTATGTGCATTTTCTAGGTATAATAAACTTCAGCAAAGCACAGCAGTATGAAACACAACTGACCATGATCACCTTACGTAACCATTTGACACTGTGCATCTAAGGGCATTTCAAGTGTTTTCAAGAAGAAAAGCTTCTTGATCCACACATCCCTCACTTAAACACAGTAACTACAAGACGTTGCAAGCCTTAAGCAAATGAAAAATTCAAATGCCCTTAATGCAATGTCTTTTGTTTTATTTTCAGGATACCGACAGACAGTAATGTGTGCTAAAGCAATTATGTTTCACACAGATGTTCTAGCAAGGTTTAGTACAGTCTTTTTTTTTGTCTCTACCTCCCATCATAACACTTATTTCTATAAACTGAGATTATGAAAATCTTCTTAAGTGGTCAGTAAAATATGACTTAATTTTTATATCTGGGATTATTTATATCCTATTCCTTGCACAATATTTAAAAGCTAAAGAAAAAAATATACATGAAGATACATTCTCTTGAAATCTCAAAGGGCATCAAGTCATTTCTCAGGGTAATCAGCGAAAGTCAAGATAGAAGGATTCTTTTTTTCAACAAGTTGAGCCACAAATAACCCACTACAAAGGACATAAATGATTCATATTTATTTAGGTTTTTACCCATGAGTTAAACATACAAGAAACCAAAAAGGGAGATTCAGTATGCTATCTGCATCATCATCAAATGGAACTCTTTATCTGTGCATAAAACCATATTGTTTCTTTATTAAGCACATTATCTAACAAGGGAAA
Organism: Protopterus annectens; assembly: GCF_019279795.1. NCBI lineage: Eukaryota > Metazoa > Chordata > Ceratodontiformes > Protopteridae > Protopterus > Protopterus annectens. The sequence goes on from NC_056731.1 coordinate 1,611,532,564, forward strand.
CTCTACAGCAGCAAAACATACAGACTGCTCACTCCTACAATGGTAAGGATCAGCATTGTTAAAAGCACATCTTGCATTACACATCCACCATGGTACCTACTTAAAGTAAGCTTACATTTTGGTTTTGCTTTTTTGCTGAAACTGGGATAACAAGCCACCTGCAAACAGTACTGTCATTATTTCTGGTTATGATAAACACCATTAGCTGCAAGAATTGAGAAGCAAGAAAGCTTTCTTTGCTGAAATAAAAGGACTTTTTTCTTGAAGACATCAAGGCAGGTTATCCGGTTCATATAAACTTGCAAATAGCTGTACACTTCCTGTTTGTGCATTGGTTTATTAAAGACAAAAATACACACACTACATTTGAGTGAAAGTACAGTTATGTAAGAAGTAACCATAACAGTAGATGTCCTACTGATCACTGTTGCAGCATTCCAGACAGATGGATTATCACTGCAGATGACTGGGGTACCAAATCTTAACCTTCCCAGAGTCGTACGTCTGATGTGCGACCTCAGCTTCTAAGCTTAGAGATATACAGGTGGACATATGAGCCTAGATCCTCAGTTGATCTCTAAGCCAGCAGCCTGAAGATCTTGGAGACAGTGACTAGTCAGGTAGGAGAAGCCAAGCTGGAAGTGGTAAATAAGCTCCCTCGGTCTAAGTGTCCTGCCTACATGGCAGAAAGTGAGACACACAGAGTCATGGTAGCCAAATCAGAAGGGAAGAAGGGCGGGAAGGAATACTTCAACACCGATCAGTAGGACATCTAACCACTGTGGCAAATCCTTACATAACTGTACTATGTCCTGACTGAGATCACTGTGCAGTATTCCAAACAAATAGTTGACTTCCACAGCTGAAGTGAATGTATGGGGAGGGGTGGGGGATAGGTGATAGAGGAACTATCGAAGAGACCAAACAGAATTGACCTAGTGAAGGCAGCTCTAGACCTTGAAAATACATTAATCCTGCATTATTTAGTGAAGGTGTATACAGCTGACAATACAGCCCTGGCATCCACCCTTTTGTAGAAGACCCTGGAGGATTTCACTTCCCTGGTAGAGTGAGCTTGAGGGCATGAGGGCAAGGATTTGCTATGTAGAGAATAACATAAGGAGATGGACTTAAGAGATTCTGCTTGCAATGGCTTGTTTAGATGCTGGCTGACCCAGTTTTGATTCCATGAATGAGACTGTTGATTTGGTCTTGTTCAAACAGAATCTCAGCTGTCTATCAACATCTAGAGAGTATAGGAGCCTTTCCCTCTGTTCTGTGGGTTGGGAAATAAAGTAGTCAGAGTGATGGTCTGGTTGAGAGATAGCTCTTTCATTACTTTTTTCATGAAAGAGGGGTTAGCCCACCCTAACCATATGAAAAATAAGAAAGCTAGGATTGCCCATGAATGCCTGTAGTGAGAGCCAGAAGCAGAATAGTTTTCTAGGTGCAGAAACTGAGATTTGCTGAGGCTTCTGCTACAAAAGGAAGTAGATTGGGCTTTTCCAGCATAAGGTTGAGGTCCCAAGGAGAGGATATGAGCTTCCATGGTGGTTTAAGATGCAGAACCTCTTTAAGGAATTGTCTGACCTCTTGTCTGGACATAACAGGTTTAATGAGGGGCAAACAGGCAGATATGGCCTACAGGGGAGCATTGAAGGTAAAGTAAGCCAGGCCTGCATCCATGAACTCACACAAATACTTAATAATGGAAGGTACCACTGATTTGTTGGAGTCCTGGTTATTTCTATAGTAGAAATAAAATTGCTTCCATTTGGGTATGTGGGATTTTCTAGTGGAGGGTCTCCTTGCTTCCTGGAGAACCTTAATTACGTTTTCTGAAAACTAGTGCCTGAAAGGATCAGAAGTCTATCAACAGATGATTTTTGCTTTAATTACAGAAAGGATGCAACTTTGGCACTGTGTGAACATACATCCTCGCTAGTAACTGATGCTGGGTGATTTTGGGGGTGGCTCCTTGAACTGGAAAATCCCTTCTCTGTGTTATGTCCAAGTTGCACCACATTTTGTGTACATTAAGAAGCTATTACTGCCACTGAATTCAGGTTTGAAAACACAAAGATGTGTGTCAAAACCACAGCAAGTTGCAAGCCACAGCAATTTAGTTGCCAGGTTTTACATTCCACCATGAGCTGCATGGGATTCAATAGTGATGGATACATTAAGTTACTAGTAACAAAGGGTCAAAAACTCTGTGTCACAGGGCTGGTGAGGAAGGTTGGAAATGATCATCTGGAAGCCACCTGTCATTCTGATAGGTAGGTGAGCTATGCATCTTCTGTTGTATTGTTGCCACTTGACAAACGTTGAAGGGTGTGGAGTAGCCAAGCTTTAAAAGACTATTTACTGTAAAAACTATTCTGGTGGCGTCTCATAAGGCCTCCACTAGGAAAATTTACTGCAGTAAATGGAAGCGATTCTCTATTTGGGCTTCTCAGAGGAACCTCGATCCCTTTAAAGCCCCTGTTCTTGTAGTGTTGGATTTCTTAGCAAATATTTTTCAACAAGAGGCTAGTTCCTCCACGTTCAAAGTGCAACTAGCAGCTATCTCGAATTTCCATGTCGGTGAAAACATGAATGTCCTGGCCTCTTCTAGACTGTGTAAGGCTTATTTTAAAGGCACCTTTCTTTTGCGCCCCCCAGTTAAAGACTCATCCTTGGGACCTTACCTTGCTTGTGCAGGCTTTAGTTGCGCCCCCCTCCCCCCTTTGAACCTGCAGCATCAGTAGATTTGAAGTTCTTATCCTGGAAGCCAGCCTTCTTAGTGGCCATTACGTCGGTTAGGAGGGTTTCTGCGATTCAACTTGATCTTCCATAAGGACAGGGTTTCTCTCTGCACGAACCCTTCCTTCTTACCAAAAGTAGCTTCTGAGCCAAACATTAATCAAACAATTAACCTGCCTGTTTTCTTTCCAAATTTTCAGAACAAGGGTGAATATAAGCTGCATTTGCTAGATGTTCATAGACAGCCCTTCCATAAGTTTGACCAGTTATTTGTGTCCTTTTCTAAACCCTTTCTGGGCAAAGCCATCTCCAAGGTTTCCTTGGCTTGATAGATTACACAATGTATTTTGCAAATTTATAAAGACAAAGGTCTGTCCCCGCCTGGTGCTGTTAAAGCTCATTCTACCAGATCTATGGCGATCTGCATTTTGGTCTAGGGTTCCGCTGAATGACATTTGTGCAGCAGCAACCTGGGCAAGGTCACATACCTTCATTTCTCATTATAAGTTGGATTTGATCTCCAGAGAGAGAGCATCCTTCAGCTCTGCGGTGCTCAGGAATATCCTTCCATGAGGGCCTCCCAGGAGTTTAAGCAGCTAAGGACTTTGTCCCACAGGTTGCAGATAAAATGAAGTTAACTATTTCAGATAAAGAAGTTATGTACTCACCATAATGTTCCATCTGAGTAGTTACACTTCATTTTTCTGCAACCGTCCCACCCTCCTTCCCCTGAACCTGTTCAGGGTTTATTATATAGTAGAGTTGCTAATTGGTTGAGTAGTGACAAACTCAGTCTGAGGGACGGTAGGAGATGGTGATGGGTTATGGGTAAGGGGGAGGAGCTTGGAGCTCGGAGCAGATGCTTGAAAAGTTGCCGGCATGGATCCGATATGGATCCAAATACCCACAGGTTGCAGAAAAATGAAGTGTAACTACTCAGATGGAACACTATGGTGAGTACATAACTTCTTTTTTTCATCACTTTGCCAGGCTCTCGGGGCCTAAAAGAGCCACTCCAGTTTCAGTATGTGGTACACCTCATTACCTATAGACACTGAAAACATGAATGAAAACCCTTGAATAGTAGGTGCATCCAGCTAAAAATCTAGATGTCTAATTAGCATAAATCTGAATTTCAAATAAAACACAACTCTTCCTGTTTCCACTAGAAATGAGGATACTACTCAAAATTACATGTTTAAAAATCTCAAAGATTTTGAATGGAGATTGCAGCATGGTGCGGAATGGGAAATTTACCTTTTTCATCACTGTAGTGCGATCTCTGAGTTGGTATATTTAATTTGCAGGAGGTGCAGGGGGGGCTTGCATGATGATGGAAAATTATAAGCATGTCATCAATGCGACAGTGTAAATGTAGACTGTAATGAATTGTATTGCAAAATTCTACTAAAAACAAGGTCATTTATTTTTGCATCAGAAAAAGGGAGATGAAAGATGTGTGTCATCTTTCCTTAAATCAGTGGTGCACAACCTTTTTGTGGGGAGGGCCATTATACGAACTCTTAATGCATCTGCGGGTCATCTCAAAACACAGTAAGTCGTTAGGATTTAACAACAGGTACAGGTGACAGGCATTTTTACTTAAGACAGCAGTCATGAAATTGCCTGTTTTCTACATCAACTTTGCGGTTAACTTTATTCTGGCTTGCAGCCATGACTTATCACAAACTCATGCAGAAAGTTACTATTGTTTATAGACTACAAGTTATAAACAACAAAGAATAGTTGCTTCCGCAGCTAAAATTAGAGGTGTGCGCAACTGCAGCCAATTAGGTAAGTAAGCACATGCTGGAAAGTTTGCGTGACTGGAGTAAGGCACAGCATACTTTCACTTTTTTAAAAATTTTTAGTTACTCCGTGGGGGCCAGATGGTGCTGTGTCGAGGGCTGGATTTGGCCCCTGGGACGCATGTTGTGCACCACTGCCTTAAATTTTTGTTTCCACTAGTATACTGGCCACGTAGTGTGGTTTTCTGTGCAAACAGGAAAGTTCCTTCAAAACTGGGACAGTTGAGAGGTCTGATAAGAGGTTATGAAGACAAAGTTAGGATAAAGGTGACAGAAACTAGGAGCTAGTAATGAGGTAGTAAAAATGGGGAAAACTGAGAAAAAAAGCTTCTACAACAGGCCACACTCCAAAAGATTTTTCCAGAGACGGGGTGTCATGGGTGACACTAGGCAAACACATATGGACATTAATGAACACACACAGTGCACCGTATCACGTTACATCACACAAACATGCTTTCCGCACAAAGCTGCATTATAGGGTGAAATTATAATATGCCCTTCCGCATCTCAAAACTAGTCATGTGCTACCAGAAAACTTAACTTCAATTTCACAGGGCTCTATTTTCAAATTTTAGCGGCTTTCCTTTCAAACTCTGTAACCATTACAAGAGACATAATGACTGGTTTTATAAATTTCTCCATATACGTTAATAAGACATAGGTCAAAAATGATAAAATATGAGCACTCGTTTATGTGTGTGTATGTCTGTGTGTGGGTAGGTCTACTTGAGTAAACCGAAATTCCATTAAATCGAATTTTACTTAACCGAGATGACGATTCCGAAACCTTAGTTTAACGAACATTCATATCATCGGAATTTTAATCCTCCTTTCCCAGGTTAAAATTCCTCTGATGGGAACATTCATTAAACTTGGTTACGTAAAATTTAATTTAATGGAATTTGGTCTGCTCAAATAAACCAATATGTGAGAGAGAGAGAGTGTGTGTGTGTGTGTGTGTGTGTGTGTGTGTGTGTGTGTGTGTGTATATGTATGTATATACACACACACATATATACATATATATATATATATATATATATATATATATATATATATACACACACATCATATATACATACATATATACATACACACATGCACACACACTATATTGTATGGTTTACCTTTGAATGCCTGAATGGTATTTATGCGATCGGCTGTTTCCGCGAACCATAATGCCGCAACACAGACAACTTCAAAGGATCAAATGTCGAAAATGGTTTGCTGGAAAACAATTTCCGACATTTGATCCATGTGTTTGAATGGCAAAAAAGCATTCGCTTATTTGCCATTCAAACACACGGTGAATCTGCAATGTGGTTCTTTGCAGCCGTACTTCCAACGTTTTGCACGTCGCACATACGGTGTTCAACAATATAAAAGTAAACAGTGTATCTATATATATATATATATATATATATATATATATATATATATATATATACATACACACATACATACACACACACACACTGGGAATATAAGACAAAACCTACTTTAAATTACCTCCTTCATTAATATCACAACAGAAGTGCTTCCACACACTAAACAACTAAACTATTAGAGATGGTAATAAATGACTACCTTAAATTTGATCTGCACATTCAACACAAAATTCAAAGAAAAAAGCCTTCACGAGAAACTAGGAATGTTATACTGAGGTAAAAATATTACAAAAACAACACTACCTACTCTTACTATCACTCGTATGAGAGCACCAATCTTCAACAATATTCAGACTATATTAAGAACTAAACAAGAAAAAAACTACAAAATCTGCTGCTAGCAAACTCTATAGAACTCACCACTGCTCTGCCCTAAAACAGTTACATTGATATGTATTATCCCACCATCTCAAACACTCAGCTGTTTGTAACTCCTGACATAAATAAACCTTCAAAATGTCCAGCACTAAGCAACATTCTTCACAACTACTATCCCAAAGGACCACTGCTCTCAAATGATAAAAAAAAAAAATTCTGTCCACCAACAGACTTGAGAGATCATCAGGGAATGCCCCAATTTCTAGCTGTACTGCCAGGTCCCAGAACTCAAATCCCCTTGCCCTAAGATCCATATGTATCCTCTACACATGTAAATCTACACAAAAAGAACTTATAGCAGAATCTTGACTTATTCCTGCTCATCTCCTAGCTAAACACTTTCTATAATTTCTTCCATCTTCACCACTTATCTCCATAAACAGCTTCAAGCCCACCACTGAACATGATGTACAGACATTACTGTATTCCTTTTTGTACATATTGTAAATATTTACCCAATTTTATATTACTCATTTTGACTGGAGCACCATCATACCCTCAACCTCAAATCTGAACAAAGCCATAAATAAAAGTGGGATAGAAAGGCCCCAAAATAGGGACAATTTTTAACTATTGCTCTTACAAACATAGAAAGTTGACAGAATATCAGGTTTTGCATTAACATACATTTTCTGAAGGATATAAACCCTGAAACTCAATTATCTGTCATTATTTTCTAAATTCAATATTTAATGATTTGCTGATAATTTGCTAGAAAAAACACAATTTTATGCAAAATGAATCAAAAATATGAGGCACAAATCTGGACATTCTCCAAAAATCTGTACAGTTGAAAGGTATGAATCATCTATTCATTATATATAAACATATATGCGTGCACACACCCACAAAACAAATCTCTGCTCATACCCACCACTCCTAAGTTTATTTAATTTCATCTATTATTTCCTCTATACTCTTCTATCATTTTTTCTGCTATATCTTCTATAACTAATTGTCCACGTATCATAATCTTCTAACTTCTCCAAGCCTAATTTACATGTATTTCCTTTCCCCCTCCTTTCTCACAACTTCAGCCATTGTACTCGATATTCCCTATATATGTCCTGATACTCTTAGAATGTATTTGCAAGTAAATATTCCTCTAGCAACTATGTTATTCTGATTGTATGTCTTTGCCAGTAAATCAATGTCTTTAATTTCATACAGCAGCTATAGTAATTTGATTGAATTACGTATTCATCTTACATGTTACTCTTGTCTATGACTGTCTTGATATTGTCTTTACTGGAAAAAAATATATTGTCTTAATGGAGCTTTTCTCCCTGGGCCTCAGCTGCTAAAGGGTACCATTGCCTAGTCAAAGCTTCCCAGTAAATGTCACTAAATAAATAACTTATCTCAACAACAATAATCTAAAACAGGCATCAATATCCTTCATCTGAAAGAGAGTCCATACTACTTTGACAAATGGAATTTTTTGTTCACGTAAGTTTTTTATTGTGCAATTCCTTCATATTTATGCCATTGCTTCTTGAAAACTATATGATCCACATCGCCAAGATATATGTTTTCAGATTTCTCAAAAGTGCAAGAAATACATTCCTAGATGTTCAGAATTAACAAAATGGCTTCAGGGGCTCTCACCACAGAAAGGAATCAATGGATACTTGAGTGCAGTGGAGAACAAAGTGGCCACCACAGCAGCAGCTGGGGGCAGAAAAGCATAGATTAAAAAAAACTCATCCTTCTAAAGATTCCACTGGCTAATAGCGAAAATCATTCAGGAAGCATAAGGTGGGATGAGATTAACATTCACTGAGCACATAAACACATATAACACATCATAATCTTAAACCACACAATCTTGAAAATCATAATCCTAACACCAAAATGAAGAAGACCACAACATCAAAAAAAAAAAAAAAAAAAAAAAGAAACCCCTCTACCAGTGTGAACCTAGGAATGAGCAGGACTGTGGACCCAAGAATAAGTGCTAACATGGGTTCTGTAAGGGTGTGGACCCAGAAACAAATACTAACATGGGTCATGCCGAGGTGGTGGGGAGGGGGAAGTCGAGGAGTTTGATATTGTGGTCTTCAGCATTTCTATATATTATGGTCCCAGAATTATGATTTTCAAGACAGTGGGTCAAGAATGTGATAGTAAACACACACACACATTATATATATATATATATATATATATATATATATATATCCACTTTCAAATCTCAAAATACTGAAATATTGAGTTTCAGTATTTTGAGATGAGAAATTCAAAAACCCACTACAATGAAAATTTAAAAAACAAACATCACAACACTGAAACTTTATAATACCGAATTTTCAGTATGCGGCACTCAGTTTTTTAATGCACCCTCCACTATACAAACAAAAACATGACCACCCACCCTTGACCATAACAAACTAACACAACACATATACCAACACCACCCAAGAAATCTACATATAAGCAGGGGGCAAGGGCAAGCTCCCCTGCACCCCCCCCCCACACTCCTGCTACTTATACATACCAGCTCAGGGGTCATACTACCACAAACAACACAACAAACCCACCACTACTCACCCTACACTTCCACTTCACAATTTCACATGTACACCCACGAAAAATACACACACACACTACTCATGTAAAAAAAAATCAACACTTACACACACACACTCACTTAACTACCTGAACCTACTCCTAAAACTTCCAAAAAGAGTGAAAAATAAAACATTTCTACCCAAAACCAATAAAAAACACAAAGCTACATATTTCCAGACATAACTATACATCAGATACCAGTTTTAAACCCCAGAATACACTGCAACTTAGAGAGACAGAACACTACAGTCTCCACACCACACAACAACAACCGTGAATTCGGAAACCTAACATTCGATAAAATGCAATTTTGAATAACTTCACTTTCGTTACTTTTGTCTCGAAATACTGAAATTTGATATTTCAGGATTTGAAAGTGGACCTATATATATATATATATATATATATATATATATATATATATATATATATATATATATATATGTGTGTACACACACATATATATTTATATATGGATCCCTATCCGATGATCAAGTTTTCAGAATCTCAAAAGTCATATGGTCGAAACCATATGCTCGAGTTTCTGAAAAATTGTACATTCAAAAAAAAAAATCCAACTTTTTTTTACATTACCATTTCTGAAAATGCACTACAGTGAGGAAAATAGTAAATTTCCCATTCTGCACTGTTGTACGATCTCTATTCAAAACTTTAGAGTTTTCAGAAACTCAATCATACGGTCTCAACTATATGAATTTCAAATATCTGAAAACTATATATATATATATATATATATATATATATATACACACACACACACACACACACACACACACACACACACACACATACACGGTTTCACTTCATAATCTCAAATTACTGAAAGCTCGAAATTCAGTAAGCCGAGACCATGAAGCTGAAAACCAGAATGCCTAAAGTGCATAAGAGCGAATTTGAATATCTGAAATCCACGCTTATGCATTTCCTGTACTTCCCATGTAGTGTTGGTGAGTGTTTGTGTCTGTTTTTGTACGTTGTGTGTGTGGCTAATGGTAGAGAGGTATAATAGTGAGTGTTGAATTTGTTGGTGTTTGTGTATGTGTGATGTGTATTTGTGTGCGAGCGAGTGGAGGATGGCGTGGTGTTTTTTTTTTATGTTATGTGCGACCTTGGAGTTGGTATATGTACATGTGGGGGGGAGGGGAGCTGGGGGGACTTGCTCCCCTGCTTATATGTAGTGTAGGGTTGTGTGGTTTGTGTGTTGTGGGTGGAATGGTGTGTATGTTAAGTGGTGTATGGATGTTCATGATTGTGGTTTCGTGTTGTGAATGGTTCGACTTCATATTCTAGGGTTACTGAATTTCGAGCTTTCAGTAATTCGAGACTATGATGAGTGAAACCACATACACACACACACATCTAACCCGGTTAACAAATGTGAAATAAAATAAATAAATTATATATATATATATATATATATATATATATATATATATATACACACACACACACACACACACACACACACACACCGCATTTCCCTGAAAATAAGACCGGGTCTTATATTCTTTCTCCCAGCGAAATGCGCATTAGGGCTTATTATCAGGGGATGCCTTATTTACCCACACAGTACAACAATCTACCTCTATTCAGTTTATTCATGTACAAAAATTGACATTAATTAATTAACACAAATCGACATTTCTTCATGTACAAAAATCGACATTTATTCATGTACACAAACTGACATTTATTTTGTACTTTTCTATTATTGGACAACAGTTCTAATAACGGGTTGACAATTGTGTGAGAATTCTACATAAACAATGCAACAGACATTTCAACTTCAGAATATCTGCACCTTGGCTTTCACAGTTATTTAAATACAGTCATGTCATCTTCTTCTGGGACATCATCATAAGTGTCCAACCCCCGAATTTCGGCCTGAATTTCTTGTGACTCCATTTCCTGTAGCACCATCGGCCCCAGTCTATCATGCCTAGCAATTGAGATCTCCTTAAATGAGCACTGCTTGTCCCAAGTAGCCTGCTCGTAGTGCATTGGCAACACAGTTGTCAGTGATTTTATCCCATGAATTTTTCACCCAAGTCACAACCTCTTGCAGGCTAGGCTTCACAAAGTTTCCATGCTAATTTCTCTCCATTCTATTTTCAATGTAGTCATTGAGTTCCATATGCAAATGGTCCTTGAATGGCTTGTTTACTGCAATATCAAGAGTCTTGAGACAGACAGTCATTCCTGCGGGAATCATTATTTTATCTATTCTCCTCCATGCTAGGAATTTCTTAATTTTTTTTAGCACAGTGAGTGCTGGCTGAATTCCAGACTAGCAGACTTCTTTCGCTACCTTGCAAAACAAGTGGCAGCATTACATCGACCAACTTCCTTATAACTGCTTGTGTGCACCAGGCTTTTTTGGTTTCAAGAATGTAAATGCATGAAACACATTCAAGCTTATCTTTCCTGCCCTTACTAATGATTAGAGGTGGGGTTTTCTTTCCATCTAGATGAATTGCCAAAATACAGGTAACACGTACACACTCGTAACCAGTGGAGGGAATTAAGATTGACGTGGCACCCCTCTGATCAATTGCTGTTTGAGATCCTTAGCCCATAAACACTGCAGTTTCATCCATTGCAATCATGTTGGAGAGTTGGTATTTAGAAAAGTCAATGCCATCAACAAAGGACTTGAAGGCAAGTGCACGTTTAATAACTTCAGTATCTTTCAGCTTGAACAATGTTGTTGATCTTCTTAGAGACAGTTCATATCGCTGAAGGAAGCCATCCAGCCAATGTTGTGATTCTTTAAATTCTTCTGGGGATATTTCTAACTGTGGTGCTATTGCAAGGGCAAATGCTTGAATATCAGCCCTGCGCACAACCAAAGCTGTTGCTCTCCAGTTAGCAATCCACTCACAGATGATGTCTTCAAGCTCAGGAAATAATGGTTGCCGACCTGTTCCACACTTGCACTTCTTAGCGTTTCCCTTATCGGCCTATTGACTGAGGTTAACGTATGCTGCTCGCCATTTTTGGACCATTCGGAGATCTAACAACTTCTCTTTACAGAAAGCCGTCAGGTTCTTTCCACGGGAGTCCTCCATGATTCCTTTCTTGTATTTGAAGGAATAGCTCTTTCTTTTTGCACTCATCTTGTCTTGGGGGGGGGGGGTGAATTGAAGACTTACGCGACCGAAGTGGCAACACAAATTGGCACTGGTTATGAACAGAAGACACTACACCACAGCTGCTCGTTACCATAAGCGCGCTTCCTGCGCGTGGTCTGTACTTTGGCCGATCAAAGGACACCTGCGTGGGTTTATGGGCCAAGGATCTCAACCGTCAAGTGTGAGTAATGATTAGGTTACATTAAGAATTGGAACCAGGACTTATTTTTGGTGTAGGGATTATATCATGAACACCCTGGAAAAAACATGCTAGGCCTTACTCTCTGGTTAGGTTTTATTTAGAAAAAATATGGTGTATATATATATATATATATATATATATATATATATATATATATATATATATATATATATATTTTTTTTTTCATTTGTGCTTTTTCCTGGTTTCCTCCACTCCTCTGTTCTATACAAACTTTCATAAAATAACTTTAAAGGACATCTACTTACTTTTCTTGCAAAAGGCGCTCTAAATCTGACTACAACTTTTTCTAATTTCTGATGCCAAATAAACAGGTCAGATATTCTACTTGTGCTCTAGAGTTGTTATCAAAAATAGCTACTTAACAGCAACACTTCTGAACTCATGTATATTAACCAAATTATCCCTAATTTTCCCTTTAGCACTCTGCAGATGCTCCTCCTCCTCTTGATCTGAGACTTTTCTTATTCTGAAATAGTTTAACTTTTGTCAACCCTTCTAAATCTAATTTCTATTACTTTCTATCTCTTACTTCTGTCAGATTTTCAAAATCCGTTTTCATTTTATCCCCACCCACCAGCTATCCTTTCTGAAGTAATTTCTATCTCCCCTAATAACTCATGGATTTGAACTGTGCTGTATTTATACATTGCTTATTATTTATACAGTTGCTGTATTGTTTCTGTCCTTTGTTGTCTCCACTGTGTTTTTTTCTCAGGGTAGCTCAGAAGCTAGTTTCAGGTAGGGGGTTGTTGAGCCAGCCCACATCCTAGCTGTTAGTCATTGCCTGAGGTGTATTTTCTCTGTTGTAATTTCAGCATAGACTGCATTTCTGTGAATTGGTGCAAAGCTGATAGATGATCTGGCTGTGAGCAGAGCTGGAAATTTTTTCCAAACTGACAAGTACACTTTTTGCAACTTAATTTGCACTGTGCTGTATTTATACATTTCCTTATTATTTATACAGTTGCTGTATTGTTTCTGTCCTTTGTTGTCTCCACTGTGTTTTTTTTTTCAGGGTAGCTCAGAAGCTAGTTTCAGGTAGGGGGTTGTTGAGCCAGCCCACATCCTAGCTGTTAGTGCCTGAGGTGTATTTTCTCTGTTGCAATTCCAGTACAGACTGCATTTCTGTAAACTGGTGCAAAGCTGATAGATGATCTGGCTGTGAGCAGAGTTGGAATCTATTCCAAACTGGTAAGTACACTTTTACAACTTAATTTGCACTGTGCTCTATTTATACATTTTCTTATTATTTATACAGTTGCTGTATTGTTTCTGTCCTTTGTTGTCTCCACTGTGTTTTTTTTCTCAGGGTAGCTCAGAAGCTAGTTTCAGGTAGGGGGTTGTTGAGCTAGCCCACATCTTAGCTGTTAGTGCCTGAGGTGTATTTTCTCTGTTGTAATTCCAGTACAGACTGCATTTCTGTGAACTGGTGCAAAGCTGATAGATCTCCTGGCTGTGAGCAGAGATGGAATCTATTCCAAACTGATAAGTACACTTTTACAACTTAATTTGCACTGTGCTGTATTTATACATTTGCTTATTATTTATATTGGTGCTGTATTCCCACCCACCCTCGCTGTTGGTATCTTGTTCTTATACTTGGTGACTTTACAGTTGCCAGCCCCTACTGTTAATTTCTTCTGGAACACTCCCCCCAGTCTAGTGTCATTAGCTCATTTTACCTATTACAGAGAGAACACTTGAGAAAGCCAACCCACTTAGTTTGTTAAGCTTGAATTATCTTCTGCTCCTCCTTTCTCCCTTTCCACTTTACTAACAAAAAAAAAAAACTTTGCTAGAGTCTCCGGGTGTTCTAACTGAGTGTGCTTCTCAGCTGATAAGTATAATTTTGGCACTTTTTTACTGTTCAGAGTTGAATAAAACAATAATTGAATTCAGTTCAGAATACATTTTGAATAACTTGCATTTATTTAAACTGTACTTGCTTTAATACTGCTACACATTGAAGTGTGCTAGCTCACACTGTACTTGAATTGTTTTAGTGCTGTTTTAGCTGCTTTTCTGTAAAAACAAAACAAAACAAAAAACTCTAAGCCTGTTTCCTACTTTTCCTGTAACTAGTGCAGTCTAGATACAGATTTGTTATATCCAGGACTGTATGTAAGCTTCTAAGCCCACCAAGCGTTTCTGTGCGGGAGGGAAACCTTCTCTAGCTTATCAGTGGAAGTGGTAAGCAGGAGGAAGCCTATCTACCACAAGAGAAGTGGTTTCTGGCCCAGAAATTGTAGTTTATTGGCCGTTTGGGCAGTTTTTCCATCTCTTTCAACTTCTAGTTTAAAAGCCCGTGTTTGCACTTGTTTCCCAAGTTTCCTGTAACTAGTCTAGTCCAGATACAGATTTGCTGCATCCAGGACTGTTTTTAAGCTTCTAAGCCCCCCAAGCCTTTCTGTGTTGGAGGGAAGCCTGCTAGCTTATCAGTGGGAGTGGTAAGAACTAGGTAACCCATCTACCACATAAGGAGTGGTTTCTTGCTCAGAAATTGTAGTTATTGGCCGTTTGGGCAGTTTTTCCATCTCTCTCTCTCAACTTCCTGATTTAAAAGCCTGCATTTGCACTTGCCCCCCCCCTTCCTGTAACTAGTCTAAGTTCAGATACAGATTTGTTGTATCCAGGACTGTTTGTAAGCTCCTGAGCCCCCCCCCCCAAGCATTTCCCTGTTGGAGGGAAGCCTTCTAGCTTATCAGTGGGAGTGGTAAGCACTAGGTAACCTATCTACCACATAAGGAGTGGTTTCTGGCCCAGAAATTGTAGTTATTGGCCGTATGGGCAATGTTTCCATCTCTCTCAACTTTCTGATTTAAAAGCCCGCATTTGCACTTGTTTCTTTCCTGCAACTAGTCTAGTCCAGATACAGATTTTTCGTTTTAGCACTTGAATTTGCTTATTCATGCTCAGCACTTGTTCAGAACTTGTTATAAGTACTAAATAAGCTACAAATTACTACAGCACTTAACCTTCCTCATTACCTAGAGGAAAATAGTGTTTGTACTTTCCTCATTTGCTTAGAGAAAAACAGCTCTTGTACTCACTTTCCTCACTTATCTAGAGGAAAATAGTTTTTTATTCAGGCATGTCCAATAGTCCGCTCCCAGTGCTCTCTCCTCTCTATCTGATGAATCTGGGCATCTTGGGGCAATGTAGCAATTGCCTCATGTACACAGACAACCCTCTCCTCCTACCACCCAACACTACAATCTGTGAGAGATGCACTTATTTAGCCAAACTGGAGGTAAAGCTCTCTCCAACCAAGACTGAACTTGACAGTCAAGAGGAGAAGGTAAACACTTGCACCACACCACATTCATCACATAGTCCCACTAAATCTATACCACCAAAACCCACACATAGAAACATAAAAACATTCACGGAGGCTCTCAATAATAATCTGCTCAAGCAAGAAAGACCTCCAAAGCAGAAACGCAAGCAACCTCCACCCCCCAACACAACCCAAATGACACATAGCCCACAGACTCAGTGTGCCACTCAACCACAGACCATAAGGCAAAACAAAGAACACAACACACTAGTCACAGGTGACTCTATACTCAGGCACAGTGATGTCCCACTCACCAGGCTAAACAAGGAGATAGTTACTGACACAGCTGCCTGTCAGGTGCCAGGATCCGCCACATAACCCACGCACTTAGGTCACCATAACAAGTACAAATATGACTCTGTCATTGTCCATGTTGGTGTGAACAACCTGAGATGTATCTCCCTGGACTACATGAAAAGGGACATGGAAGAGCTCTCCGATCTTGTAGCCCAGGCAGGTATGACCCTAGCCCTGAGTAGCATTCTGTCATCGCCCAGAATGATATCACAGTACAAGGACAAAACGATTGACTTTAACAATTGGCTAAGCTTCTGGTGACATTCTATGGGGAACCAGTATCTGTCTGCCTGGGACGACATGGTCGACAGACCACGATGCTTTGCCAGAGATGGCCTGCACCTGTCACCCCTGGGATTCCGGATACTGGCTAAGGCTCTTGCTGCCCCCTATAGTGCCGTTTTTAGGCAAGGTTCAAATGACAAATTCACCACCATAACAGGAACAGGCAAGCAAAAACTGACGGTAAT
Source organism: Protopterus annectens (assembly GCF_019279795.1). Lineage (NCBI taxonomy): Eukaryota > Metazoa > Chordata > Ceratodontiformes > Protopteridae > Protopterus > Protopterus annectens. The sequence continues at coordinate 1,611,548,996 of NC_056731.1, forward strand.
GCTACCCAATGCTAGATGTCTAAATCTCAAAATGCACTCACTCGAGGCACTCCTTAAAATGTAGAACATCGATATCTGTGCAGTGACTGAGACCTGGTTCAAGGCTCCAGACAGCACCCCTCCACTTCCAGGCTATAACTCATACCACACTTTTCGGTCATGTAACCTGGACCGGAACACCAAAGGCGGAGGTGTGTCCATATTCACACCTCCAGGCTAGTTGCTCAGCATAATTCATCCGAGGTTATCCAAGTGCAACTAACTCTGGGCAAAACTACAATCCAAACTGTAGCTTGCTACAGATCCCCCACTATACCCCAGGATTCCCACTCCTCTTTTCTTGATATTTTGGAAAATATTAGGGTTCAACCAAACACCCTAACAATGGGCGATTTCAACTACCCCACCATTAACTGGAAAACTACTCATGTACCAACTCCTTCGCTCAAAGCTTTCTGGAATTCATAAATTCCAATGCCCTGGATCAACTTATCCACACCCCCACCAGGGGCAACAATATCCTAGACCTAGTCATTACCAACATGAGTAACCAGTGTTCCACACCTTAAGTCAACTCCTCAATGGTGTGATCTGACCATAAGCTAATCACCCTACATATCCACATCCCACCCCCCATTAAGGAAACCATGGGAAAACATTTCTCCAAAGCCAACTTCATGCTTCTTAAGACAGAAGTGGCGAACTTCATGGCACCCATACAGATGGACAATACAGTTACGACTGCTGAATCCTACACAAATGTACACACTAAGCACTTACACGAGTGCATGGATCGTGCTATCCCAAACAGAATCAAGATGCTATCCTCCAAAAAAAGGAAGCCAATCTGGTGGCCCCCTTCCATAAACAAACAGTACAACAGAAGGAAGAAACTGTTGCAAAAGAGAGTAAAATCCCATGAGTGAAGGAGCTCTCCCTGGTCAGCTTCAGTAAGAAGCTGAGATCCCTTATAAAATCCTCCAAAGCTAGCTACGAAAACAAAATTACCACTGATTCTAAGGCCAACCACACAGCAGTCTATAGCTATGTCAAGAATCTCAATGGCAACACCCAGATCTGCTCTGAGTTACAGCACAACGGCACGAAAATTACAGAACCAACTGATATTGCCAACATTCTGGCAGATAGGTTCAGTGCTAACTTTACCCCCTCTCACCCCCTAAAGAGCCCACATCTATACAGGAAGACTCCAGAGACCCTGTAATCACAACTACGCAGGTAAAAGCTGCACTCTCTAAAGCCAAAAACAAGCATCTATGGGACCGGACAACATCCCAGGCTGCATTTTACACAAACTTCAGAACGAACTGGCTCCCCACCTAAGCACCATGTTCAATCATAGCCTCACATCAGGCTTTGTGCCCACTGTATGGCACACAGCAAAAGTTATCCCGTTCCACAAAGGGGGAGCCACCACTGATCCCAGGAACTATTGCCCTATTAGCGTGACAAGCCTGGTCTGCAAGGCCACGGAACCCATAAGCAAAGACATTGGTAACTTCCAAACTCTGTACTCCACCCCGTTCGGGTTTGTGAAAGGTAGATCATGCCTCCTGAACCTGATCGACGTCTTTGAGGCAGTCACCAAAGCCGTAGACGAGGGTAAGGTGGTTCACACAGCCTATCTTGACCTCGCCAAGGCTTTGGACATCATCTCCCATTCTGGAATTATATCTAAACTCACTAAACTAGGTATAAATCCCTACATCACATGATGGGTTGCCAACTGGCTCACTGACAGAACCCATTAAGACAATTTGACCAACAGTGGTATGGATAAGACCCTCAACATGAGGCTTTTAACTTAGAAGAAAAAAAACAAAAAATGCAACTAGTTTCAAGTGTGGTTATACTAACATATAATATAAATTATTCACCTGGCTGGCAAATTAGGTACCTTTTAATCCTACTCCGCAGGAATAGAAATTAACCATTGACTGCACATGCACTTGCCATAATCATACATATATTGAAATAAGCCCATATGGCTCAATATCTATTCACACCCTGCAAACCCGACCCACCAGGGTTTTTTGGCATATAATATATATAAGGACAAATAAGGAGGAGGGAAATAAAAAAAAATCCACAACTTAGTGTCCTTTTTTCATAATATACCTATACAAACTAACCATATCTCCCTAATATCTATCCCATATGCCCCGAATGAAATAAATACCCATAATCCAATATTTTTAGATTTTCTCTTTTAGCCCAGAGCCATTCAGTATATTGTTGAGTGGTTAGGATATTGAGCCATATGATATTGAGCCATATGGGCTATTGTTTTTGTGTTATTTTGTGTTTTTACTTACATTTGTATTATATATATACAATATATTATATATATAATAATATATATAATATTCATCTTTTTATATCCACTTTTTTACTGCCACTGTCATATCCTGTCTCAGTATTGTATATATTTTTTACACAATTATGATTATGTTATTAAGTTATGTGTTTTAATTTTTTAGCTACTTTGTTTGTTTCACCCATTGTCATTGTTTTTTTTTGTTTGTGTACTACTTGTTTACTATATTTATAATATATATATAATATATATATATATATAATATATATATCAACAATTTTGTGACAAATGCTCCCTTATGATATGCATGTTTTATATTGCTTTTAATATAAAAGTATAATATATAATACCTATGGTGCCTTTAAATAAAATGGCTCAATATGCCGTGCAGTGGGCTATCAATTTATGGATGAAATAAAAAATATATATACATGATATGATGGCCTTGTGGACATGCTAGAAGAATAGTAAAAACTTGCCTAATTTCATGTTTTTATTTGGTGGTTATCTTTCCTGTTATGAATGTTATATATAGTGCCATATGTATATATATGTATTTTTGTATGATTATTTTTTGACAATTTTACTACATGTTATGTTTTAAATTTAAAAATATTCATGAGCTTAATTTTTATTTTTTGATTGGATATGTTTTGATATTTAAATGATGATGAACTTGACTATACTGTTTAGTTTGTTTAAACTGAAGAGTTTGTTTTGACTGAAAGTTATTTATATCAGTATTCAATAAATCTATTGAACTCTGTGCTGCCTTGCTGGTCTATTTGGTGCTTTCTACTTGGTTTGGAGGACTTGGTTTACTCACTGACAGAACCCACACTGTGAAAGTTGCAGACTCCAAATCTGACTTCAAACCAGTGGCAAATGGAGTACCACAGGGTTCAGTCCTGGGACCTCTCTTGTTTGGTATCTACTTCTCTGAAGTACAGGCTAACACAGAAGGCCTCTGGCTAATGAAGTTTGCAGATGACTGCAAACTAGGAGCCATAGTCGAGTCCCCAAATGATGTGGACATCCTACAGAAGGGCCTCAATGAGACAGATGCCTCGTGTCAGAGCCATGGCCTCAAGCTCAATGCCAAAAAGTGCAATGTCACCCCCTTTGGTAAAAGCTCTGTACCAATGAAATACCACATAGGCAGCAGTCTACTTAACACCGAATGTGTGATAACAGACCTTGGGACCCAGGTGGACAGTAGTCTCTCCTTTGATAATAACATTGCCACAGTAGTCAGGAAGTCCTTCTACGTGGCACACCTCATCACAAAAGGGTTCTCATCCAGGAAAAAAGAGGTAATTGTTCCCCTCTACTCGACACTCATCAGACCCATTTGGAATGTACCTCACAAGACATCTGCAGCAACTGGAAAGGCCACAGAAGTACCTCACAAGGAGGATTACTGGCCTCAAACAGATGCCCTACACTAACCGTCTCAAAAAACTCCAGCTTAACTCCATAGCATATCGCCTACTCAGAGTTGATCTCTGCTTAACATATAAAGCTATGTCAAACTCAGAGCTGTTGGACATGCTACACCTAAAGAAATCCCAATCCCTCCGAGCTACACGCTCTAGGGACCTAAACCTTGTCACCACAATAAACAGTATACGCTGGAGGGATAGATTCCTGTCCCAGTGACTTCACATACTCTGGAACAAGCTACCCATCTATGGAAAGCAAAGTTCCTCATTAGCACTCTTCAAGAAAAACCTTGATGAGTGGATGGGAAATAGGAAATACACCCCAGGGATCACTTATGTGGCTCTACTCGACATTGGCACAGGAAAATAACTTTCCTGGGTGGCGTAAGCCAGGGAACCTTGTTGGCTAGGTTTACTTAGGCCCTTAGGCCGATGGCCTAGTACCTACCTTTGAACCTATGAATCATATCCATTATCCATTCCTTAAATTCTTCTTCTTAACAGATACGTAGGAAAGCATCAGTGTATAATTTCACGTCATTACCCTACATCTTTACCTTTGTTTTTTATTGCTGCATGCTCTGGTACAGTAACTGGATGAGTATCAATGCTTTCAATTAAATACATATGTTTCTGTGAAATACAATTTCTATCCAATCTAGTCATTTACTGCAAATTAGGGAATACTAGGTAAATTCTGCCACAGTTTCTGCTATTGAATTCACATTTTCCATACCAAATATTGTCATATACATCTTTAGAAATATACTCTTTTTTGTTGCATTTCCCCTTAAACTTTGCCCAAGATTCTTGCGCAAGGAAGTAGGTCTCAGTTTTGCAGTTATACTTTCAAGAGATGGATCAGAAATTAATCAAAAAACCTCCCCTGCTTAAACATTTTTATAAAAATAAAACAAAGAGATAACGCTGGGGACTGGAGCTATAAGTTTTGAATTCTTTAAGCCACTGGTCCTTACTATAAGGTTAATCTATGCCTAACCCCGATCATAGCCATTACAGTGTGAAATAGATTAGCAAGATATCCCTATATTTTAAAAATGATCCAGTGCTTTGGTTTTGTACAGCAGATATTTAACAACTGGTGAAATGCCTACACAGAAGTCTAAATTAAGTGGGACAGTTCCATGAAGTTCTAGGACTGCATCTCCAACCTTCATCTCTGTAGTCCCTATGTTTTGACACTGCAGACATAGCCCATTTTTCTTATTAATTTTTAGTAAAGTTTGCTTCTGAAGCTGTGGCAAATCACTACTAGATACATCTACTGTAGTCTGCAAGAATTTAGTGTATTTTGCTATTCTCTATTACATACTTTTTTGTTCTTTTTCTGACTTTACTAGGTTATTGCCATTTAAATGCTGTTCAATGTAAAGTTCACAATTCTGCGCATTGCTTAGTACCTATACTGTTTTGCTATGCATCACACTGCTGCTGCTGGCTGCCTTGTCTGTTAGCAGGGAGGGTGGCCTAATGGTTAAGGTGTTTGCCTTACAAACACAAGGTGCAGGGTTTGAGTCTCACAAGGGATAATTGGCTAGGCTTAAAATGGCTCACAAGGGCAGTTAGCTTAGTACTAACCTATGAACTATGAACTATGCACTTTGTTTGATCTCAAACTATTTTTGGCTCTTAAACTGGCTTTTTATGATTAGGTATTTACATTAGCTGTTGTTAACAAATAGGACCATTTTTGACAGATTGCTCACATTTAGCACTACCTGCTTTATCATCTCTACCTAGTTACTACCTTAATCTGCCCCATGCTTTCCCTATCTTACCTTGCATACCAAACCATAGCAGTACCACTGCCACCAGCACCAATTCCTTCTACATTAGCCTCTTTCATTAACAATATCTGTACCAACCTTAACACTTACGTTCAAAATCTAACTAACCTTATCACTACCACTTAAGGTACTTAACTTTAAACCCTAAATTGCTTCCTAGTTAACTTCTACCAATAACAATAGTTTCTTCTCCTAGAACTCCTATTACTAGCTGTATAAACTTAACCTACTTGTACCAACCCCTGCACTTATTAGGATTTTAATCTTAATTTAACTAAATCTATCAAATACCTAGCAGCAAGGTGTTACAAGTTGATCTTTCTTCTTACCTAACCAGTTTATTGTCCAAAGACATACTAAGGCAATGTTGGAAATGCCTCATATTTACTAAAAATGCCCAAAACCTAATTTCTTCCAATTCTACCTATGAGAGATGCATATACGTACGTGGTTTGGAAGTGTCTCTCTCTGCTCCCACCATGGCCAGCACAATGTCTCATGGCACTGCAACTATGTGAAGACCTCAGCCATATGCAGAGACAGCTCACATACATCTACAGAAAGTCACTATAACCCAAGTCATACAGGCCTGCTTATAACCCTAATGTCTCAACTGTACACGATTTTATCATAAGTCATTCTGGCACAGCACCTATCAGACTGTTTAAGAAGAGAAGTGTTCTTAGTTTTCTCTCTGATTCTAGCAAATGAGGTGTTACAAAAATCATCAGAACCCTTCACTGTCATGAATATTAGAACATTTGACTCGAAGAGAGGAAATAGGATGAAATGTCTAATGCCCAATTCTCCTATCCTGCTGGAGTGTTTGGGAAGCCTAGTGCCTGTCTGACCTCTGATGAAGACCAGGAGCTTCACAGGTCATTTACCCAAACTGCAGATGGGTGGTGGTGACGGAGTTTATGTCACTGCACAAACCACTCCTGCACCAGCAGAGATGATGATGATGATGGTTCCTGGCTCCATACACAACTTACTGATGAAACTCCCACTCTCGGGTTGCAAATGAACTAATGTCAAGGTCAACTTCCTACAGAGTAGGGGTGGGGGGGCACCAAGTAAAGGGCTATACAGTTAATGCACAGGATTAAGACTATGAGCTGTTAACAAGCTGCTTCCGGTGGTCCAGAGTTTGGTTCCTACAGTCTTCATTTGCTTACTGGGTGAACTTGAGCATTATTGCTTTGGGATAATTAGGAAATCAGGCTAGACTCACTAATGGTCTAGTTGAATGTATGTCTAGTAACTGCTTATGAACCTATGCCAGGGATTACCAGAAGGAACACTTCAGGATCTATGGGTTGGACGGGCATGGAAGCTGTGATGGTAGCCACAGGGCTGTATGACACCAGGAGGGCATAAAAACAATTGAGTACAACCTTCTGGTCACCCATATGGAAGTGAAAGACCTTTGGCAGTATAAGCTAAGGGAGATGCAACAAGATACAATTCATCTCACAACCTGTCTCTCTAATAAAGGTAAATCACAAGTCCTGATCAATATTCTTTCCTGTCAAAGAGGGATGCCTACATTCAAAGATAAAATAACAAGCTACAATAAATGGGTTGCTAACTGGGGATGCTAGGGAGATCCAGTATGCGTCTGCCAGGGAGCAGATAGTAAACAGATCTTCCTGCTTTTTTTTTTCCAGAACTGCCAGCACCTCTTGGCTCGTGGCTTTAATATATATTGGCTTGAACCTTTGTTTTCTTTGCTTCCCCCACAGTGCATTTATTTAGGAAATGTTCAGCTTGCAAACATTCCCAGATAGCAAATTCCAGTTTGAAGAATACAATGGTTGCATTGCTCCACGCTTGAAGGTTAAATAACAAAATCCTAGAGCTTCAGGTTTACCCACTGTTGCAGACATCTAAATATGTGTAAATACCGAAACCTGGTTTCAGAACAACAACAGTGCTCCCTCCTTACCAGGGTTTTTGCTTTCCATGCACTCAGGTCACTGGAAACTGTGGGATGCATCCATATTTATTAGGCACCTTATCAGAGCTGTATGCTGGCTCATTTAGCCTCCAGTGTTGCTCCTCAATTTGGCACAAGTCTAATTTAACAAGCTCTCCATCCTCCGTGATGTGCCCCTCAAGGATTTTAATTGAAAAGGGGAAAAAGTCCATTCTCACCAGTCTGGTGCTTTTCACCTTTCTCTCTAGGACAGACAGATCCTTCATGCTTTGCTGCCCTTCAAGGATTTGAAATGAAGAGGGAGGGGAAGATCTTCAAGTAGCATGATGTAGCAAACTAGCAGGAAGCTTGTTACAAAAAGTATACCACGGTAGATGTGCTGAAGCAAGCACCTAAGTAAACAGTAAAGTAGTATTGAAATTCACTTCCACATTGGCAATGAAATGCCAGTACAGAAGTGCATACCAGTACTGCTGATTGGATCCTCCAACACCATGCATCAAGGGCGGCTGCCCCCTTCACCCCACCCTAGATACAAGTCTGCACCCCACTGTCTTGCAACATATATATTATACAATGCCTCCTCTAAAACGTGCACGCTGATTGGCCAGCCCAACCAGCGTGCCCGTTGTAAATCCCTCAATATACTAACGGAAAAAGGTCCGTCACCGGACTTTTCCGTTAGTATAAACACTAATCTCGCTATGTTAAAAGAGTTTAACATAGCGACACGGAATTAAAAAACAGCAGATCTCCATTGCTTTTTAAAGCTGTCTCGCTATGTTAAACTCCTTTAACATAGCGACACATTAATAAAGCAACGGAGATCTTGTGATCTCCGTTGCTTTTAAACCTGTCTCGCTATGTTAAATGAGTTTAACATAGCGAGGCAGCTTTAAAATAAGCAGCGGAGATCTCCGTTGCTTATTTTAAAGCTGTCTCATATGTTAAACCCATTTAACATAGCGAGATAAAAGCAACGGAGATCTTGCGTTCTCCGTTGCTTTTATACAACTCTGATGTACTGCGTAGGCATCGCAGTACATCAGAACTACCATGAACACCAGACAGCTGCGGAAGGGCAGCAAAGAGGCATTATACAATGCCATTATTTAAGAAAAGTAATCATTTCTTTTCTTAAATAATGTCATTGTATAATAGCAATAACCCACTTCTGGGTGTGGGTAATGCTGGATTTACCCACGGTTGTCTTTGTTTGGTCCCTCGGGCGACACGCCAACCGTGGGTAAATCCAGCATTACCCACACCCAGGCGTGGGTTATTGCTATAGTAAGATGCCCACCTAAAACTTTTAGAAATCCTAGTAGAGCTGAACAAATTTACCAACCACATTACTGCTAACTACAGGCGCCATTTGTATGTCCCCTTCAGGGCAAAATGATTAGATAAATCCACTCAGTAAGCTACCCGGACAAGCCTGATACCATTTTAAATAATATTTTAATTACTTCTCCATTAACTTCAGGCTTATTCAACCTCCAAAAAGTATGCCCAGAGAATTCCTAATACTGTGAATTTAAGTTCCTTACTGCAAACTGTCTTTGCCCCAACAAGGATGCTAACCTTTTTCAACTTTACTCATCATCAGAACTACATCCAGTACCTAATCTTTTCAAAAGGAATGTAGACAATATAGCCCTTCACTGGTTAAAACAGCATGACAGCTCTATGCTCTGATTTACTAAACTACTGCTACAACTACTATAAGAAAGGACCAGATTCAGAGGCAAACTGTCTAGAAACAGAATGGAAGAACAACTTTACCTT
>NC_056731.1:1611560810-1611765810 GCF_019279795.1 Protopterus annectens
TACCTACCATAAATGTAGATGTTCGAGTGTATACACTGCTGCAGTCATTACACTTGGGGTTATCCTGCCGTCAGGTGGTTCCCCAGTCAGACTGAGTTCCAAAGTCTTGGTCCGGCATCGGTTGCTGTCGCCTCCTCCCTGACGTCAGTGCGACAGGGGTATATAAGATGCAGCCGATGACATTTTCTTCAGTTTTTCTTGCCCCAGATGTCAGGTGCCTCTAAATAGGTAGGCAATTCCAATTGCTAATAAAACATACATAAGAAAAGCAAAAAACAACTTACAGCTACCAGCAAATGCTCCCATAGGTAGTAAGGGTAGAAGACATAGGTATGTACCAGCCAGTAAGAGGGGAAGGAGGGAGGGTAACCTGGACTGCAGTAGTGTATACACTAGAACATCTACATTTATGGTAGGTGCAAAACTGTACTATGTTCATCGTGTTACACTGCTGCAGTCATTACACTTGGGTAGAATCCCAAAGCTGAGGTAGGGTGGCTGGTTCTATAAGGCATTAGGGGTGGCTATAAGGCCCTGCAGCACTGCAGTGGCGAAGCCAGCTCTGGATTTAAAGTATAGAGGCAGATGGTAATGCTTGGTGAAGGTATGTACAGAACTACAAGTTGCTGCTTCCAAAATATCCTTGGTATGTACTCCCCTGAGGTAGGCAGTTGAAGTGGCTGTTGCCCTGGTAGAGTGAGATCTAATGCTGCTAGGTACAGGTTTACCATGGTATGTGTAGCAGAAATGTATACAATGTCCTATCCATTTTGAGATAGTCTGTTTTGAAATGGCTTTTCCCTGTGCTCCTGCAGCATATGCTACCAATAATTGCTCAAATTTTCTGAAAGCTTTGGTTTTGTCCAAGTAGAAGCGTAACTGCCTGTGAATGTCCAAAGAGTGCAGTAGTCTCTCCCCTTTATTCTGTGGTTTAGGATAAAAAGTTGGCAGGTGAATAGTTTGGTTTACAGCCACACTGGATACCACCTTTGGCATAAACGTAGGGTTAGTTCTTAAAGACACCCTGTCCTGGTGGAAAATGAGGAAAGGTTCCACTGCCATTAGTGCCTGTAATTCTGAAACTCTTCGTGCTGATGTTATTGCCAGGAGCAGAGCAGTTTTCCAAGAGATATATTTTAATTCTGCTGTGTTAGCTGGCTCAAAAGGAGGTAAAGTTACTTTTTCCAAAACAAAGTTGAGGTCCCAAGTTGGAGTAGGTGCTCTATGGGGCGGTTCTTATGTTTTTAGCCCCTCTGAGGTACTGTTTTAACAGAGGATTAGAGAAAATTGGTGGATCCGTGTTGTAATGAGCAAAGATGGCAGAGGCATGGATCTTGATGGATGAGAAGGAGAGGTCTTTGTCCAGCATCTCAGTTAAGTACTGTAGTATCTGAGGAATGTTTGGGACAAGAGGGTAAAAGCTGTGAGCTTGGTTCCAGGCACAGAATCTCTTCCCTTTATCCGAATAGGCTTTCCTGGTATTAGGCCTTCTGGCCTCGAGAATGACATCCATAACAGCCTTGGCGAGAGGCATTGCTTGCTTGACTAATGAATCTTCCATGCAGCTAGGTTTAAGGTCTTTAGCTGGCTGTGTAGTATTTGATTGTTGTGCTGAGTCAGCAGATGTGGGATTTGAGGAAAAATCCAGGGTGGTTCTTGTGCTAAGCTCCTTAAGATTGGGTACCAGTGCTGGCGTGGCCAGTCTGGTGCAATCAGGATCATCTTTGGCTTTTCTTGCCTGGCTTTTATGAGTACCTTTGGCAGGAGAGGTAGTGGTGGGAAAGCGTATACTTGTAGGTTCTCCCAGCTGAATGAGAGGGCATCCACTTTCCATGCTTGTGGATGTAACTCCTTGTGCAGAATTTTTGTAGCTGGCAGTTTATTGGGGATGCAAACAGATCTATGTCCGGGCTCCACCATTTCTGTGTTATCATTCTGAATATTTGTGGATTCAATTCCCATTCGTGTGGATCCATGATGTTTCTGCTTAAGTCATCTGCCAGTCTGTTTTTCTCTCCTGGCAGGAATTGTGCTTGCAGATGAACTTGAAGGTTTATAGCTGTGTTCCACAAGGTCATAGCTTGTCTGCATAGGGGGTAGGAGTGAGTGCCACCTTGCTTGTTTATGTACCACAACTGTGGTGTTGTCTGTCTTTAGTAGTAGTTGTCCTGGATGCAGCAGGTCCTTGAAAGCTATAAGGGCATTTTGTACAGCTAGCATCTCTTTTTGATTGATGTGAAGATGACTTTGTTCTGCGGGCCACGTGCCCTGAATACATCTGCCTGCCATGTGTCCTCCCCAGGCGTAATCAGATGCATCTGTTGTCCGAGTTTGCCTGGCTGTGGGTTGTGTAAAAGGCTGTCCCTTGTTGAGGTGACAAGCTTGAGCCCACCATTGAAGCTCCTGTTGAAGGCAAGGGATTAGTGGTATACCTGTTTCCAAACTTTGACAGTGTTGAGACCATACATTCTTTAGGTAACATTGTAGTTTCCTCATATGCAGTCTGGCATATGGAATTAGTAGTATGAAGGATGCCATGTAACCCAAGGCCCGCAGAATTTTTCTTGCAGGGAGTTGGGTCTTTGTTGCCATCAATTGAAAGTATTGAGTCAGTTGTCCTTGCTTGTCTGGCGTTAGATAAGACATCTGGGCCGTTGTGTTCAAGCTGGCACCCAGGAATATAATCTCTTGTGAGGGCACTAGTTTTGATTTCTTTTCATTTACTGTGTACGCCAGGCAACTTAATAACTTTTTTACAAACGCCAGATGCTTTAGAAGAATGTCCTTGCTCTCTGCTTGAATCAGGCAGTCGTCCAGGTACGGATAAATTTGAATTCCTTTCCGTCTGCAAAATGCAATTACTGGTGCCAGGCACTTTGTGAAGACCCTGAGCGCAGTAGATAAGCCAAAGGGCAGTGCAGAGAATTGGTAGTGCATTGAACCAGCTATGAATCTGAGGTATCTTCTGCAGTTTTGTCTGATAGGGACATGCAGGTATGCCTCCTTGAGGTCCAAAGTCACGAGCCAAGCTTTCTTGCCAAGCATGGGAAGAAGCTGCTGTAGTGTCAACATTTTGAATTTCGGAACAACCAGGTAAGTGTTTAGAGATGAAAGATCCAGAATGGGCCTCCAGGCTTTGTCCTTTCTGGTTACCAGAGTCTTGAGTAAAATCCTTGTCCTTGCTCCTGTGATGGTACCTGTTGAATAGCTCTCATATCCATGAGTGCTGTAATTTGTTTTTGAGCCTCTGCCCATTGATTTGGTGGCAGATTTGGCATTCCTTTTAACCTTGGCAGAGTGTGAAAGTGGAACCTGTAAACCTTGAAATACAATGTTGAGGACCCATTTGTCTTTGGTGATCATTTGCCAATTGTGGTAGAAGAGTGCCAGTTTTCCTCCCATGGGGGCTGCCAAGAGGGATTTGTTTGGCAGCTGTAGTGGGAAGTCATTGGAGCTATTTTTTATATGATTGGGGCCTGTCTTTCACTTCTTTCTGGCCTGATGCAACCCATTGTCGAGGCCTGTAAGGACCTTGTGTTTGACCTCTACCTCTTGAACATCTGTATCTTCCCCTTTGAGGTCTGTCTGTAATTAGAAAGGACCAATTCTTAGTTGGCCAGTTTCTGGTAAATCTAGGAGGCTGAACCTGTAAGAAATCCTTCACCGTTTGCATAGATTTTGCCTTATCCTCCATTTTCTTTAATACCTCTTCTGCCTTAACTCCAAATAACACATCCTGCTGCAAAGGTGCATCCAATAATTTTGCTTTAACATGATCTGGTAACGTATGTTCTTTTAACCAAGCATGTCTTCTACTGACAGAGCCTGTAAATGCTGCTCTGCAGGAGGCCTCTAGAGAATCAAAACCACATTGCAAAGTATGCTTTCCCACTTGTTCAGCTGCATACAATAAATCCTGCATTTCTTCAAAATTAGGAGGATCTGATTCTAGAAACATTTTTTGTTTTAACTGAGACAGTAAAAATTGCTGATATTTTAGCATGTGAAACTGGCAATTTAAGGCTCTCATTGCTAAAGTTGCAGACGTAAATACTTTCTTTCCCCATCTGTCTAATGCTCTGGAATCTCTGTCAGAGGGAACTGGATTCTTGGCTGATGAGGCCTTAACTCCTTTGGGTCCCTGAGAAATAGTTTCAGGGTCAGCTACAGGGCTTTTATACAGAAATTTATGTGAGTCAGGGACTCTGTAGTATCTGTCAGGTTTAACAGGGGCTGGAGATAAGGAATCAGGATTTAAGCTGGATTCAGTATACACATCATCCACAATATCTAACACTGGCGGAATAGCAAGGGATCTGTGTTGAGGTAATAAAAGGAAGTCTCTGAGCCTTTTCTTGGATTCTGAGTAATCCTGGCCTTCCCAGTGGAAATGCTTCCTCATGGTATGTAGGGTTTCCCCAAAGAAGTAGTCCTCAGGTGGTGAGGCTGATGGAACTGATTCCTCAGCATCAGAATCCTCATAAGGGGGTAAAGAGTATCCTAGGTCTGAGGATGAATCAGAAGAGATGGACACCCGGTCAGATGAGTCATAGTCTGCATCCTGTCTAGGCCTTTTATCAGGAGGGGGATGTGACCCCTGATCAGAGTGATTAGGTCTTCGGCCATTTTGAGCATTTGTTTCTTAGGCATGGAGGCCTGCCCTGGAGAATTCTGTATTTGTTTCTTGGATATTAAAGGAGGCTTAGACTTAGCTGAGGTTTTAATGCTTAACTGAGTAGGTCTGAAGACACCCTCTGAAGCTATGGGTTACTCAGATACTCCGGATCCCTCTGAAAGGTTAGTCTCGGTAGACTGAATAACTTGTGCGTCCGAAGGCCCAGCCATCTCCACGTGAGAGTCAGAAGCGGCCTATGGTTCTACAGAAGCGGTCGTCAGGGGCTGCGAAGGTGCCTTGCTGAAAACCGGAGAACCGGCGACTGGCCTAGAAGAGGCTTCGTCAGTTTTGGGCCTCGGATGTCTTTCCTTGTCTTTGCGCTTTTTGTGTATTCCGGTCGTCGGAAGTTCCGATGGCATGGTATAATTGAATTTTCTACCAAAAAAATGTTGGGCAAAATCAAACCGACGTTTAATAGTGCGCTTGTTAAACCTAGCACAAAACCGACAACCAGTGACGTTGTGGTCTGGGCCTAGGCATGGGATACAATAGAAATGAAAATCCTTATGAGGTATTTGCTTCCCACAAGAAATACAGTTATTAACTTTTACTGACATCGGTCTGAGGCAAGAAAAAGTTTCCCCAACGGGGTACTTAGCTTTGTAGAAGACTTCGGTTCTGGATTCGGAATGCAAATCCCAGGAGACGGCCGACCGGCACTTGCGAACTGCTTTTGCTTCGGGCACCACGCGGCAAGAAAGACTGAAGAAAATGGCGTCGGCTGCATCTTATATACCCCTGTCGCACTGATGTCAGGGAGGAGGCGACAGCAACCGATGCCGGACCAAGACTTTGGAACTCTGGCCGACTGGGGAACTGCCTGACGGCAGGATAACCCCAAGTGTAATGACTGCAGCAGTGTAACACGATGAACATCTGGCAATTCAATGGCTTGATTAATGGACATTTCAGAGATCACTTTAGGCAGAAATGATGGATTAGTTATCAGAGACACTCTATCTCTATGAAAAATCAAGTATGGACTCTTGATACATAAAGCTTGAAGTTCAGAAATACACCTGGCAGAAGTAATAGCGACCAAAAACAAGGTTTTCCATGGCAAATACTTGAGGTCGCAAGAAGAGGCTGGTTCGAAAGGTGACATTGTCAGAGCTTGTAGAACTAATGATAAATCCCATGGTTGAATAGGTTCTCTAAAAGGTGGCTTCAGATGATTCACACCTTTTATGAAGGTCTTGCACAATTTATGGGACATAAGAGAGGAATCTTGGACACCCTCATGAAAATTAGAAATTGCAGCCAAATGAACTCTAATGGTAGAAGCCGACAGACTCGATTGAAACAGGTCGGCCAGATAGTCTAATATTATTAACACTGGTGCTGAAAAGGGGTCTACTTGTTTATCTTTCAGCCAACAGGTAAATCTTTTCCACTTGCTCAAATCAGTAATTGTAGTGGAAGACTTATGAGAAGCAATGAGAATATCACGCACTGATAAAGAAAGATCATTCTGCCTGGCAATCAAGGGAACTGGAGTAGCCAAGCCATTAGCTTCAGGCTGTTCAGGTTGGGATGAATCAGGTTCTGTGGGTGTGAGATCAACTCCGGGATCGGATGGAGAATCCATGGTCGATCTAGTAGGTGAGGCCAAAGGAAGGGGAACCAAATCTGTCAAGGCCAATATAGTGCTATGAGGATCACCTTGCTCTTCAACCAACGGGCTTTCTTCAGAAACTGGGAAAAGGGTGGAAAAGCGTAAAGAAGACCCGAGGGCCAATCGTGGACTGGAGCGTCCCTGGGTGACTGTCCCGTTGGGGGAATCAGGGCGAAGTAGTTGCTGCATTTGTAGTTGGTCAGGGATGCAAAGAGGTTGCAGCAAGGACGGCCCCACCGGTGGAAGATCTCCGCCGCTATCAAGGGATTCAGGGACCACTCGTGAGGTTGAAGAATGCATCTGCTGAGTCTGTCTGCTATCACGTTGGAACTCCCGGGAATGTGTGTTGCTAGAAGAAAACGGTTGGTAGCCATCGCCCATTGCCATATCCTCATGGCCTCTCGACAAAGGGGGTAAGATTTGGTTCCACCTTGCTTGTTGATGTACCAGACCACCGCCATGTTGTCTGATTAAATCGCAATTGTCCCAGGTGGCAGCAGGGGATGGAATGTTTGCAATGCCAGGAGCACCGCCCTCAGTTCTAGAACATTTATATGCAGATGGGCCTCCAGTTCAGACCAAGTGCCTTGGACTGTCTGTCCCTGACATAGCCCCCCCCACCCCATGAGGTTGGCGTCCGTGGTCACTGTGGCCTTGGGTTGCTGGGGGGAGAAGGGGTAAGACCATTGTGAGAGACTGTGTGTCATCCACCAATTTAAATCCTGTTTGCACCTGTGGGTTACTCGAATCATGGCTGAAAGAGGATGCTGAAAAGGATACCATTGGGTGAGCAGTAGCCATTGTAAAAGCCTCAACTGAAACCTGGCCAGGGGAACAGTGGTGATGGAGGCTGCCATGGAACCCAACAGCTGTAGAACCGAGTGAGCCATGGATTTTTCCTTTGAAAGGATTGGAATTAGTTGTTGCATTATCCTTAGAATTCTATGCTCTGGGATAGCAGCTCTGCAGTTTTTTTGTGTCCAAGATAACCCCTATGAATTCTGTGGACTGAGATGGGGTGAGATTGGATTTCTGCCAGTTTATGGTTATGCCTAGCCTTTGAGTAGCGAGGAGAGAGTATGCCAAGGCTTTTTCCAGTAGATGTCTGGTGGGGGCGGAAATGAGCCAGTCATCTAGGTATGGAAACACCTGGAATCCTTGAAGTCGCAAATGAGCTGTGACAACTGCCATGCATTTTGTGAACACTCTGGGGGCTGTAGAGAGTCCGAAGGGCAGTACTCTGAATTGGTAGTGACTGGCTCCCGCACAGAAGCACAGAAATCTTCTTGATGGCCTGTCCACCTTTATGTGATAGTACACATCTTAAAGATCTATAGAGCACATCCAATTGTCTTTTTCCAAAAGAGGGAGGATAGACTGTATTGTGACCATCCGGAATTTTTGCACTCTCACAAACTTGTTCAATACACTGAGATCCAAAATTGGTCTCCAGTTTCCGGTTTTCTTTGGCACCAAAAATAGTCTAGAGTAGAATCCGGATCCTATCTGGTCTGGAGGGACTATTTGGATGACACTCTTTCTTAGCAGCTTTTCTATCTCTAGTGCTGCTTCTTCCCTTTGACTGGGTGGAATGTCGGGTAGATTTTTTAAAGGGACGGGACAAAGATCGAAGGGGATATGATAACCTCTGGTTATAATCCTTTGTACCCAGGAACTGGTGATGATGGTTAGCCAGGCAGAAGGATACAAGGTGTCCCCCATCCACCTCCAGAGGAAGGGAGTTGGGCTGCTCTTCAGGAGTGCTGGTAGGATTGACCAGGGGAAAGAATCCCTGGAACCCTGGTTATGCGGACCCCCTCTGCCCCCGAATGGAGCGTCTTCCCTGTGAGTTTCCCCATCTGCCTCCTCTGGGGGAGAACTCGGCCTGTGTGTCACAGAAAGGACCCTGAGATTTCTTGAACCATATCTTCCCACTCTTTTGATTTCGGGAGAAAGCAAAAGCAAGTTGAGGGGAAGAATAACGAACACCTACGGCAGAAAGGGTCTTACCCTCCTGTTCACATCTGGCCAGTGTGCTTTTAATTTTGGGCCCAAACAACGAGGAGGTCTCAATGGGGGCATTAAGAAAAGAAGACTTAAAGGGTTCCGTGAAGTTGCACAAGTGCATCCAGGCGTGTCGTCTCAAGACCGCAGCTGAACTCGCTGCTCTAACTGCTCCTTCTGATGCGTGAGATATCAGTCGCATAGAGGAGTTAGATATAGACTCAATGGTGGCCAGCTGAGAGGCCACCTTGTCATGGACCTCATCAGACACAGCACCAGCCAAGGTTTCAGAGAGCTCAGAAACCAGATCCCTTTGAAGCCTGGTAAAATGCGCCATATAATTCAGGGACCTGATAGCAAAGGTCGCTGAAGCAAAGGTGTGATTCCCTATCCTGTCCAGGGCCCGGGACTCTCTGTTAGGCGGATGAACAGTCTGGCTTTCTTCTTCTGCCAGATCCTTTTTTGTTGCGGCCACCACCACCAAAGCATCCACAGGAAGACCTTTGGACCAATGGGGATCCGAAGCAGGAGGGGACAAGATCTTATCTGGCCTCCGGGGAATAGCTTAGACGGTATCAGGAGTCTTCCAAGCATTCTGCACGATGAGCCGGACAAGTTCATCGGCAGGTGGAGTAACCCAGGAGGTAGGGGGCCGGGCGCGAAAGGCCTGCAGGAACACAGATTCCTCAGAGGTCGGATTACAGGACTGCCAGTCACTCTCTGTTTCAGGATTTCGAGGATATCACCAAAGGATACCTTAGTGGGTGACAGAGGGGATCCTTCCCCCTCATCGAAATCTGTGTCTTCGGTGAGGGACTCCTCTGTGGAGTCCATGTGCTTCCTCTTACACAAACTTTTCTGGTGGACCTCCTCAGTGGGAGAAGTTGGAAAAGACAACAGAAAGGGGGATTCCTGAGGGAATATGTCCTGCGGCCCTTGTACCCAGTGCCCGCTAGATGCGACTTGTGAAACTAGTGTACCAGAGGAGGATGGAGATAGAGACAGTCTGGTATCACCAGCAGTAGCGAAAGCCTTCTCCATCAGATGGAAGGCTGGTCCACCCGAAGAGGAGTGTATGTCTAGGACAGGGGTCACCCCTCCCCTAAGTGGCTCAGCCTGCCGACCTGGAGTCCCTGGATGGCTGTGTAGCAGCAAGCTATGCGTGTCACAGCTGACATCCTGGATCATAGCAAAACTTTCCTGCCACGAAGGCAACTGTGGTTCCTTAGTGAGATCCATAAAGGGAACGGCAGAAGGGGAAGACTGTGCTATATCCATGGACTTCAAAGGCAATGAAGAAGGAGAATAAGAAGGGGTCTTTGGAGATGGGTGATGACCTCCCAAGGAAGGATAGTTCCTGAGGGGTGGGATACCTCTGGCCAGGAGTACCTGGTCCACAAGACGCAACACATCATGTTCGGAAAGGCTTCTAGTGGACCTCACGGAGACTGAAGGAGAAACAGGCCTGTCCACAGAAGAGGCAGACTCGGTGCCCATCTCATCTGACCGCACCGAGGACAACGGTGCAGAGAGAGACTGGACTACTGTTGTCTGCACCGAAGAAGTCATCGGTGCCGAAGTCATTATCTGCACCGATACAGGGATCAGTGCGGAAGTGGTAGTCGGTGCCAAAGCTGGGAACCGACAAAACTGGGGGTCAACAATAAAGGCGTTGGTTCCGAGAAAGATCTCTGAGCCAATGTGGTCAAGGTCTGCGCCAACTGAACGGTAATGGTTTGAACCGAGGAGCCCTCGGTGCCGATATATAGAAGGCTGCAGGAGAAGACAGAGCCAAAATCACTAATGGAGCCGAAAGCCTCGGTGCCGAAGGTCTAGGCACCAAAAGCACTGGGGCTAAGTGAGAGCGCTCCGGAGCCGAACCTTTAGCCTTTTTAGGTTTTGGTTGGAGGGAGTCCCCAGCCGGGGACGAAAGCAAAGATTTAGCCTTAGTAGGAACATCCATTTTCTTATGGGTTCTAGGAGGGGTTGAGACCTCCGACCCAGAAATAGCCTCTGAAAAAGGAGATTTTAGAAGTCCCTTCAGTATCAGCTTGTTTTTCCTTTCCAACAATGTTCTATTAGAAAAGTTCTCACAAATAGTACAGGGTGGTTCAACAGATAAATGGGAAGCTCCCAAACAATAAACACACAAAGAGTGTGCATCAGAAGTAGGCAATTTGTGTCCACAATCAGAACACCGCTTAAACTCCAGACTACCTTTTTTATCTGCCATAATAGCAAATTAATTAATAGGAAAATACCAACAATGGTTCAAGAGAGTACCCGAAGGTATGAGAGAGAAAACGGAAAAAGATTACCAACGATGGTAAACAGAGAATACCTCATGGTAAAGGTAGTAAGGAAAAAGCACAAAAACCTGAAGAAATTATGAACGCTAGATGCGATAGGGTAAGAGACAATAAAAAATGAACTTTTCTGACAGAAAAGTAATTTGTAAAGCAATTAAACAACAACTGGCTGTACTTAGCTCAAGAGAAGTAGCTTGACACGACTGGATGGCAATGCGGCAGACAAAATCTGAGGTAACAGGGAGAGGGGGATTGTGGGTAGGAGTTTAGCTCGAGAATTTGAAGCTGACGCGAGCTTGAAAAATGGCCGGCTCGGTTCCGAGCTCGGAACAGATACCCATGCGTAAGGAATCAACGAGGATTAACAATATCAGATCCAGTATTCATGGCAATTAACAGGGATTTGTCCCCCTCCCCAAAGTCGTGCGACCCTAGAGTTGATATATAAAGGTAGGGGGGGTGTGAGGGGGGTGAAGCCCCCCACCTAGTTTCCTTTAAAAGAAGAAAATAAAAGAAAATGTATATCTTTTAAATGAAAATAGGTGGGGGGCTTCGCCACCCGCACCCCCCAATGTGGGGGGGCTGAACCCCCCCCCCCTACCTTTATATATCAACTCGAGGGTCGCACAACTCTGGGGAGGGGGAAAAATCCCTATTAATTGCCATGAATACTGGTTTTAGAACAAACGTGCTGTCAATCAAATGTGTTTCGATCAAATGTGCTGTCGATCAAAAGTAGTAGATCCATATATATATATATATATACACACATATATATGCACACATACCCATATACACATTGTACTTGTCTTTGCCCTTGCCACCAGGGTCTTGACTGAAAAGGGTTCACAAACCAGCTCAGTTACAAAGTTAACAAATGACAGACTAGTAAGCAAATAAAAATACAGTATGTCCCAATCAGGCCTGTGGCAGTGACACGTCTGGTTGTTAAGTACATAGACTAATGTTTTATATTGAACTGTTGACCTTCAGTTAGTACAACAGACTCCCTCTTATCCGGCCTCCTCTTTAACAGGCCATCAAATTTCTGCCGTAGTTTTAGCAAAAGACAACAGAGAAGAGCAGCACTTCTGCCTCCTCTGGGCTGAATAATGACAGACATTTGAGTTTTAGTCTTCATATTCATTAGAAAAATGCATACTAACACAAATTCTGTTATTCTAGCTGATTTATAACATATAAATAACCTATAAATGCTATTTTGTATGCTTTTTCTGATTAACCAGCCATTCGTTTATCCAGCCTAAGGTACTTTCCCAGTGAGACCGGATAAGAGGGAGTCGACTGTATTTCCTTTGTGTTTCTTACTTATTTTTCTTTTTATTCTTAATAGTCAAGAAGTGCACCCTGATCCATTTCTTAAAACCAATTTGTTCTTTAAGATCGTAAACCAATTTGTTCTTTAAGATCGTAAAACAGGCAAACGACAACGAAAAAAATAATATTGTGATTGTATCCAAGTATGCTATATGTATCCAAATAAATATCCATGATCTCTACATTCTTACATCAACAAACTATTTTCCTACATCAGTCTTCACTTGTCCAGAGGGTATACTTGGATTAGAAGCTAAAATAAACTGGTTGGCCTTTCTAGTGATGTGTGTGGCATTTAAAAATACCTGTATACAAAACTAAAATTTTCAATGACTTCTTCATGCATCATGACACACAAGAATCAACAGAAGAAATACAAAACTCCAGGGCATGTGTGCTCACTTAAATGGCTTCATTTTGCTGCACATGATAATTTCATATTTTACTTCAGATACTACCTCTGCATATTTTGCACATTTCTATTCACTATACCACAGTAGATTAAAAACACAGCTGATGTGATAATTGTGACACTTGTAAGCATACTGACACTGTTGAATTATTCAGTGTTTCCAATGCTCAAACAGTAATCAAAATGCACTAAATAAATTACAAATAAACTGAAAATCAAATTTTGTATTCATTGATAAGACTTGAAGAAAACTATCTGCATGTTATACCGACTGATACCAGAGGTACATAGGTCTAACAAAACTGTGAATTCTGGGTAGCTGGCAACTTATAACTTACCTAAATCTACCAATGGAAACAGATAGGTTATACTTAAAGGAGTCCATTTAAACTTCAGATAACATGAAAAGAAGAATACATCTGGAATATTTCAATCTGGCTTACAATGTTTCTGCATTAAAAGGCCATATAATGGGTATCAATTTCTTAGCAAGACAGCTCAGCTACACAGCAATAATTAGACACACAAGTGTAAACTGGTTAAAAGTATATAAACAAACATATGGATAGGTATCAAAGTAATAAGGAACTGAAAGTGGTTAAAAAGAGTACTGAATGGTATGTAGGTTTATTGGCTAGAAAATGTCTATACTTTGAAATTTTAAAAAAGTTAATGAAAAAGTGAAGATGTAAACTCAAAAAGCATATGATAGTGATATGATGTTGGTGATGCTTTTGGACACATGTTTGAGAAACTGCGAGTTCAAAAAAGCTACATTAGAAATAAATAAATAAATAAATAAACTCCTACATACATGGTTCTGATACCTTGAGGCATTGCTTGCTTAGTCTTAATAAAATACACAGCTGTGGAGTCTTTCAACATGAGCACTAGAAGCAAACAGAACTGCCGGCATTTAAAGTTTTAAAAGAAAGAGGAGTAGTGATTAGGGATCCACACCATCTGAAAGGCAGGCATGTATCATGATGTTTAGTGTGCTTAATGAGTGTGTGTCTGTATGTATGCATGAGCAGGCTATGGTTTCTTTAGTTCATTCATTTTTTTTTTTTTGGGGGGGGGGGGGTGTTCTATGATCCATGTAAAACTTTCTAAAATGTCTGATGCAGAAACATTTCTAAATATGCTGCCCTAGTAGAACACGCTATGATTTCACCCTGTAAAGCTTTATTATGTTTGTCCTAAAAGGCAATGCAGTGGTTCAACCATGTGTTTATGAGTTGGTAGCCTTTTCCTTTCTAGAGAGAAATGAATAGTTTATCAGTCATTCTGATTTCTTTTATTTTCAATCCATCTGTAATATTTCAACCATCAGTGTACATATAGCAAATGTAAAAAGTGTTCTTCATTATTCTCATAGTTTGCATAGCAATGGCAGTTGGACAAACTAGTTTAGGGCTACTTCAGGGATGAAAACTGAGTCAGTCTTTAATGATATTCTTTCTTTATGAAAAATTAAAAGGGACAGGTATAGACAAGAAAGCCTGTAACCATGAAATTCTGGTGGATGTAACTAGAACTAAAAAACGTGTCTCTGTAAAAATATATTTCAGCTCTGTAGCTCTAGTAGGATCAAATAGAAGTAAAGTCATTTTTCCCACATGAGGTTGAAGCCTCATGTGGAACAAATCTTCTCCAGGGGTAGTAATAGATATAAAAAGCCTATAAAGAAGACTTTAACAGATATACATGTTGCACCTTGATGAAAAGCAAACAAAAACAGAAACCACATAAATATGGACTTTTACTGAAGTATATGCTAGTATGCCGCGGTGGTACGGCGGTAGCGTTGTTACCTCAAAGCAAGAGGTTATGCCGTTTGATTCTTGGCTGGGCTTGGGAGTGCCTTCTGTGTGGAGTCTGCATGTCCTCCCCGCGCTTGGGCAGTGATCAAAAGACATGCATGTGTAAATGGGCGTGCCTTCGTTGAAGGTTGGGTGTCGAGCTGGCACCTCGGCGTTTCGTAAAAAATCTATTGCTAATCATTAGCGGACCGGAGTTCCGCTATGGTGACCCCTTACCGGGAAAATCCGAAAGACAAACAACAACTGAAGGATATGCTAGTTAGGAAAAAGAAGCAAAGCTTAAGTAATCCAGCAATACTAGAATTGCATGGGTCTGGGCCTCGTAACACAGTCCAATAAACTGACCCATTTCACTTTTCAATGCAACATCTTCTTGTACTAGGTTTACTTGTCTTTTGAAAAATATGCAACAAATGTCTATACTTCATGCTGCTAGACTCAACTTTGAGACTGGGATGTGCTCCGCAGTTGTGTCAACAAGGATTTGTTTAAAGGCAGTGTCCACAGTGGGTGGGTGATTAAAATCACTAAAGAGAAAAATAGAAAGTATATATTAATTATATTCTGGATCCACAGTGGGTGGGTGATTAAAATCACTAAAGAGAAAAATAGAAAGTATATATTAACAATAATATTCTGGATCCTTTCATTGTAGTCTACCTGATATGACTATTGGGTACCAAGGTACTTGTCAGATCACAGATATTTCCTACCACACATTAATATGCAAACTTGCTCATAATGTTCGGCCATCCTGACAGAGACATACACACAGACACACACACACACACACACAGACACACACACACACACACACACACACACACACACACACAAACATTTGTTAACCAGGACAGTCTGAATGAGCAAAAGTCAATTTTCAACAGATGCCTGGGAGAAAAAACACCAGTATGGTGGGTCTCACCCTAGGATATATAATATAGTGATATGATGAACTATTGCTGTACAGAAAATAGGCTGCTGATTAAGAAAACACACGCATGTCTTTGTGTTAGATAGAGAGGTTTCTTTAACTGTTGCTGGTAACAAGCAATTACTGGTCAGTTTAATATACATAAAGAAACTCTATGATGTTGGAGAGCACAGAAACTGGCTTATAATGACAGGTGGAGTTTTGTTCCTAGTGCAGCATTTCCTGAATTTTTTGTGAAAGAGAAGATACAACTTGAAAGAGCCTGAGACAGTGTGGAGATATTCTACTTACGAATCAGGCCAGGATGAAGCTGCCAGCATTTATTTTGAGACTACATATAAACTGGCATGACAGCAAGAACAGTCTGAGTGATTTCTGATTTGGATCCTGAAGAACAGCTTGCACCACTGAACTGTTATTTTTGCCTTCTGTTTTATTAAAACCCATTATGAATACACACACACACACTTGTATCTATCTATCGATAGACAGATGCAGATATAGATATATTATTTTATAAAAACAGGGCACTTAGTACATCTACAGTACACTCCAAGACATTTTACTCACAAATTATTCTCTGGATAAGAAAGCAAAGAAGATGCAGACAGGCTTAAACTGCTAATCTTTTTTTCTCAAATTACTTGCTCACTTCCAGCAGTCTTGGAATAGATTTAGAAATAGACTACTACTTCAAAAACAAGACACAGTAAAGCCATCTTCTGCATCTGTCAGACTACCAAATTAATTCAATTGTCAGTTCACTTTTTTTCCTATTAAGCATGGTCAGAGGTCATTTCCATAAAATTCACAAAAACATTAACCAAATAAACTTAAAAAAACAGTGGTTATATAATTTCTCAGTACCAGTCTTTGGTTTCAAAAATGAAATTCATCTGACACAAACAGAATATATATTGTAGTTATCTCATATGGCCAGCCTTACTAACTGAATCATTCAAGATGGTAAAACATACCACAGTACCTGCCATGCAAGACACTTGTTCAGTTATAATATATCTCATTTCCCATACAGTGAGCCATACTTTCATATTCTGCAGTAGTGCCAACCACACAAAGCAGCATATCTCATTTCTTTACATATTGCTACATATGGTTGCCAGTTTTGTTGCCATATACAACTGGTGTGGTTTGCAAATACTCAATGACACAATCCAGACCATGGAACATTCACAGAAAATGTGTTTACTGAGGCATTTTTCTTCAGAACTCAGGCTTCCTTTACAGCTTTGATCCACATGGCATCAATGCTTATGTCAACAGTCTTCCATTTCAAGTGTCTACTTACATTTTATTTATGAAAGCACAGTCATTCTCAGGGAGGAAAGCCACACAGAAACATTATCATGGGAATTCGCAGTCATAAAAAGAACCTTTACTCATATGATCTGCATTTTCGTAGGAAAAAAACAAGGTCCATTATAAACAAGTTTGACTTTTACTTTGAATTCTAGTTTTAGTTTTATAATGGCCAACATTTTAGGATTGAAATAAACACTTTAGTCTATCAACATTCATTTGTTGCTGAACAAAAGGGCTAAATTTCTTATCTTACCTTTACTTCTCATGAAGTCTATGTAATCAAGGCAGAACTATGTCACATTTGTTTGTGTCTATTTAAAACAAGGAAACTTTAACAAACAAGAGCAAACACATAAAGATGCTTACTGGTAAATGTCTTTTCTAAGGACTATTCTGCTCAGAGGATTGTCTGCCTGTGGAGCCATGCAGATGGAGCCAATTTTGAGAACCAAGGTATCTTCTTTCATGGGATCATTTTCTGAGAAAACAATGGGATAATATAGAGTGTGTGACTCAATGGTTATAAAACAAAGGTATAAAAACACATCATAACAAAAATTTTCTGAATATATTAATGGTTTTGAAGGACCTGTGCAATTTCTTTCATTTCAATGCAGTTGTTTTAATGGTAATTGCATCCTATATATTTGAATGGACTTTTGTACATCCAGAGCAGTTCACAGACAGCTAGACACAATTAAAAATAAGCCAAAGCTCTGCAGTTGCAAAAAGTGATACAACCTTTTTTTTTTACACTGTATCTAGTATTCTAGTACCAATAAAATAAGATGTACCTTTTTCACAGCTACAGGAAAATGTATGAATCCACTCTGAGAAGCTGTCTTCCAATCCACAAATTGAACACATTAATGCAGCGGCATCATAATTCAAACTAAGCAACCACACACAGAGATGATCATATTTTTTGCAAGCATGCATTCCCCATGGGGAAGTATTAACCAATGAGTCATACTGCTGTGGTGAAAAGAGAAATTCCTGCAAAAGCAAAGATATTATCTCTACAAACAGTAACCCTGATGTTATGGCAGACATCTGATTATAACTGTTGGGGGGGGGGGGGGGGCATTTCCCCAATACCTGTGCAGTCAGACTGACTCCCTTCATAGCAGAATCGAAAATGCAATAAAATTAAATGGCATAACTCAGTGAAAGGCAACATTGGGGAAATAACAGTTAACTAGTTACACATCAACCGTATGTACATTTACCAAGAAGCACATTATACAATAAAGCATGAAATGAAGTAGTACATTTCAAGTCTACATTTCAGACCATATAACTTTAATTGGCACTAGCAACATACCGTAAACACTTTCAGAAAAACATTGCAAGTAGCTGTTTCAAAACTAACATCACAAGATGGGTCCTACTCATAAATGACCAATATACTGTATATTAACTGTTAATGTCCAGTCAGCATCCAGCTAGGTAAGAAATATATAAGGGCCAAATGCTCAAATGGAACGTAGCTCCATTATGCATGCAGTAACCAAGCTGGACACCCTTGGATCACTCAGCACCATTCATGGCAGTACATGCTCAGTCTCAATGTTGTACATCAAGAATACCAGCCATAACTGTCCCCAGTTTTTCTCTCATTTCCTAACCTAAACGTCAGAAGGCATCATTAGCAGAATACAAATAACAATGTCATTTACAGTGTGTGTATTAGGATAGCAAAAACACCACATCTCACAGTTTCTCTCACAATGCAAAAACAGACATCCCATATCTGTTAAAATATAGAAAGAAGGAAAGAGAAGCAAAAAAAAAAAAAAAAATGCAGGACTGGAACTGAGCCACCAATATTAAGTCATATACTCTAAGGCAAACAGTAAAAGCAGCGCATTAACACACGGTCCTATAAAACAAACTGTATGCAAAATGACTGAAACATTTTACCAATCCAGGTGTATAATACGGACAGGTGAGGTGAAGTGAACTGTACAGATGAAGTCATGGACTGGCCACAGGGCTCTCACACTATTCACATTGATCATTCAGATGGTCAGATGATGGTTAAAAGTGGGTGTACCTGGCCAGAAGCCCTTTTTCTTAACTACCTGCTTCTAATTATTAAATGCACATATAACGTCTAGCCAGGTTTCGAACCTCAGAGGCATTTACTTTCTTCCAGGACCAAGTTACATACTTTTGAAAAGACATCGAGCCTATCACTATGAGATCATAATATGAGGCTGAAAGTCTACTGGCTCTTCAGGGATACATAAAAAAACTGACATTACCATAATGTCCTTGAAGATAGTTTGAATTAACAAACATAATTTCAAAGGACAAGACAATGAATGGCGCAGTGGTACAGCGGTTGAGTTGTCGTCTCACAGCAACAGGTTCTCTTGTTCGATTCTTGGCTGGGGTGCCTTCTGTGCAGAGTCTGCATGTCCTCCCTAAATCCATGTGGGTTTTCTCTGGGTGCTCCAGTTTTCTCCCACATTACGAAGACATACATCTGGAGCGTTTCTCCCTGGGCCTCCACTGAAAATTGGCTTCTTTCCAAGTTGGATTGTCCTAGTAAACAAATGTTAAATAAAGACAGGGCCAAAACATAAGTCTCCAAGGGAATCTATGTATTACCAGGTGTAATAGATATAGTTCTGATGCTGATAATTACCAATACGTCCAATCACATTCTTGCTGATGACTTGTCCTTTTCCATGAGGCTGTGGCACCTGGAGTATGGTGGTGTGGTGGTAGAGACCCCCACTACATTCTAGGCCAACTTTTATTTTTTTAAGAAAAAAATATTGTTTTGATAATTATTGGGTGCAATGAGTTTGCGCCAATAAATCACTACAAATCAGTCTCCAAGAACTCATAGAACCACAAGCAAAATGCCAACAATTACTTGACATCTCAGCAGAGATAAAAACTCTGTGGAGATCCAGGGAAAATTAATGTACAAATTTCCAACTAAAGGTCTCCATGAAGAAGAAATAAACTATCTATATTATGATTCCAGTATGTCTTGTGTAATAGTCAGGTATTGCCATATCCAATATCTGAGCAGCAGATGACAGCTTTAAGCCAGTATCAGTGGATTTTAACTTTAAAAGTACATATCATAAAATACTTTCTTTGTGGCACTTCATTCAAATGTTTTCTGAACATAAAAATGGAATCAAACAGGGTACTAGCAGTGCATTGAGAAGGCTGATTTATTTGTGTAATTAGGAAGACACCTATATATATATATA
Source organism: Protopterus annectens (assembly GCF_019279795.1). Lineage (NCBI taxonomy): Eukaryota > Metazoa > Chordata > Ceratodontiformes > Protopteridae > Protopterus > Protopterus annectens. The sequence goes on from NC_056731.1 coordinate 1,611,580,480, forward strand.
TATATATATATATATATATAAAACTAGGATCTATCCTGATTCTAGTGAACAATATGTTGTTGTTGTATCTTTCGGCTTTTCCCGGTTAGGGGTCGCCACAGCGGAACTCCAGTCCGCTAATGACTGGCAGTATATTTTTAAGTACCGAGTTGCCAGCCCTGACGCACAACCTTCAACGAAGGTACGTTCATTCACGCATGTCTCCACACAGAAGACGCTTTAGCTGAGAATTGAACAAGACAACGTCTTACTGTGAGGCGACAACGCTACCGCAGCACCACCACCGCAGTTCTAAACATTTAATATCTTACTTATTTAGCAAATCATCACATCTCCTAAGCTCTAATGGGATCCAGTGACCCAAGAACTGATAAAAAAAAAAAAAAAAAAGTCCTCTGTGATTCTGATCACTTTGTTCTGGAATCAAGGATATAAAACCCTGGAATGAAAAACAGTATGATGTAGTCTTTCCATGTCCAAAATTAGAGATGCATTTAAAGCATGCCACAGTTTAACGACTGACTATATATTTGCAGGTACAGTTGTCCATCCAGCCACTATTGGATCGCAGTATTCTCACCAAATTTGCTCCCAGATACCAATGTAAGCTGAAATGATGAGGTACAGTGAGGATCTATGGTGAGAAGCTTTAACATAAATGTAGCATCAGGGGGGTCCCCCCAACTCTTTTTACAAAAAAGGCACCACATCTGTAGATATCGGACTTTGGTCCTATATCAAACAAAATTCAGTAGTGTCAATGGAAGCATGCAAACCAGGCTGGTCATACTAGGTGGTGGAACAGAGCATGCCACGTAATGGAACCGTGGGAAAAAAACTTATTTCTTTAGTTATTTAACTGTTTTTAATCAGGATAGTTGGAGTGATCCAAATAAACATTACTGTCAGAGACTGCAGATATCAGTTCCTGATGCTATTAAATGTAGAAAATACTGTCTGATCATTCAAACTACAAGTCCTGGGATACATATCAACCAGAACAGACCGCTATTTTATACAAAGTGAAAGTAGAATAGACAACTCTTTTATATAAAAAAAGATTACAGTACTTTAACAAAAACTGTACTATTTTTCATTTTTGAACTTATAACCAGAAATAACCTGAAATGCTGTTAGAGTGATGTGAAGAACCATGTGAGGTGGGGAAAGGATATAAGTGACCACGATAAACAAGTTGCATCATTTATAAAAAGAGAAAGTGTGTACATGTTGTCCAATACTGTAAAAAGATTAATGTTCTGAGATTTCCTTACTACTTGAACAATAGGTTATATGTGAAACATGAAATTTACGTTATCAAATGGAAGTCCACCTTACTGCCTTTATGTTAACAAAATGGTTTTATTAATGGCTCGATTTTTTTATAGCTGCATGTATTCCATACGAAAGAACCTGATCTAGTTCAACAAACATGCCTAAAATATTACACCATTACAGTTAGCAAATTAAAAAACAAAGAAAATCCCACTATACCATACCAGATGCTTTTCAGTACCTAATTTAAGAATTAGTGTTTGGCAGTACTTTTCTGCGCAATATCACTCCAGGTTACTGATTTTTCATAAGTCCTGAACTAGTCTCTGGTATGACTCCATAATTATATGATTAAATAAGAAATTGAGTACAGACAGCAGCTAAGATTGCCATAAAGGCACAAAAGACAGAATTTAAAACAGAAATTAGCCAGTAACTGGCACATACTATTCCATCCCTTTGAGGTTTCAACTGTACTGAAATAACTAAAATCTTCTATGACAGAGGAACAGAATGCAGTAAAAAGAATATTTTTAACATTAATGGTATAAAAAATATCACATAGGTGTAGCACAAATTTCCAATAAACACCTAGGACTAAGTGGACAATAAGTTCCTTAAGTTCAGTGTCAAGAAGAGGAGCCAGAAAGTTTCACACTGCTTCACCGACAATGCTGGGAGATCTGAGGGCCTGAAAACAAGTCATGTTTTTGCCAGAGGACTGGACAGTTTTCTTACTTGTCGAGATTTGATTTAAAATACAAAAGCATCAAACAGTCCCAGTGTGAAGAAAACCGCTATCCAGTGGTAGGATGAAAACTCTGAGGAAGTCTAAGGAATGGGCCTCAAAAAATTGGCCTAATACATAGTTCACAGTCCAGTCTCCTCAAGAATTTAAGATATCTAGTATCAAAACAGGACTTCTGAAGCCTTGCATATGTATACAGAGCCGGATCAAGGCGAAATAGGGCTCTAGGCAGGGTAATGGATCGGGCCCCTCCCTCCATTCCAGTGTCCCACTACTTGGCTACATCTCCCCAGTTGCCATAAACACTGCTCAAAACTCTCAGTGTGCATATTCTTTTCTGCTTTACTTCTACAATGATAATTTGGATTTAATTTAAAACTTATATTTCACATGTTATACTACAAACACAGAGAGACATTTGCTAAACAAAGCAATACAGTCTTAGAATGAAAAACTTAGCATTAAAACTTCACTGCCCTTGAAACTCACATTCACTGAAATCCACATTCTAAGAAAATTCATCAGGTCAGTGGCAGATTAAGTTTACCTTCGGGCTGTTTTCAAAGCATAGGCCCCTTGCATACATTTTAGGACCATGCAAACGTGCAAGAGTTATTTGATTTAAATAACAAAAACTGGAAACACTTGAGGGCTTGACAAAGCCGAAAACCAGAACCAAAAAATTGTCAAGTAGTGCAGGAAAACAAAACCGGGAACCTTCGCGTAATAACCTTTTAATTGTCACTTTCGTAAAAACTTCAGTTATTTGATTCACCTTCCTGGTTGTATTAAATTATAAAATACAGCATGTGTTAAATTTATAGTTTTGAACATTTTTCTAGTAAGCAATGAAACAAAACAAATGAACCAATAATGACAAAACTACCCAATTCAGAACATTTCAACCATAAAAGGCAAACTTCTGTCATTACAATCCACCAACATCAGTCAATGTGCACAATTACTGCTGAAGTAAAAGCCATCTGAATAATTCCACATTAGAGAGATCTTTAACTAATGAAGAGGTTGCTGCTAAACAACTTTATATTTTAGTGTTTCATCTACAAATTCAGTGCCTGAGTTCCTTTGAAGAATAAATTGTCTATGTTACATTGTAATAGGGAATGGATGGCAAACTGAAAACAGGTTCATAGTTACTAGGCATCTCCTCCACAGGAGGACAAACTCAGGACTGCATCACCCCTCCCCCCTCTTAAAATACAACACAGTATCAGCAATCCATCTACATGCTGTGGGAGTAGAACCCACAGCCTTCTGCAACAAAAATAGATATGCTACCTGTTGTGCTACTAAGACTGCTAATACAGTGTATGCTACAATAGTGATACTATCGGCTAAACAAAACAGTCACACACTGTAAACAGACTTAGCAAGAGCAGCAGTAAACTTCTCTTCCCTTAAAGCACACAGTTCCTTGAAAATTGTACCTGAAATTCAATTCCCTGAAAAATGCAGTTTGGTAGTTGGGGTACAGGATTCAGGCTCTTGCCTCCTGTAGCTAAGGCACAGGGTTTGACCCTAAGCAAATTACTAACCACCTGCTATCCCTAACTAGGGCATTTCATTCTCACACACAAACACCTCAACCTCTTTGTGCAAGAAATCTGGACAAAGCCTAAACAAACAGGGACAGAGTATAAATATTGCTCTCATGAGCTTAGAAAATTGCTACAATAACAGGACTTTTGTTAGTATGCATATTTCTACAGGATATAAAGTCTGAAACAAAAATGCCTGTCATTATTTAATAACTCCAGGCCTTTTTATGAGGAACAGACCAAATATGGGACAGAAATCTGGCCCACTGAGAGGTATGCTACCTACCTACCTATCCCTTATATACACTAAACACACCTACCTCTCTCTCACACACACATACACCTCCCTATTTACCTCCCTCTTACACACACGCACAAACACCTCTCAACCTCTTAGCACAAAACAATCTGGGAAAGCCAAAAATAATGTGGGGACAGAGCCCCAAAAAATAACAACAAACTTTAAATATTGCTCTCACAAACTTATAAAGTTGCTAGAATAAAAGGTATTGTGTTATTGAGAATATTCTGAAGTATATGAAGTTGGAGTCTCAAATGCCTGTCATTATTTAGTGAATTCTGTCTTCACTGATTTGCCACAATGAACTCAGAAAAATACAAATTTTATGAGGAACAGACTAAACATAGGAGACAAAAATCTGGACATTATGTGAAAATTTGGACAGTTGAGAGATACCTCCCTTCCCTTTTAAATTAAAAAATAAATCTCCTGGCCAGCGGCCCTCCTCCCAGCTAGTGGGCCCTAGGTGACTGGCTTAGTCGCCTAGTGCTGGATCCGGCTCTGCATGTATACAATACCTGGAGGTCATAACTGCACTGTACTTCAGCTTGATGTAAAATGTTAAGCAGTTCCACATAGCCCTTTGTTTCCAAAAAAGGTAGCCAGCCCCATCCATATGCTGCAAACTCACACGAAGCATGAAAATAGGTTGCTATCACTGTTCTAAAGTAGGCAGTCAAATAAACTCTTAATGATCCACAGACAAAGGAGAAGTTAGCGTCAAACAGCCTAACTACAGAAGAGGCTGGTCAAATAAGGAATTAAATCACAACAAGTACAGCCTTTTGTTTTTACCGTATTTTATTTATTTATTTATTTGTCTTTGTTTACCAAAAAAGTATGGGTAATGCCCATTTTCAGTGGAGGCCGAGGGAGAAAAACTCCATTTGTTTACATTTTAATTTTTGCCTTTGATCCTTCATACATCCTTTTAATTAACCATATTACTGTATCAGGGAATGCAAATGCTTCTAATATCCTACTTATAAAATCACAGCTTACTCTGTCAAATACTGTCTCTACATCAAGACCCACCAACAACAGAGGTATCATTGTTAAACATCAGTTTCTGGTCTATTTGCCCTTGTATGCCTTCTCAAGTCATTAACTTGAACTCTTTTTTCTCTTGTTAAAGGAATTGGTGATTGCTATAGATGTCTTAATTCTTGTAATAGTCTTTTATATTTAAGATTATCCTCCATTTTATTATCCCTAAAATATTTTTTAAAAAGGCGTTTAATCTGCTCCTTAAATCTGTCCCATCCCTTCAGAGTAATAGGTTCATAGGTAAGTACTAGGCTATCTGCCCGAGGGAATTTATAAGCCTAGCTAGAGTGTGTCGGCTTTCGCCGCCCCACTGATTAATTAACTGATCCTCTGTCAAGCAGAGCCAATGAAGTGATCCTAGGGGTGTATTTTCTGTTACCCATTCACTCGTCAAGGTTTTTCTTGAAGAGTGTTAGTGAGGGGCTCTGCCTAATGTAGTTTGGAATTTTGTTCCAAAGCATGGGGAGTCTTTGTGACAGGAATCTATCCCTCCAGCATGTTCTATTTATTGTTGTGGCGAGATTTAGCTCACTAGAGTGCGTGGCTCACAGTGACTTGTATTTCTTTAGGTGGAGCATGTCCATTAATTCTGAGTTGGACATGGCTTTGTAAGTCAGGCAGAAATCACCTCTGAGTAAGCGATATGCCACTGAGTATAGCCGGAGTTTTTTCAGTCGGGCTGCATAGGACAAATGTTTGAGGCCGGTAATCCTCTTGGTGAGGTACTTTTGTGGTCTCTTCAGCTGTTGGAAGGTCTTGTGAGGTACATCCCAAATGGGGCACTGTACTTTATGATGGGTCTGATGAGTGACGAGCAGAGGGGCACTACAACCTCTATTTCTAGATGCAAACCCTTTAGTTAGTTTATCTGTTAGTATTCCTGCAAGAAACCTCTCATATGGCTGACTACCTCCCACCTAAAACTATTATCATCATACATATATGTGGGGTTATCTCCAGTGCCTTTCCCCATTGTCCGGTCTTTCCAAAAACACCCTTAAATACATTAAAGCATAGTTTGAGAAAGTTCTAGGTTCTACATATAATAATTTTAACAAATGTTGTTTCTCCTTAAAAATAACAATCTTATCAATCCCTGACCATTGTTGGCATCATCCTGAAAAGAATGTAAACCCTGTGATGGTCAGCCTATGGTTACAATACTGCCAGTCATCCACTAGACCCATTTTTAAAAAAAAAATGTTTAAGTCTTTACCTTGAGCTGTTAAACACATTTGCCTGAGACTATCTGATACCTAGGTCAATAAGCATTCCAGTCTCCCATGATCAGTATAGTAGTTTCAGCAAAAGCTGTAATGGTAGGCAAAATTGCCTTCTTGTCAACTCTTGTTCCTGGTGGTAAATATAATGAACCAGTGTAAGTAGCTCTGTGGTGTCTTTATGGCCATTAATGATTACAAACCTACCCATCTTATCACTAGTTTGTGATTCAATAACAAAGTTAAATCTTCTAGAGAGCAAGAGAACAACTACCATTCTTTGCTTTTCCAGGGTAGGTTGTTCGTTCACCAAACACATATCCCCCCAACTTCTGAAGTTTCAAATGCTCTGTTCATCTATATGCGTTTTCTACAGAGCCAACACCTTAGGATTACATGACTTAATCAAGGTAAAATTCTCTCCCTTTTAATAGGGTTCTTCAACCCATTTACATTCCAGGATGGAGAGACCAACCCAAGGCACCTAGAGTGCCAATGAACATTATGGTTATCCCTTTCTCAAGGGCTCAAACTCTAATTGCAACAGAAAATCCCCTTGTCTAAGTCAACTTTGTATTAAAGAAAAAAATTGTGTCATCGGCCCCAAAATAAGCAGTCAACAATCATAAAATAACAATTACAATGTTCTACACTCTGTAAATGCTCATACCTACTGTGATAAACTGAGAGTCTGCCAGCCTAGCTAGATAGAATTTTGTAAACAATTCTGTGTCACTGTAAACATTAATATGATCCACAGGCTTGTTTCACAACTGTAAGAAAACTGTGTTATGTGTTGAGCTTCAAAAATGTAACCACAGTGCACCCTGCTGGAAAGAAAACAGAAATGTGTATAAACTCTATGCCAATGTAATGCACGTTTTCATGGTAGAACACTGGGACATACAGAGTTAACTTGCAAACTCTACGAAAATAAGCTGATAAGTAAAGAATTTTACGACTGTGTGTGATCTCAAGCTAAAAGACAGTATGTCTGAGCTAGGTGTTTTTTTTTTCTATTGTCTTAAGACAGAGATAATTACTAGGTTTCACATGTAAAGTGCCTTTTACTGCTCGGTAACCTCCTGGCAGCTGCAGATCATAAAGAAATGCTACATTTGTTAGCCAGGGAACTAAATCAGAAGTGACCAGAATGATGCAATCTGAGATAAGTCAGCAGTAATGTGTATTATCAATTTAAGACCTATCGTAGAGGGAAAGCGGTGCATTTTGTATTTGTCTTCAGACCTGTTAACAACTAACCAACACTTGCTTTGCTCTGTAAGTAGGATTTAGATCTTAGTATTTCTCTTAGAGATATATAGGAATATAGCAAGATTAGTCTAGCTGTTTTCTATATTTATGTCAAACTGCCCTACAATAATGTTTTAAAGTATTTCCTGCAATTTCTGAACTCTCCATTTTCACTGTGTTGAGTTAACAAGTACCATCTTGTGTTTTTATTATTTATTATTAAATATTTTTAAACCTTTTAACTGTGGCTGTTTTGTGCAGCGATATTTAAGCTCTCAGAGTACTTGCATGTATTTGGTGATACTGTACAAGCCACTCCAATAGCCTTAGCCCTGGGTCACAGTTATTATTTGGACAACAGTAACATTGCACAGTAGAAATGGACATCCTTTAGTAAGGGCCTTTAGAGTAGCTGATACGAGTAGTTAATGGCAGTGATTACTACCTTATAGCCTGGGCAGAAGGGGGCATAGCTAGTGAACTTGTACCACCCTTCCCCAGGAGTGTCTGTGTGTTTGTATATAAATAACACCTCAAACTGTGTGTGTATCAGCTACTGGTTAGACACAGAGGGTACTGGAGGCTTTTGCTTCACTACTCGGCTGAGATCTGAACCCTATAGCTGTGCCAGTGGGGAGTCTTATTGGGGATCTGGAGAGAAAAGGAGAAACCAGCCCCAGACTGACTGTGTGTAAGTGTTATCCTCCCAGTGTGGATCCCCCTCACTGGTGTTAGTGGTGAAGATTGAGGCTCCTTGATTATTGGGCCAGTGCAGAGGCATCACACCTACTATAACAATTAAAAGCTGCAAACAAATGAACAAAAACAGATATTTAAACAATGCACAAGATTTGCAGAACTTCCAAGGCGGGAGCATCAGCTCCTATATGAAAAAACTCCAGTATGTCTCCGCATCTCAAAGCATAAGAGTTATGTAATGTCATACGCAGTGCAGACATTATATAGGCCTGCTCAGCTCATCCTTATGATTAGTTTTGGCATTTCGTATAACAATTTTATCCACTGTAGGAACGGATACAATTTGTGACATTTTCCTTGGCAGGTAACCACCACCAATCATTCTTTCAGTACTACATATAAAATTACATAAAGTCCTCTTAAAAACAATGTTTTTGCCGCTGAAGTCAAGGTACTTAAGCTTCTAGTCGTCTTGTTGGAGCACGGTCTGTTAAAGAAACTACCCTGGCTCTTAAAACAGAGTGATGTTTAAACAAGGGAAAAATATATTTTTCTCTAGTATTGTGCTTATCTTTTATCTTGCCAGTTTCCCAATGTATTTTCCTCCTGGGTGTCCAGTGCTAACTCGGTCTAATTAGTTGTTTGGTTCGATGATTGTTTTAACAATTCCTTTCTTCCTTCTGCTGGATCTGTAAATGTTTTCATCATGTCTGAAGACATTATTTTAAGTGAAGCAGGATATAAATGTTTGTACCTGATGTTTAATGATCTTCACACCTTCATAAATGGTACAAAACTAATTCTCCATCTTCTAGTCATAAGTGAACAGTCCTGCTTATCAAAAACTCTCCTTTCTGCCCATTAAATTTTACCAGGATTCCACGACAATGTGAGGATTTTTTCTTTGAGCACAAATGTCTTACATTTTACAATAATATGCCGAGGTCTCCCTGGATCATCCCATTGTGGTTTCCATAATGAATGATGGGGCCGCTCAATTAAAATGTCATTTTCAGGCAATATACTTAGTGATCATTTCTTGGACAAATTCAGGGCAGTTCCGCCCCTAGAGCTGTTTGAAAACTCCAACCAATCTAATATACTTTCTTTAGGCCCTGCCATCGAATTATACGAGTCTTGCCTCCATATAATCATATCTTGCTTCCATGCAGGGTCTCAGCTCTGTCCTTTCTTCTCGTAACTGCTGTTGGGAATTTGACTGGGCATTAAGGGTAGATAACATCTCCTGAAAGTTTAAATCACTTTCTTCAATATATGTTTGCAGTGTATTCTTCATGTCTCTTATCTCATTCAATACAATTGCTAGAGACACCTAGGATTCATCTTCGTTCAGACATGTTGCGTTATTTCAAGTTCTGGTAGTCCCTCATGTTCATAGCTGAGATCTTCAAAGTCATGGTCAGGACTTGGCTTGAAGCTGCTGCTTTTTTGTGACATTGTCCCCCTTTTTCTTCATAAACATACCCTGGACATCATCGCATAGTTACCAGTTTAGTTTTAGAGTTCTACATCGGCTGGTGGGGGGTGGTTACTTCTGGTTGCCAGAGATCAAGCTGGCCGTGCTGTTGTTCAATGTGTCATCATACCAGAAGACAGCCTGCCTTTGCTTTCAATTAATTTTTTCAGTATATACCCTTCAATCTGCAGAAAATGAATATTGTTACAAAGGCCCTTGAAAAATAAGTACTTCCAGCCCAAAATCTGGACATATTATTTGCATACAAGTTGAATGCCAAGTAGTGCATTAACTTTTCCTGCTTCCAGCAGGATTATAGGACACTACTCAGAAGCATGTTAAAAAAAATAGTGACAAAAATAATGAAAAAATAAAAGCTCATTTTAAAAGACATAGTCTAAACTCAAACTTTAATGAAACATATTGCAAAATGTTACCAAAGTCATTTATTTTTTACTTCTGAAACAAGGAGATGTAAGACTTGCGTCATCTTTCTTTACATTACTGGTGGCACTAGTATGTTGGTCATGTAGTGTGGTGTTCTGTCTGCTACACAGTTTCAAAATCATGTGTGATGGGGGTGGGGCAGAAAATTTTGTGAAGGGCTAAATCTAGCTTGAAAATAGTCATGTTCCACCAAAATAGGGCCATTTGAGAGGTCTGTTTCATTAATTAATGAATCAAAATCATAACCTGACAATTTCTCTCCTTCCAACACCAAATAATGTCTCTGGTTCCTATCACTGAGAGAACTATTCTACTTTACCCAACTGTTTTGCATAACCTACCTCACAAGTCTTAAACTCTTACTCTTTTCTATCAGTTAAATATCACTAGCCCCCACTATGATTTCTGTAAATAAAATGGCATATCCTACTCTCCCTGTGAATTAAAAACAGGTTTGAGAGAGTGGCCTAATGGTTAAGGTGTTTGCCTTACAAACACAAGGTGCAGGGTTTGAGTCTCACAAGGGATAATTGGCTAGGCTTAAAATGGCTTGCAAGGGAAGTTAGCCTAGTACTAATCTATGAATCTATAAGTGGATATGTGAATGTTTGAGTTGTCTGTGCAGCTCTACAGCTTTTATTCTTTTTCAGCTGCAACAACTGGAAAGGCCGCAGAAATACCTCACTAAAAGAATCACAGGCCTAAAGCAGATGCCCTATGCTGACCGCCTTAAAAAACTCCAGCTATACTCTGTCGCATATAGTCTACTCAGAGGCAATCTCTGCTTAACATACAAGGCCATGTCAATCCCAGAGCTGATGGACATGCTACACTTAAAGATATCCCAATCCCTCAGAGCCACACGCTCCAGGGATCTAAACCTTGTCATCACAATAAACAAAACATGCTGGAGGGATAGGTTCCTGACCCAGAGACTCCCCAGACTCTGGAATAGATTGCCCATACATGCCAAGCAGAGTGCCTCTTTGGCCCTGTTCAAAAGGAACCTTGACGACTGGATGGGAGAAAGGAAATTCACCCCAGGGATCACGTCAATCGCCCTGCTAGGCAGGGGTCCAGGGATGTAAATAGTGTGGGAAGAAATAGCAAGGGAATTGTTATGGCTAGGCTTGTATAGGCCCCTAGGCTGATAGCCTAGTATCAACTTATGAACCTATGAACCTATAATCGTAAACTATTAAAAAAATCAAACTTCTTATCTAGCTTCTTGTCAAATCACAATGTAATTGTAATTTATGAGTGGCCTCTGAAAGACATGCGTGAATGGGCGTCGGACTGGCAACTCGGCACCAAAAAAAAAAAAAAAAAAAAAAAATCGACTGCCAATCATTAGCGGACCGGAGTTCCATTGTGGCGACCCCTAACCAGGAAAAGCCGAAAAGACAAACAACAACATTTTATATAATTTCCTTCCAGATTCGATCTCTCCTTGTGATATTTTAAACTTGACTATGGATTTAAATCCAAATACATGCAAATTCATACTAAATAAGCTACTTCTTGACTATCTAGTGTTATTTTCTTTACCATAATTATGTTCTTCCTTGTATATTCCCTTGTCTGTTCATCTACTTTTCTAAAATCTTCTGGCTTACTGTACTGTTTATGAAGACTTTGAACATTACTAACACTTCCTCTTCCATGTTTTATTTAGTATTTTTTTCTTAAATATCTAGGCTGACTATGCCTTACAATGTAATAACTGTTATACTTGAGTGACTTGTTCTCATTCATTTTTAGTTTGTCCTGTACGTCTGTGGATTTATGCTGTTCTTATTTATGTATGTGTAATGACCATCATGATGCTTGATATGTGTACTTTATATTTTATGCTAACATATCCTTACTACAACACAAGACTCTGTATATTAGCATTCCAGGGTATTCGGCACATATTAGTCTGTACACATTTTGTATTATTTGTATATATTACACATTAGAAAAGTCTTTATCGCTCATTTTACACACTGTACATATTCTACTTCTTTCTGTAAATAACTAGTTTGCCTTATACAGAGACAGACACTTAATAAACACATAAAATGTGGGTCTTTAAGAGCTGTATCACTATGGTCTATAGATTTGGATACTGCAACACCTAGGCCTGTTTTATAGAACTATGCTCACTTATAGTACAAGAAGTAATAAAACACAGTCAGGCAGATGTTGCCATTGCTGCCTTTCTGCTCTTGGTTTTCCTCATGCTGGACACCTCCAGTACAGAGTCTGGGCATTCTGACTGTACTCGGTGGGTGTTGACAGGTGCTATGGCTACTTCCCACATCTCAAAGCTACACCATTAGAACTAGGAGACCTTAAAATAAAACTGCTTATAGTTCTGCAATACACTGTGTGAAAGACAGTGTGTGCGCATATGTGCACATGTAAATCCACTACCAGAATTAGTCTTCTTTATTACCTCCAATGAGTTATTTCACATGAATGCAATTGAGTTATCAACTGTACATGTAACTGTTAATATTTACTACTGAATGTCTGTTTAAAAATGTTTGTTATATGTTGGAGCTATTCTCACCAGGCCTCCATGATGGGCAAACCCAGCAAACAAAATCAAAATAAAAAATAAACAAAAGAAAAATAAATAATTAGCAGGAAAAGCAGCATATACTTGGAAGAATTACGTAAAGAAATTAACAAAATCAGAAAAAATGTGGTAGAAAAGATGAAATGAAGCAAAAGCTAGTGTAGTCAGAAAACTGCAGGCAAGAGGGGCCTCAATCAACCAGGCAGATAGCGAGGTTCAAAGGATGTTTAAAGGCAATGAATGTTATTAGGAGGACGTATGAGGGATCGGAGGTGAAAATTAAAGTGGGTGGGTTCCTAGTTGATAATTTCTGTTTGAGCCAAGGAACCAAGCAGGGATGTCTTCTTTCCTCTTTTATTATTTGCATTATACTTGGAACCATTGGCAAAGGAAATAAGGGACTCAGAAATTCAAGGATATATTGTTAAATTGTTATGGTAGTCAAGAAAAGCTAGCTCTATTTCTAGATGATATTTTATACCTGATAAAACTAGAAAAAGGCATTTCAGTGTTGTAGAACATTTTTAGACAGTTTCAAATCTTTTTGGGATACAAAATTAATGAAGCTAAAATAAAGGCAACAGCTGTAAATTATGCACCCACACACAAACTGGTTCAGCAATATTCATATTTATGGGGACATGATAAAATGAAGTACTTAGGACCATGGATTAAAAAGGATTCTGGTGTGGCAGCTAAGGATATGTGGGAAGAGACTAAACAAAAGATAATACAAACACTGAGAAAATGGAAGCTGTGTTATATGGATATGGATAGTAAGATACAAGCAGTTAAAATGTTTTTAGTACCTTTAGTTTTATACACAGGTCAAGCATATTTTTTTATCAACCAGAGAAGTAGTGGATAGCAATTACTAAAGAGCTGAAAGATTTTATCTGCAAGGGAAAGATGGCAAGGATCAAGTGGGATAAGCTGATTCTTCCAAAAGAACAAGGCAGTTTGGGGAATACCTGACTTGAAGGGGTATTTCAGAGCTACAAAGTTAAGGCTCCTATACATAGCACAAGCAGAAACCTATAATTCAAAGTGGAAAGGGGTGATGATGAAATGGGGGGAAGCTCAAGAAACAAGGAGATACTGAGATTTTGGATGCAGATCCTTAAGAAAAACAATAACCATACAGAATAGGGTTTTTATCAGTTATTCGAAACTTCAGCAGTTTGAACGCCATATGTTCGAACTGTGAAGTTCAAAAACTGATTATCGCGAAGCCACGGAACACCAAATTCTTTCCCAGGGAAAGAATTTGGTGGGCTGTTTCTGTGGCTTCGTGATTTTTAACACTGTGGTGGAAAGTTATGTGTCGAGTTCAGGTAAGTGTGCGATTGTGTGGACGTTAGGGCGCAGGTGAGGTGGGTGTGTGACAGTGAGACTATAGGCTTAGGGCGGGATAGGTAAGTTAAGGTTAGGGCGCGGGTCAAGTGAGTGTGCGAAAGTGATGGGCCTTAGGGTTAGGGTTTGGGTTAAGGTAAGTGGAGAGATAGTAGTGTATGTACAGTTTAGTGTAGGGTTAGATGTAGGATTTTAAGTGTATGTGTGTGGATTGCTGTTTTTTTGGTGTACTTGTGTTGTGTGTGTCTTACTTGGAACAGCAATTTTTTTTTCCTGGGAAAAAAATCACTGTTCTAAGCCTTCGATGGTTTTGCACTTCGAGGTTAGAAGTTCGAACATATGGTGTTCGAACGTCTGCCGTTTCGACGATGTGATATAGACCCTACAGAATATTATATCTATAAAGTAGCAGAAAGTATCTAAGAACAACACAGGAGTAGAGAAAGGGGATTCTGCTGATAGCGATGACTGCACTTGAGAATACAGACAACAAACAAGAAGAGGCTGGAATTTATTAGAGAAGAATAGAAAACGAACTAAGGTACTGGAAGCAAATAATTAGAGGGGAAGGTAATAGAATAGGAAGAGGCCAATAATTTACTTGGACTGCAGGCTACAGATTGCCTATACTTTCATATCAATCCATGACAGGGAAGGCAAAGGGAAAGGAATAGGGTGAACCTAAACAAAATACCAGCACTGGTAGATTTTTTAGTAGAATCTAGAACATAAGCTGCTGTTAAAAAAAGGAATAAATAGTACAGCATATAAAATATTACATAACTATAAGAATCAATCAGAGGAGGTTATAAAGGATTGGGAAGAGAGACTGGATAAGCAATTCACAAAGAAACAATGGGGAGATATATGTATGTCTCCCAATTATCTAACAAAGTTTAGAAGATTTAGGATCTTTGCTGGAAGTGTTTACATAGGCATTTTTATACTCTAAGTAGACTCCAAAGAATTTTTCCGCAGGTAGACAGCAAATGTTGGCGGTGTGATGGGAAAGAAAGAGGTAATAGGGAACATACTTTCTGGGAGTGTATTGAGTTGGCAGACTTTAAAGATTCCCTCCAGACTACCTTACCAGAGATACTGGGTTAGCAAAAGTTTAACTAGGGAAATGATTTTCTGAGCTATGATACAGAATCAGAATTGCCTAGACATATTACGACTTTGCTGAGTCTAATCATAGTGGTTGCTAAAAATGCAATTACTAGGAAATGTAAATTAAAGTCTAAACAAACTGCACTAAAAGCAGTGAACATGGTAACAGAAGCAAAACAACTGTAACTGGGATCTTTAGAAAAGGGTTGGAGCAGATTACACAGAAAAAAATGGGAACTGAACAATACATGCAGAGGAAGAATGAGGTTTAAAAGAAGGCAGGATTTGAATGAGCTATGTAATGTTTGACTGACAACGACTGTATAGATTACAAGTGATGCATAATGTCTGCAACTAAAATGATGTCAATATGGTTTGTGATGCACAATGTTTGCAACAAAAATTATGTCAATATAGCTTGTTTTCATTTATATAAATGTGTGATAGCCTACGTCATATGTGATAATTTAATAAAGATGTTTCTTATTCAATAAAAAGAAATGATCTTATGTAAAAAAAAAAAAAAAAAAAAAGCAATGAATATTAGCAAGACAGAGGTTGAGATGGGATGAAAGAGGCAACAACATAATGAGCTAAATGAACAGAGGATAGGATATCAACAAAGAAAAGGAAGGATAACAAAAGTAGCTATTCATACTGGTGATGGACTACATTAGCAAATAGGTCAGAGGGCACACATTAATAAAGCTGCTGTATTCAGATGATGTGGTACAACAAGCAAACTGAACAGGAACTTCAGCAAATGATTGGGGACTGAAATGCAACACTGATGACACACAGGATGAAACTGAGTACAGAAAAGACAGCTGTCATGGCAGCAAATGGTGGAAATCAAAAGAAGCTGAAAAATACAAGAGACGTAGCAAAGCTAATGACTTCACTGTGGAATACCTTAAACCTACCAGGGCTAAGGGGTATATGCAATTGACCCCTTAAAGACACACCAATGCTTCAGCTACATAGCTTCTGAATGCCCATAATTTTTTATGTCTTTATTGGTATGTTCAAGGCCAATAAAGCCATGAACTTTTGCCGACTTGGCTTGAAAGGCTTTCTAAAGAAAGATTGAGGGCTTATAGGACAGTACCTTTGGTACTTTGGAACTGGTGAAATAAAAATCAGTTTCACTCCTTGCATTAATGCACCTCTTTTCTCTAATGTTTTGAGGGCCTCTGGGAGGAATTCCGAAAATGGAAATTTTTGTAAGGGAGCAATTAATATCGCCTGTGAATTCATGTTCTGAGAGCCTTTAGCCTGACCCAGACATGTCTGTGCATCACACAGCTAGAGGTAGCAGCTCTTGACACATTATCTACTGCATTATAAGCACATTTTATTGATGATTTGTAACCTGTGAAGCAGGAGATACCAAGCTTGATAAGGGTGTCTGAAGCAAGAAGGTAGAAAGTGGACTCCTGCATGTGAAAAAATAAACGGCAGATACTTTCTCCTTAGGGAGAAAAAATTATCACAAGGACTATGCACATTCCACCAAGCTAGGCACACATAAATGTGGGGCTTGCAATCAGTGTCATTTTATTATTAATGACAGCAGTTTGTATATTCCTTCAAGGAATTTTAAATTTAACACGGTCAGTTACCACAACTGCGGGGCGAAAGGGGTTGTATATCTTGGAATATGTACTCAATGTCTCGGTTTTTACGTTGGAAAAACCAAGAGGCCCCTAAGGAGAAGAATATACGAGCATTTATACGACGTCTCCAAAAAGAAGGACACAAACACTTTTTACAAACATCTTACACAATGCCCTAATATGCAGTTGAAGTTTTTGGTTCTAGAACAGGTAACACAGGACCCCAGGGGAGGTGATTGGGATTCACGTCTTGAATATAAAGAACTTTTGTGGCAATTAAAACTAAATGCTGCAAGACCCCCCTGGACTTAACGACAATGTCAGCATTGCAAGTGTGCTTAAGTTAAGAAGGGCAAGGTTGTAAATTGTGCAAATCTTTGTTTGGGCATTTCATTATGGCTTACTTGATTTTTGGTTCTACATTGTTTTTTATGCATTTTTTACATTTTACATTTCTCACCTATATTTTATTTATACGGACTATTGGATAGTCACTTAGCGACATCTCATATTAGTTCATTTACATTCACAATTACACCGATGGTTTAAATGATTTTAGATATTTACAGTTTTAAGTTTCACATGTTTAACACGATGTTTCTTATTCCATTATTTTTATTTAGTCTTTCTCAAGATTTTGAATTTTATATACACACTTTTGTGCAATGTTTTTTTTAAATTTCATGTAATTGAATTAAGGAGTTTGGATCAATTAGATGTCATGTGACTAGTATTATGTATATATTACGGCACTTTTTTAGTGTTCTACATCTTGATAAAGCCTGGTATGAACCAGGCGAAAGCGCTTGATTTATTTTTGGTTTTTATGCTTTATTAAAGTTTGTACACAATTTTTGCTTCGATTTGGTCGTCCTTATCTGTCAAGCTTACATGATCACCAATGTGCAAACTCAAAGATTTCTAGACTGTCAATAAAAATGCCCTGGAACAGCTAGTCTGCACTCCTACTAGGGGTACACATATCCCAGACCTGGTAGTTACAAATATGGGGGAGCATTGCACCCCCAAATGTAATGTACTCACTGGTTAGATCAGACCACAAAGAGTTCCCCTTTGAAATAAATATAAAACTAGAACCCCCATCCAACCCAAGAACCACTGAAAATTTTTCTAAGACTAACTACCGCTTATTAAGTAATGGCATAGCTAATTTCCAGTCTCCCCCCTCAAAGCCAAAAAATATGGAGGCCTATACAAAATTGTACACAAGCACTGCACAACCATATCAACTTCTGCATGGAAATGACAGTACCAGACCAAAATAAACCTAGGTCAAACTGCAAAAACAAGCCAGCCTATTGGACCCTTGGTATAAACAGGTTGTACAACAAAAGAAAGAAAGTCCTGTCCAGAAGTATGACAGGACATGCACAACAGGACAAAAAACTCTCTCATTAGTTTAAACAAGCAAATCAGGGGACTAATTAATTCTTCAAAAGACAACTTCGAGGCAAAGGCAGCTTCCAAAGCAAAGGATAACCATAAGGCATTTTTCAGTTATGTCCACAATCTTAAGGACAACACCAAAAACTGTGTTGAGTTAGTTGTAAATGGTATCACCTATACCCACCCAGAAGATGCAGCAAATCTGATGGCTGATAAAATTCAGCTCGAATGCCCCCCACCACCCCCAATCACCTCCAGTTCCTACCATTCCTCTGCTAGTTATCATAAAAGAACAGGTGCCACTACAATCTCTAAAGCTAAAATACCCACTTCAGTGGGTCCCAACAATATCCCAGGATGCCTCTTAAATAGCTTGAAACATGATCTATTAGGCCAACTAGGATCTCCATTTAACCACAGCCTCCGGAGAGGCTTTGTCCTTGGGAAGTAGAGGACATCAACAGTCAGAATTAATCTAAACAATCCTACCTTGGTTTGTGATTTACTGTGAAGTTGACTGGTAGAAGTTTTATTTGAATTTATATTTTATTTTAATCACAGTTTTTCACTGTTTGTAGGAAGGATGGGATAGCTTGTAGTCAAGAACATTTACTTTGAGTTATATTTTGTTTTACCTTTAATTTTCACTGCTGGTTGTTAGAAAGGGATAGGTTTTAGACAGGTTAATTCTATCCATCACAAGGGGTCTAGACAGCCATAAATTCACAGACTGCAGAGAGGACAACCCACAGCTTATCTAAACAATCTTATCTTGGTTTGTGATTTATACTGTTAAAAAGAAGTACAACTGCGATCGTGAGCCGAAGCTACTGTGCGCATTTCCATATGATGTAAAGGAATTACAGCTTTTGTCTGACTTTCAGAACTTGTACACTCAGAACAACTTTACTGTACTTACTTTAGTATTTAGTTGTATATTGCTTGTGTGATTTTTGTCACAGAAGTTGATTTAAGTTCCCATTGAATTCTGTGGTTACTGATTTTGATTATTCTTTTTGTATAATATTTTATTCGTTTGAAGATGAATACAGATTCCTCAAATGAGTATGCAATTAATGATTTGCTAAAGCACAAATATCTTGTACAGTGTAATAAATGCTGTGCATATTTAAAGGAAACTCCTGATAACACTGGTGATCTGTGTTCCTCGTGTCAAAAGTTGGATGATTTGCTTACCATTATTATAAGTAAATCTAGACTTACTGATGATGATTGCACTTGTGCAATTGGCACGGCTTGGAGAACTGTTGTTACATATATTATGACTGGACTGATGAGATAAATAATGTTAGGCAAAGAGCAAACAGAGCACATTTAGGAAATTATATATCTATTGTCTGTAAAGATCATTCAAGCCCTATGAAACAAGATGATGCACCTGACAACTTTGGAATTCTGGATGCAGGTATTCAGCAATCTGATGATTCGGTGTGTTTAGAAGGAAACAAAAAATAAAGAAAGGAAGGTCACAACAAATAAAAAGTAAGACAAAGAAACTGATTAATGTCTGTAAAGTAATGAGAATATGTACTAAAAAGGACACTGTTTTGTTATGTAACACACAGATTACAAGGAATGATAAAAATTTTTCTGTCAGAAAACTTTCAGTCTACAGAAAAAGGCATCATTTTTTTCAAAAGAGACAGTAGAAAAAACAGGGAAGGAGCAGGTGAAAAGGAAGAAATCAAAACTGAACGTGGAAGGCCTGAAGAACATTAATGTAAGAAAACAGAAGAGAAAGACAGATGTTGACTACATGGCTTAAGTTGTGGATATACAAAGCCAGCTGGATGAGAATTTAATACGCAATGAAAACAATGGGATTAACAAGACTAATGGTGATGAAGATCATTCCTCTAACAACTGATAGAACAGATATTACTAATTTAGAAGTTGAAGATTCTTCAAATCTGGTCAGAAAACACATTCTTGAAATTGGAGATTCAACTATTAGAGGAACTGATACTTATATTTGCAGAGAAGATGCGCTTACCAGGAGCAAATATAGAAGATGTGAGACAAGCCTTGGAACCCCTTAATATAAGGAAGTACAGATCTGTTTTTGTTCATGTTGGTACAAATGATCTCATCCACAAGGACTCTCTGACTGTAAGTAGGGAACTTAAAGCCAGTCCTCTTAGACAGTGTAGCTTGTACTGGTATTAGGACATATTTTTAACAACTCGTATATAGAAAGGATAGTTAGGTCACCATGAAGGAAAAGATTTTTTTGGGTAAATATCTACATGGAAAAAATGTCCTGTTTTAAAAAATGGAAAAGTGTACAGTATCCAAGCCTAATTTCGGGCACGTGTTCAGACAGTATGACGCTCATTTGTGAAGATCAGGGAATAGAATTTTTGCAGCAGATATTCTGCAATACTTGACAAACACTAGGCAGGATTTTAGCTGCGTCAAAAATTTAAAAGTTCACAGATAGCAACATCTGACGCATCTGTGATGGTTGTTAATGCTAGGAGCATTAATAATAAAGTTTTTTTTATTGGAAAATTGGTTACGTTCCCCCAAGACTGATGATGTTATTCTTTGTGAAGCATGGTTAAAGAGCAATGACTAGAAACCAGTTCTGTCAGGGTATAAGTGTTTCTACTGTACCAGACATTCTAACAAAAAAATTAGGTGCAGGTGTTATGATAGGGATTAAAGATAGTTGAGACCTGTGATTATTACAAGTTCAATTAAAACCAGTACTATAGACTGTGTAACTGTGACAATAAAGACAACCCTGGAACATATAATAATTGTTGGATTGTATAGACCACCAAAATCAATTGCAGATGACCTACAGGAATTCCCATATTTAATGCTTGAAACACAGGAGGGAAGAATAATATTAGCTGGAGACTTAAATTTACCAGAATCAGACTGGGGTAGTATTAATTCAACAACATTAGTAAGGAAATTAAAAACAGCATATATTTAGAGACAACAATTGCTTCAGTTTGTAAAAATATCTACCAGGGAACATAACATGCTAGACATTATTTAGGTTTCTAAAAAACAATTACTGTTACTTCAAGTCAAGTTTTAACACCGCTGATGTGCAGTGATCATGGGGCTTTAAAGGTTAATTTGTTGTTACATAATCCTGTCAAAATGAAATATAAACCAATGCACAGAAGGTTAATTACAGATTTTATGGAAGCAAAACAGCCACTGTGTAAAACAAACTGGAGTGATGCAGATTGAATGTGGAAAGTGCTAAAAGAGAAATTGTTTGAGTGCAAAGAAATTAAAAAAAATGTTTAACATCAGCATCTAGGCATACAACATCAGGGGGATATATTTCCATAAGAACAAGACACCTGACAAAGGTGAGAAACAAAAAATATAAGAAATGGAAGAGAGGTCGAACTACAACTGAAATAAGCAAGCAGGACCAACAAATTAGTGTGATAGAAGAACAAGAAAAAATTGAAGAAAATATAATATAAAGATATTAAGCATAATAATAAACATTTTTATAGCTATGCAAGTTGTGGAAAGAGTAAGGAGTAAAGAAAGGCATACAAATTGATAAACTGTGTGCAAATTCTAAAATTTATTCTCAGACACAACAGATTATAGATACAGTTACAAAATCTTATGCAAAACAGTTTGGGTCCACAAATGGGGTGATAGGTTGCCCCAGTGACATCCAAGTAACTTCAGATACTGGAATAAAATTAGATTGTATTGAAAAAGAACTGGATCTAAATAAACCACAGGGAGGAGACGGAATTAGAAATAATGGCCTGAGAACACTTCAGCAAGAACTTACAGTACCATTATATCTATTATTTACTAAGTCATATAAATATGCAGAGATTCCTCAAGACTGGAGACATACACTTATTAAACTTGTCTTTAAGGGAAAGGGGAGTAGGACAAACCCAGAGTCATACAGAACCTTAAGTCTCCTTTTATGTTATAGAAAATAATGGAGAAGGTAATACTGGATAAGTTATTGTCAGAGATGAATAGGTTGGGACTTGAAACCATATAACAGCATGCATATGTTGAAAATAGCTGTATTACCACCTGTAACATGATGTTCTATAACAATATAACAGCTATGAATGAAAAATTGTGCTGTGATGTAATTTATATAGATTTAACTTCAGCATTTGACAGGGTCATACACCAAACACTGATCAATAAATTAGAACAACTAGGAAATGATGTACTCTTGATAAGGTGGATAGCTGCACAGCTTGCAAATAGGGCAGGGTAAGTACCATACAGCAACTAGGTGAAATTCTTGGTTACAGTTAGGGTGCCTCACAGGGCTCTATCCTAGGCCCTTACTTGTTTAGATTGCATCTTTCAGACCTTTTTTTATCTGAGGTGTTCTACAGTCTACATGCCGATGACCTGAAATTGGGTAAACTGATTACATGTGTTACAGATAAGGCATGGGCAAGGGAGAATAATATGCAGATAAATTTATCAAAAACTAAGCATATGAGATTTGGGAGACATGCATTGAAAGGTAAATATCTAATACAGCACACAGTGATTGAAACTATAGACTCATTTAAGGACCTGGGTATATGGTAGATATAGAACTATGATTTTTTTGTAATCATATCAATCAATTGGTTAATGATAGTTATAGAACTATAGGTTGTATAAAAAAAGATTTATAAAGTCTGGAAAATCAGAAATGATGAAGACATTGTTAGTTACATTAGACCCAAACTTGAGTATGGAATAACAATATGGAAACCCTATAAGAAAACAAGCATAAGTAAACAGAGCAAGAGTACAGCAGAAATATACCAAGGGCATCCATGGAGGTGAAAATTTAAGTTATTGTGAAAGACTAAAATATCTGAACTTGTACAGTGTCTACTGTAGATATCTAAGAGGAGATCTTATTCAGACATATACGGCATTTAGAGACACCTACCTCTGGGAATGATTGGGATTATCAAAAAGTAGTAGAGAATCATAAGACAACCTACGTGGAAGATTCCATAGGAATGAGAAGTGTACTAATTGGTTCTCAGAGAGCAGCTGATGCATGGAACAGACTACCAAATCACATTAAAGTAGGTACTAGTTTAGATATTTTTAAGAAAAGCTTGGACACTTATTATGGGAACAAGTGTTTTGGTATATTGGTAAGCTAGAAGGGCATTAATGCTCATGCTTGAAATATCTGTATGTATGTATATATCCCTCTTTATAAAGAGGGACCATCAATAGACCCAGGAAATTACAGACCCATAACTCTGACTAGTCTCTTATGCAAGGCCATGGAAAGAATAATCGTGGGCCTGATAAACAATGATACAGGAAATCTCAAACATTGGACCCAACCCAGTGTGGCTTTATCAAGGGGAGGTCATGCCTGCTCAGTCTGGTGGACATCTTTGAGAAGGTCACCAAGGCCATGGATGAGGGTAAAACAGTACATACGTCCTACCTTGATATGACTAAGGCATTTAACACAATTCCCCACTTGGTAATGTAGATTACCTCACAAAATTGGCAATAAATCTATACATCACCAAATGGACAGCCAACTGGCTCACAGACAGGACACATGTTGTTAGAGTGTGAGAATCCATATCCAGCAAGAGGCCAGTTACTAGTGGTGTACCACTGGGCTCATTGTTGGGAACTCTCCTGTCTGGAATATACTTCTCTGAAGTCAAGGCTAATGTAGATGGCCTTTGTCTGACCAAGTATGGTGATGACTGCAGTTGGGGGCAATCACTGAATCTCCCATTGAGGTAGATATCCTTCATAATGGTCCGAGTCAAGACAAATAATTGGTGCCACAGCCATATCCTAACACTAAATGAAAAAAATGAATAATTATACCCTTTGTGAGGTTAAATTCCCTCATAAATTACAACAGTAATAGCACACCCCTAAGAGTGGACCCAGTGGTGAGAGATCTAGGTACACAGCTAGACAGTAACCCGAACTTTGACCATTATGTGTCCATGGTGGTGAGGAAGTCCTTCTACATGGCACAGCTTATAAGTAAGGGCATAGTACCCAGATTCAAGGAGGTTATAGTCCCACTAGATCAATAATTGAGTACAATGCATCTTTTGGGATGCAACTGACCAGCACCTGCAACAAATGGAGCAGCCTCAGAGGCTCCTTAAAAAAAAAAAAAAAAACAGGGTGCAAACAACATGTTTTATGCAGACCACCTAAAGGCCCTTTACTCTGTCCCCTACCGACTATTAAGGGGTGATCTGTGCCTAACATACAAGGCATTCTGAAATCCAGTCCTGGTGGAACTGTTATATATTCTCAAAACAAACATGAGGATTACTCAACTGGATTTATGGGCAGATATGTACCCCGATCCTCGGCTCCGACTCGGCCAATACTAAAGCTCGAGAGCTAATTCCACCGGCTCGAGGCTCCCCTATATCCCACAATGCTAGGCGGTAACTACTCAGATCTCGTTTGATAGCTATACCAAGCAATCCTAGTCTCCATGGAATGGAGTAGGGAAACCCACCTCAAAACAATCTGTCGTAAAGGAAAGGCAGACCTCAGTAAGGATAGAAGAGGTGGAAGAACGTGTGGGAATGACAACTTTCGGAAGAAAAACACAAAATGAATTCCAGTCAGTCTATCCAGGTTTGGGGGAAGGAGGGTGGGACGCAAGAAAGAAGGTGAGAAGAAGACAACCAACATGGAACGTTATGGTAGGTACATAACTTCTTAATGTTAAGTTGTCAATCTCGCCTTCATTCTTGCTGGATGGGACCGCGTCCCTAGCACCTTATCCCAGATGGCCTATCAGAACAGACTCTTGAGAACATTGGAACCAAAATTGGCATGACTTCTGGAAACCATGTCCAATTTGTAATGTGAAATGAATGTATGAGGAGAAGCCCAGGTGGCTGCTGCACAAATTGAATCTATTGGCAGCCTATCCTGAAAAGCTACGGATGTAGCTAATGCCCTAGTTGAATGAGCTCTAGGTCTTGAGGGTAGTTTTTGACGTCTGATCTCATAGATGAAGGTAATTACAGAGGTGAGCCATCTAGAGAGGGATACTTTAGTAACTGGAAGGCCCAATTTGCCTTCCGCATATGACAGAAACAACTGATCAGATTTCCTGAATTGTTTAGTCCTGTCTAAGTAATATCTAAGTTGGCGATGAACATCCAAAAAATGTAGCTTTTGTTCCGACCTGTTTGAATAGTTAGGGAAAAAGACAGGAAGATCAATAATTTGGTTTAGGTTTGTTTGAGACGAAATTTTAGGCAAAAAGGATGGATTAGTACGGAGGGATACCCTATCTTTGTGAAAAACTAAGTAAGGAGGACGACCGCACAGAGCACGGAGTTCGGATACTCTTCTCGCTGAAGTTATAGCTACCAGAAAAAGTGTCTTCCAAGAAAGCAGTTTCAGAGAACATGAAGCCGCCGGCTCGAAGGGGGGAAGAATTAAAGATGTCAGAACCAAGTTCAAATCCCATTGAGGCGGGGGATCTTTGATTGGAGGTTTAAGAAGAAATGCACCCCTTAAAAAGGCTTTACAGAGTTTGTGAGCCATGATGCTAGACTCTGAAACACCAACATGAAAACTTGATATGGCAGCCAGTTGAACTCTAATGGTTGATGCAGAAGATCCTAAATGAAAGAGTTCTGCTAGAAAGTCTAAAATAGACTGGATAGGTGCAGTAAAGGGATCTATGTTTTTTGATGTTGCCCAAAAGGAAAAGCGTTTCCATTTGCTACTATAATCTTCTGGGTAGAAGATTTATGAGAGGCTATCAAGATATCTCGGACCGAGCAAGATATTGAGGGAAGCCTGGCTAAGGTTGGAATCGGAGAAACCACGCTGTGAGGTTTAGAAAAGGCAGAGATTGGTGCAGCTGACCCGATTGATGGGTTATCAGATCTGGTACTGGGTCCAGATGCCAAGGCTGCTCCAAAAGGTAACGATGAAGAAAGGGAAACCATATCTGTCAAGGCCAGTAAGGGGCAATGAGGATCATTGTCACTCTCAAGGCGATGGCTTTCTGAATTAGTTGAGATATCAGTGGAAAGGGGGGAAAGGCATACAGAAGTCCCCGGGGCCAATCGTGGACTAGAGCGTCTGTGGTGGGATGGCCTGGTAACGGGAAGAGAGTGAAGAAGTCGTGACACTTGCTGTTTTGGGGAGTAGCAAAAAGATCGCAGCAAGGCTGGCCCCATCTTAGGAATACTTCTTCTAGAACTGATTTCTTTAGAGACCACTCGTGGGGCATGAGAATTGCTCTGCTCAATTTGTCTGCAATAACGTTGGATTTCCCGGGAATATGCGTTGCTATCAGAAAACGCTGAGAAGAGATTGCCCATTGCCAAAGTCTGAGTGCCTCTCGACATAAAGGGTATGATCTGGTTCCGCCTTGTTTGTTGATGTACCACACTACGGACATGTTGTCCGTTTGAATTGCAATAGTCCCAGTGGGAAGAGAGTCGTGAAGGGCTTGCAACGCTAAAAGCACTGCTCTCATCTCTAAGACGTTTATGTGCAAGTGGCACTCGAAAGGTTGCCACGTGCCCTGGACTGTCCTGCCCTGATAATGCCCCCCCCCCACCCGATCAGGGAGGCGTCTGTTGTCAACGTGGCGACTGGGGGGGGGGGAGTGAAGGGTCTTCCTCGGAGAAGTTGAGGTGATGTGATCCACCAAGACAGTTGATTCTTGCATGCTTGGTTATCAATATGGTATGGGACATCGGGAGCTGTTGAAAGGACCATTGAGTAAACAGCATCCATTGAAGGATCCTCATGTGAAAGCGAGCTAAGGGGAGAAGGGGAATAGCTGCTGCCATGAGTCCTAGTACCTTCAACACCAGTCTGGCTTTGACTTTGACGCATTGTAAGAGAAGGGAAACTTGGTTCTGAATGTCTGACACCCTCTGCTCTGTAAGTCTGGCTGAAAGATTCAGTGTATCTAAGGTGGCGCCTATAAAGACAATAGATTGACAAGGCGACAAGGCAGATTTTTCGAAATTTATCAAAATGCCTAGAGCTTGGCAAGATAAGTCCCTGGATAGGAGAAGCTGATGTCTGGTGGTGGCAGTAAGGAGCCAGTCATCCAGATACGGAAACACCTGGAATCCTTGACGTCTCAAGTGAGCCGCAACCACTGCCATGCATTTGGTGAACACACGGGGGGCTGTAGTGAGACCAAAGGGCAGGGCCCTGAACTGGTAGTGACTGGCTCCCAGCCTGAAGCGGAGATATCTCCTGGAGCGTCTGTTCATTTTGATGTGGTAGTACGCGTCCTGAAGATCTATCGAGCACATCCAATTGTCCTGACCCAAGAAGGGTAGAATGGACTGTAGCGTGACCATCCGGAATTTTGTTTTTTTGACAAACTTGTTTAAGTAGCTGAGATCCAGTATGGGTCTCCAGTCCCCTGTTTTCTTTGGTACCAAAAAGAATTTGGAGTAGATTCCGGATCCTTGCTGGTCTGCCGGGACTGATTGGATAGCTCTTTTTGATAGCAGCTTTGAAATTTCTAATGCTGCTTGTTCCCTTAGACCGGGTGGAACATCTGGAAGGGATCTTTTTGGTTGGGTTGGGATGAGAGTGAAGGGAATTTTGTAACCCTCGGATATGATCGACTGTACCCATTTGTCTTGAGTAAGGGAAAGCCAGGCTTTTGGGTACAGTGATAACCTTCCCCCGACTGCCTCCGAAGGTGGACAGCCGGGCAGCCCCTCAGGGATGCTGAAAGGGTTTGTCAGAGAACATTTCTCTACTACCCTGGTTTTGCGGACCTCCTCTGCCTCTAGGGCGGCGTCTATTATTATTCCCCCCTCTGCCTCTAGAAGGGAATCGGCCTTGTGCGTCAGATGAGACTCCCTGGGATTGTTTGCAGAACCACATCTTTCCTCCCCTTTGACCTTTGGGATAGGGTCTAGAAGGGGTAGAAAAACAGACTCCTACAGCAGAGAGAGTCTTACCTTCTACCTCGCACCTGGTCAATGTATCCTTCACCTGTGGACCAAACAAGGATGATCCATCAAAGGGAGAATTGGTGAAGGATGCCTTGAAAGGGTCCGCAAAGTTGCATAGCCGCATCCAGGCGTGACGTCGTAAGGTAACTCCTGTGCCTACGGCTCTACTCGCCCCATCTGCTGCATATGAGACCAGCCGCATGGAGGAGTTAACGATGGAATTTAGGGTTGCCAACTGGGAGTTCATTGTGTCTTTGAACCCCTCAGCTGTAGGATCCTTTATCAGTTCACCCATATCCTTGAGTAAATCTCTTTGGAGACGAGTGAAGTGGCATAAGTAGTTCAGCGACTGCATTGAAAAGGTCGCTGATGAGAACATCCGCTTGCCGTACCTGTCCATGGTCCTAGATTCCTTATTAGGAGGATGGACAGGAACCAAAGGATCAGCTAACTCCTTCTTTGTGGCCGCAGCCACCACCATGGCATCAACAGGGACACCTTTGGATAAAAACTCTTTGTCTCTGGGGGCAGTAATAAATTTGGATGGTCTCCTCGGGGTGGGTTCCACTGAGTCAGGAGCCATCCAAGCCTTCCTTGCCACCACTTCCATAAGGGGGTCAAAGGGAGGGGACACCCGGGAGGTAGAAGGGCGAGAACCAAATGCCTCAAGATACACTGACTCATCCTCCGAAGGGTTAAGGGCTGGCCAGTTCCCCCTCTGTTTCAGGATCTCAAGGATGTCAGCAAAGGAGACATCCTCAGAGGGGGATCGAGGGGACCCTTCGGATTCCTCTAAGTCAGTGTCAGAGGTGACAGACTCAGGGGAGTCAATGTGCTTCCTCTTGCACTGCCCCTTCCTTGGGGGATCTCCTGCAGGGTCAGGAGAGGCCTCGGAAGAGGAGAAAATTCCCAATGGGGAATCTTGAGGAGTTGACTCTCTGCTGTCTGAGACAAGGGGGTGAGTAGAAATCACCGCAGGCACTGTAGATGGAGGGGCTGAAGGAGCTGACCGTGGGACAGAACCTGGTTCTAGCACACTCCGCATGACCTCGAAGGCACCCCTGTCAGGCAAGGCCCAAGGCCCCCGCTCCGAAGAGACAAGGACCTCCCCCGGCACCGACAGAGACGGCTCCAAAGCCGATGTCGGAGCCGAACTCACCAACGCCGAAGCCCCGAGAGGGAGAGCGGGGTCGGACAAGGGTCCGATGCCACTCGCCCCCTCGGAGCCGACGAGGGAAGCTCGGCGCCGAGATCCCTCCAAAGAGGAGATCGGAGCAGACGATGGAGCCGAAATGGAAGGTATCGGATCCGACGCACCGACAGTCATGGCTCCGACAAGCCTTGGCTCCGAACTCAAAGGAGTCGGAGGAGGAATGTTTTGGGGAATGGGAATAGCCACTGACTGGTGAGTCGGGCTATGCAGCATTTGGGCCAGTGCCTCGGACTTGAGAAGTCTACTCACTACCCTTTGCAAGTCATGGTCTGATAATCTGGAAGACCGTGAGGAATGAGTTTTGTGACTTCGTTCCGAAAGAAGAGGGGATCCTGGCGCCGAGTGCACGGATCCGATAGAGGGGGATCTGGACCTCTTTCTCGATTGTGGCTCCGATAAGGGTATCGGAGCCGACAAAGTTTTATCAGCCTCGGCTCCTGCCGGAGCCGAGGTAACAGTATGAGGCTTAGAAACATCGGCTCCAGCCGGAGCCGATGTCAAAGCCGACTTAGACTTCTCAGCAGTTGACTCTGGAGCAGGAGCCGACTGTTTGGAAGTTCTTGAAGGCTTCCCCGACACAGATTGAGTCGGGGGGCCTTCAGGCTTTAATACGCCCCGCAAGATAAGCTTATTCTTGCGTTCCTGCAGGACTCTAGGGCTAAACCCATGACAAAAGGCACAAGAATCCTGCAGGTGCAAAGGCCCCAGGCAATATACACAAGAAGTGTGACCATCTGTCAGAGACATTTTCTGACAGCACGAGTCACACTTCTTGAAGCCTGAGACCTTGTCTTTAGACATAGTAAGAAAGAGAGCCTAACACACACAAACACACTCCAGACACTCTCTTTAGAAAAATATTAAAATAAATTATTAAGGTTAACCCACAAACACACACACACACACACACAAGCCTTTACAAAACACTAATTTAGAAAAGGACTAGGGTGAGGGAAGGGCCGAAGGCCTAGAACAAGGGAAAAAAGGGAAGGGGGCTCGACAAACAGGGGTCGATTTATCTAAATCTTTAAATTAAACTGAAAGGATATGTATCAAAAATAAAAAAGGGGTTATTACAAGTACCTAAAGGTAAAATTGAACTAACCTGCCTGAGCCGGTAGAAAAACGCACCTCGTCAGCTATAGCGGCAAACGAGATCTGAGTAGTTACCGCCTAGCATTGTGGGATATAGGGGAGCCTCGAGCCGGTGGAATTAGCTCTCGAGCTTTAGTATTGGCCGAGTCGGAGCCGAGGATCGGCTCCGAACCCATCCAGCAAGAATGAAGGCGAGATTGACAACTTAACATTGATGCATACTGACTATCTAGACATGGCTAAAGCATATGATAAAATACCCCACTCTAGCATTCTCAACAAACTATAGAACTAGGTATAAACCCCTTTGGAACACAATGGATAGCTAGCTGGCTCACTAATAGGATCCAGGAGATTAGAATTGGTGAGGCCTTCAAGTTCTCCACAAAGAGGCCCGTCACCAGTGGAGTCTCCAAGGGCTCTGTACTGGGCCCACTCCTCTTTGGCATCTATTTCTGAGATACACTAGGAGCCACAAGCCACAGGAACAGACTTTATTAAATCCAAGCACTAAAATCCACAAAAATGCTGAACTACTTCTCCGCGTTTTTCATCACAAATGAAACTTCATCAGCATACTAGATATATTCAAACTGTTATTTTATATAATCTTGTGACTTATCCTAGCCAACCAGTGCATCCGTTTAATTACATCAAATACTTTCAGAGTAATTCGGAGGATTAATTTCATATATACAACCATTTGAATGTCGAAAATGTCTCAAATGTCGCAAATGGTAGAAAGGTATTTTTGTAGGGGAGCAGAGGAAATTCCCTTCATAAGGATGGAAAGGCTGTTTGAAAAAATACCTTTCTACCATTTGCGACATTTGAGACATTCAAGCGGTTGTATATATGAAATTAATCCTCCGAATTACTCTGAAAGTATTTGATGTAATTAAACGGATGCACTGGTTGGCTAGGATATGTCACAAGATTATATAAAATAACAGTTTGAATATATCTAGTATGCTGATGAAGTTACATTTGTGACGAAAAACACTGAGAAGTAGTTCAGCATTTCTTTGTGGATTTTAGTCCTTGGATTTAATAAAGTCTGTTCCTGTGGCTCGTAGCTCCTAGTGCGTCTAATTTCTGTTCGGTAAAGTTGTTTCAATTGAGGCACTGGTTTCTTCCATTTTGTGATTTGATCTATTTCTGAGATGTCAAAGCCAATGTCAAAGGCCTTTGGCTGTCCAAGTTCGCAGATGACTGTAAACTGGGAGAAATCACTGAATCTCATCAAGATGAGAACACGCTTCAGGAAGGTCTAATACAGACAGAAGCATGGCGCCAAAGCCAGGGCATAAACCTCAATATCAAGTAATGTATTATAGTACCTTTTAGAAAGTCTGCCATAAAACACCCTTAAATGTTGATTCACTAGTCAGGAATCTGGGAACTCATACAGACAGTAACCTAGGCTTTTACCAGCATGCATCCATGGTAATAATAAAATCCTTCTATGTTGTTCAACTTATAAGCAATGTCATGTCTTCTAGGTCCAGAAAGGTTATCATACCACTGTACTTGGCCCTTATCAGACCCATCTGAGAGTATAATGCCCCCTTCAGTATGTACCTGTCTAGACACATGCAGCAACTGGAACATCCACAGAGATTCCTTACAAAAAGGATACAGGGAGTAAAACACAATGTCCTATGCTGATTGCCTCAAAGCTCTGTCTCTTTACCCGGTATCATACAGTTGGCTGAGAGGTGATCTTTGCCTGGCATACAGGGCATCCCTGGACCCTGTTTTGATGAGCCTTTAGCACATCCACATAACAAACAGCATCAGTACTGTTAGATTAAAAGACCTAAATTTTGCTTGCTACATAAATAGGACACATTGGAGAAACAGTGGGTGGGAGGATGGCATAATGGTTAAGGTGTTTGCCTTACAAACAGAAGGTGCAGGGTTTGATTCTCACATGGGGTAAATGGCTAGGCTTAAAATGGCCTGTAAAGGCAGTTAGCCTAGTACCAGCCTATGAACTTGGTCAGCCTATGAGATATGTTTCTCAGAGAATTCCCGTTCTCTGGAACAGGCTCCCCACCCATGTGAAGCACAGTTCCTCCCTATCCCTTTTTAAACACAAATTGGACCAATGGATGGGTAATCAGAAATTCACCCCCTAGTCTGGCTCCTATGTCTCTGATGAACAGAGCCAGTCAGTAAATCACCATCTATATAAATCAAATGTATGGGTCACATTTGAGTTGCAAGGCTAGGCTTAGAAGTCCCCTGTGGACATTAGCCTAGTATACACCTATGAACCAAAGGAAGATTGAGGATAAGCACAGATAAATAAAGGTGATGGGAACTGACAGATTTTGAGAGGTATGCTAAGTTACACATGCTGAATCAACGCTTAAGAAACTCAAAAAAGATATGGGATGGGAAGAAGGAATGTAGTGAAAAAGAAGCAATGGAAATACAAGATAAGAAAAAAAAAGACATAACAAGGAAGGGGTAGAGAGAAAAACTAAAGCATATATCTAACACTTAAGGTTAAAAGAGACTTTGGAAACAGAACCCATGTCTACAGGTGAATTTATGGCAGTGGAAGAAATGCAAAGAAAATGTTGATCAACATTCCAGCAAGTTCTACAAGAGGAAAATGAGGGAACGTTGCTGACTTCTGAAGAAGAAAGATTAACTATGGAGGGCAGAAGGGGAAATATGGCCATGAATAGCAAGGAAAGGGGAATTAAGAAATACAGTGTAAAACATTAGAACTAAAGGACTAGAAAAAGAGACATAAAAAGAAATAGGATTGAGAAATGAGCACACTGAAATGGGAAAGAAAGGGGAATGCTCTACAAAGATATACAAAGAAAGAGAACAGATCATGCTAATGAAACTAGGCAAATAAGGAAGGATGGGACCCCATAAGAAAAAGAGAGAAGAAGTATGGAGAATGATGAGAGAAACACATGAGAGTATGAGGTACACAGCCCACAACTCTTCACAGACAGCACCACACACCAAGTGAGCTGAAACAAGAAGGCAGACTGGACAATGATAGGTGCTGGAACTGCAGAGCAACATGATAAGAGCTAACCATATGTTCTGGCAATCATGTAATTGGGTGAAATACATCAGCAGAAGAAGGGAATAAACGGGGAAAGAAAATGGTTGAGAAAGTTGCAAAATAGATGAGAACAGAGCATGTTGGGTCTGGCCTCACACCAGGAAGAGACAGCCCACAGAGGAAGGATATTTTAATAAAGTCTGTCAGTTAGTGCACAGGATTAAAGCTTTGAGCTGTTAACCAGCTGCTTCCTGTAGTCCAGAGCTTAATTCCCTTAGCCTCCATTTGCCTGCAGTACAACTTTAAGCAAGTCACTGAAGCAGAAAGTGCTCTGCAACATCCTGAAAAATAGGCTAAGCTCCTCAGTGGTCTCCTAAACCACATTACTAGTAACTATACACGAACCTATGAATGGGGACATAAAAGCAAGAAGAGAGGAAAACTGTTTAGGGATCCATCCATCTACCCGCAACCACTTTTTCCCATTTTTGCACATGTGGTCAGGGTATCACTCCAACAGTGGCAATAATCTACAGCCAAGGTTTACATTGTCATGTGGCTAGTCCTGCCATGGTATTTCTTCCACACTACACACTCACATGCACACTCACACTCATGCCCAATTTAGTGTGTCCAATCCACCTACTGCATGTCTTTGGAGTGTAGGAGGAAACTGGAGCACCAGGAGCAAACCCACGTAAACACAGGAAGGACATGCAGACTCAGCACAAAAGGCACCCCAGCTGAGAACTGAATCTCTTGCTGTGAGGCAATAATACTATCCTCTGTGCCACTGTGTGAAAATCTTTGGTCAGTATATTCTATCATGGTCTAAAAACAAAAGCTGTACTTTAGTTCCAAAGTATGGCACATGTTAACCACCGGAGAGAATGAACAAATGCATATATTGCAGTGCAGCTAAAGGAGGGTGAAAGATTCTTGGCATACACAGTACCACATAGGGCAGTGATGGAATTATGACAATGTAAGTGTGGCAGTTTTGAATTTACAGCTTATACTATGCAATATAATGTCTTGCATCAGTAAGGAATAGTATACTATGTGTTATGATTTTTATATGAATTTTATATCTTATGAGCAGTGAATACTTTAAATCCATTATGCACCTCAGTGCCTGTTTTACATGTCCTACTCTGATGATGAGTCATTGTTAGGCATTTCTCTTCCTTTTATTTCTTTGCTCTAAATCTTCACTAAGACCACTATGAGTGACTGTTGAGAGTAGGTAGCTAGACATGTGAATTTCTATAAATCACAACAAATCAGAAAAAATTGTTTGCATGTCTTGTTTTAAACTAGATACTATGCAAACAAATAAAAAAACTAATGGAGGCAGAAACCCCCTCTGCTTTACAAGGCCAAGCAGACAGCCTTTTCCTATTTTTACCAAAGATAAGAAGGGCAATAAATGATCACTTACAGTTTAGACATTCTAAAACTGCCATATGAAATTCAACAAATAATATCATGACAGATTAGGCACTGAAATACACTGCAATAATTATACAAAAATAAAACTAATTCTTCTGATGCAAAGCTCTGCTTATCATAGCACAGTTATGGTAGCTTCCCATAAGACACAGCATTACTTTAACAACAAAACATATCTGCTCACAAGAAACACTTTCACATTCCCAACCACATAAACAAAATTTCATTAAATATTTCAAAACTCTTGTAAAATTATGCACGACTCATGGCAAGTGCTCTGCATTTAAGGAAGCTTTTGAAATGATCAACCAATAAAGTATGCATTGCTTCTGTTCTTCCATTAGCAGCTACATACAGAGGTAGGTCTTAAAAGTGCATCAGCAGTTCAATGTGCTTCAGTGGCCCAATATTGCTGTGTGAAGGTCCAAAACAGAGAGAGATTAACTGATCATCTCTAGATGCAATGGTCACTCCAGGTATGCTACTCGTAGATGTAGTATCCCTGTATACTTATATTAATCAAAGTATGGGGATAGAAGCTGTGAAAAGTTTTTTGAAGGAACACACTAAGCTTGACAACATAATGGTACAGTCCATTTGCCTTTTACTAGATTTGGTGTTGAAAAATAACTTTTTATTATTTGACGGAAGAATATACCTTCAGACCTGTGGGGTTGCTATGGGTGCTAAAGTAGCACCGGCTTTCGCTAATTTAGTGTTAAGTTGGTGGGAACTGTCCTTCCTGACCAAACTGGAGAGATTTAAATATGTCTCCTTTTATAGGAGGTTTATTGATGATTGAGTTTGTTACCAAATAGCTGGGTAGAAAGGTGCTTGATATGACATCTGGACAGAGGAAGGCTGACAAGGAGACATAGTGGTGGAATGAGGAAGTACAGGAGAGTATACAGAGAAAGAGGTTGTCAAAGAGCAAGTGGGATTGTCAGAGAGATGAAGAAAGTAGACAGGAGTATAAAGAGATGAGGTGCATGGCAAAGAGAGAGGTGGCAAAGGCTAAGGATAAGGCATATGAAGAGTTGTATGAAAGGTTGGACACTAAGGAGGGAGAAAAGGACCTGTACCGATTGGCCAGACAAAGGGACCCAGCTGGGAAAGATGTGCAGCAGGTAAAGGTGATAAAGGATAATGAGGGAAACATACTCACAAGCGAGGAGAGTGTGTTGAGGAGATGGAAAGAGTACTTTGAGGGGTTGATGAATGAAGAGCATGAGAGGGAGAGAAGGTTGGATGATGCAGGGATAGTGAATCATGGAGAACAATGGATTAGCAAGGAGGAAATAAGAATAGCTATGAAGAGGATGAAGAATGGAAAGACTGTTGGCTCAGATGACATACCTGTGGAAGCATGGAGGTGGAGGTGTTTAGGTGAAATGGTAATGGAGTGTTTAACCAGATTGTTTAATGAAATCTTGGAAAGTGAGAGGATGCCTGAAAAATGGAGAAAAAGTGTTTTGGTACTGATTTTTAAGAATAAGGGTGATGTGCAGAGCTGTAGTAACTACAGAGGGATTAAATTGATCAGTCACAGCATCGAGTTATGGGAAAGAGTAGTGGAAGCTAGGTTAAGAAGGGACGTGATGATTAGTGATCAGCAGTATGGTTTCATGCCGGGAAAGAGCACTACAGATGTGATGTTTGCTCTGACAGTGTTGATGGAGTACAGAGAATGTCAGAAGGAGTTGCATTGTGTTTTTGTAGACTTAGAGAAAGCATATGACAGGGTGCCTAGAGAGGAGTTGTGGTATTGTATGAGGAAGTCAGGAGTGTCAGAGAAGTATGTAAGAGTGGTACAGGATATGTACGAGAGTAGTGCAACAGCAGTGAGGTCTGCTGTGGGAGTGACGGATGCATTTAAGGTGGAGGTGGGGTTACATCAAGGATCAGCTCTGAGCCCTTTCTTATTTGCAATGGTGATGGACAGGTTAACAGACGAGATCAGACAGGAGTCCCCGTGGACAATGAAGTTTGCAGATGACATTGTGATCTGTAGTGAGAGTAGGGAACAGGAGGAGGAGAACCTGGAGAGATGGAGATATGCTCTAGAGAGAAGAGGAATGAAGGTCAGCAGGACTAAAACAGAATATATGTGTGTGAATGAGAGGGAGGATAGAGGAATGGTGAGGATGCAAGGAGTTGAGGTGGCGAAGGTGAATGAGTTTAAATACTTGGGGTCAATAGTTCAGAGTAACGGTGAATGTGGAAGACATGTGAAGAAGAGAGTACAGGCAGGATGGAGTGGGTGGAGAAGAGTGTCAGGAGTGATTTGTGACAGATGAGTACCTGTAAGAGTGAAAGGGAAGGTCTACAAGAGGGTAGTGAGACCAGCTATGTTATATGGGTTGGAGACAGTGGCACTGACAAAAAGGCAAGAGTTTGAGCTGGATGTGGCAGAGGTAAAGATGTTAAGATTTGCACTGGGTGTGACGAGGGTGGACAGGATTAGGAATAAGTATATTAGAGGGTCAGCCCAGGTTGGAAGGTTAGGAGAGAAAGCCAGAGAGGCAAGATTACATTGGTTTGGACATGTGCTGAGGAGGGATGCTGAGTATATTGGGAAAAAGATGCTAAGGATGAAGCTACTAGGTAACAGGAAAAGAGGAAGGCCTAAGATAAGGTTTATGGATGTGGTGAGAGAGGACATGCAGGTGGTTGGTGTGAGAGAGCAAGATGCAGAGGACAGGAAGAAATGGAAACAGGTGATCCGCTGTGGTGACCCCTAACGGGAACAGCCGAAAGAAGATGATGATTGAGTTTTTGCCTGGAATGGACCTACTGATGAGTTAAGTCTATTTTTGGATGATATGAACAGAC
This sequence comes from Protopterus annectens, assembly GCF_019279795.1. NCBI lineage: Eukaryota > Metazoa > Chordata > Ceratodontiformes > Protopteridae > Protopterus > Protopterus annectens. The sequence goes on from NC_056731.1 coordinate 1,611,618,144, forward strand.
AGAAGATGGGACTGAAATTCACTTTAAGTGAAGTTGGCATGAATGTGCACTTCTTGGACTTGAATATAAATATGAATCTTGAAGAAAAAAGATTCACCAGTACGGTGTTTAGAAAGGACACCTATACTAACAATTTCCTTCATTTTGAGAGTGGTCATCCTTTGTTCATGAAGTTGAACTTAGTCAGAGGACAAATTATACGCCTCAATAGATTAATTTCAGACAACGAAAATTTCATTTGTGAGGCAAACAAACTTATTTCCATGTCTGTCACAAAGGAAGCGGAGTACAGCAGAAGTAAGAACAAAACTCCAAATTTAATTCCAAGAATGTGCACTTATAACATACAGATGAGCGCTTTCACCATTACAGCTTCTTCAGATCCTTGTATAAGTGTCACAGTAGACCTCCCCTTATATAAGCAGCTCAATTAATCAATTAAAACAATTTAAACAATTAAAAGCAATGCTGGAGAATTTAAAGAACTCTCCCATATATAAACATGTTAATGTAAAGTAAGACAAAAATACATAAAACTTGCATAGTGACCTAAAAACATGTAAATAAACATTCTGATAAGTTAATATTGATAAAATACATAATCAAGAACATATACAAATAAATGATAGTTCATTTTATGTGCCTGCGTTGTCTCAGCTTAGGTTTTATAGAAGCTCTATCATTCAACCCATGCCCCCTATCAGCTTTCAAACGAATGATCCAGTCAGCCTCCTTAGATTCAGTAAGATTCATAGTATTACCACCCCTCTTATTCACAACAATTATCTCTAGGACCTGGAACAAGAAAGTATGATCATTGTCATTGGTGGTTATATGCTTTGCTAAGGCATTGTGTAAAGTGCCCTTTCTCATGTGGTAAATATGCCCTCTCATTCTATCCCTTAATGGCCGGTTAGTTTTACCAACATAGAAACTCGGGCATGCCTGACAAGTAGCTAAATACACCACATTAGGTGTCATACAATCTGCATCTGCCTTGATGGAGAAAATGGTGTGTAAATCCGGGTGTATAAACACCTCACTGCTATCAATAAATGAACAGAAGTTGCAGTGACCACAGGGTTTAGTGTGACCAGTGTTCTTCATAATCCTATCATGTCTGGGGTGACAAAGCAATCGCTTTAGGTTGCTCTTATTCTGAAATAGGAAACTTGGTGTCTCCCCCACAATGCGTTTCAAGTCATCATCAACCAGGAGAATATCCCAATGTTTGCTAATAATTTCCTTTAACTGATATTGATGAGAAGTATACAGAGTAGAAAATTTAATAGATCTATTTAACATATGATCTCCAACGGTTTGATCTTGGACCCTGGGTCCAAAGTATGGTGCACCTGAAGTGGTGCGTGACATGTATGCTTCCTCCATGTATGGTATAATCTCATTATCCTTGTATCCCCGGGTCAGTAATCTATTTCTCAGATTGTCTAATTCTGAGATAAATCCCTGTTCAGTGGGGTTCAATCTTGAGGCTCTAATGGCCTGTCCTTTCATTATATTCCTAAAAACAAATTGTGGGTGCATACTAGACCTTAATAACAAGGAATTGCAGTAACATGCCTTGCGATAGACCCCTGTATTTATCATATCATCTGTTAATCTCTCAATATATAGGTCTAAAAAATCAATTCTATGTGTGGAATAGTTCATGGTAAAAGTAAGGAATGTAGTTAAATCATTCATGATGGATAGCATTGATTCCAGCTGTTCTGATGTTCCATTCCAAAGAACAAAAAGGTCATCAACAATCCTTCTGTAGAACACCACATGTTCACAGAAAAGTGCATTCTTAAATAAAACATGTTTCTCCCAATATGCAAGGAACATGTTGGCGTAGCTATTTGCACATGGAGTGCCCATAGCTACGCCATCACGCTGTTTATAGATCTGGTCTTGGAACATAAATAAGTTGTTCTCCAAGACCAGTTCTAAAAAATGAACTATGAGGTCTATCAATACTGCAGTGTAAGTACTGTGTGCTTTCAGATAATTTAACACATAATAAAGTCCTATATCATTAGGTATTACAGTAAATAGGGATTGAATGTCAAAAGTCACAAAAGTACAACTAGAGATTATATCATGGTTTCCAATACATTCATACAGATCAATCAAAAATTGCTTGGAATCCTTCAAGACTGTAACATTGTCATTCAATACACATCTCAGATGTTTCTCCACAAAAACTGAAAGGTGTTCAGTTACCCAACCACGGCCAGAAACTATGGGTCTCATGGGTGGGTTCTTCATATTTTTGTGTCCCTTGGGGAGACCTTGTATAATCGGTATGGTGGGTGTATAAATCATAAGGTATCCATATAGCTCCTTATTTATTAAATTACTTCTAAGAATATCATAAAGCGTGTCATGAATATATCTGACAACAGAGTGAACCTGTTCCATTGAAGTAGGTTCATAGAACCTGTCCTGTAACATGGAGGACAGCCTCCGTATAAAATGACATATCCAATACTACAACTTTCCCACCTTTATCAGCTGGTCTAATTATAATGGTAGGATCATTCTGCAATTTCCTCAGACACTGACGTTCCGAAGCTCAAGTTATCCCGCCTCTTCTGTTTTGGGGTCCCAGTTGAGTATTATAGTAACTATACAATTCCTCCTCTGTTAACTTAAGGAATGCTTCAACTAATGGGTGGTGAGTTGGTACAAAATTACTTAAATTCTTAAAAGCAAACTTCCTGCTCTGTGCTGATTCTTTCTCAGAATCATTATAAATGAATCTAAGCATTACATTCCTACAAAAAAGTTTTAAGTCCACCATTGTATCAGTCAATTTGCTCTGGCTTTTAGGAATAAAATTCAAACCTTTGTTTAATAAACTGGTATCATCATCTGTTAGAGTAATGTGGGACAAATTACAAATTAACGCTTGTTGCTCCACATTCTCTTTAAAGTCTGATGGGGCATAAAATCCCCTGATAATTTCCTCTTCTGTCTGCCCCTGCTCATGGAGCGAGGTCTGCGAGGACCTTTCTCCATGCGCACTGGCAGAGGAAAAGTCAAATCCAAACTTGAGAGCTTGCTGGAATCAGTCAAAGTAGTAGTTTTCTTAGGTTTAACAACAGGCTCTGATCCTTCTTTTGTAGAAACAGGTCTATTCTTAACCACATGTACTTCAGGATATAAGTTGTTTCTAGTACATGTACTGGGATGTACAATATGAATAACATCCACAGAGTCCTTGCAATTGTCTGTGGTAGTCCCAGCGACAGGTGGTATTTCTTCCAAAATACATGCATCATTACTGATGGTGACCCCCCCCCAGTACAAACTTGGGCAGAGTCCATCTCCACAGGAGTAATGCTGTTATGTCCATTCAATTCAACACCCACATTCATGTTGTTTGTTACACTATTACTTTTAACATCGTTAATAAAATTAAAGTGTGTAGATTCCTTTACCTTCCTAGGAGGCATGGGGGTAGAAGGATCCCTATGCATCTGAGACGTTGTAGAGGAATCCTGCCCTGTTCTGGGCCATAAGAATACATTGCTCAATTTAAAATCATTAATATCCCTGGTGGCTTTGTGTTTTTTCTGCTGTAAAAGTTTTCTTTCATACTCTAGCACACAATCTAGCAAGTTCTCAAACAATGGTGCAACCACCTTATCCGAAAAGTTACTAAACAGCTCCTGCTGTTTGCGCTTAATATTATCTGTTAACCTAACCTCCTCAGGGAGGAAAAAGTCAATTAGTAGTTGTAAATACTTGCGACTCACCTCAATGTTCAGGCATTGCCATTTCGCGAGTAAATCTGGATGTTCCTTGCCTTGATTTGGCATATTAAGAACCCTTAAACCTCGCGGAATAATATGTTGTTCGAGGCAGAACTGGAAGTGTATCCGCTGTGTTTGTAAGCGTTTGAGCCTCATGAAATCCTTCTCCATGCTATCCAAAACTGCATGTAGTCTTTCCGAATTCAAGGTCAGCATTGTGACATCATCGGAGGTCGGCGTAGACTCAAAAGCAGAGATGCACTGACAGTTTCTTTTAAATACTGTTGGAAGCGGGCCTGCAACGCTCCAGTCCCACGGACTTCACTTCTCGGGACATAATCCAGTTCAAGATTCGCCATTACCCAAGAAAAGAGTCTTACTCTTGCTGGCAAGCAGAAAAAATGTACTGAATAAAAAATAAAGTAAAGTAAAATCCACTGCTCAGCAAGCAAACGCTGTAGTTCCGTGAGGTAGATATAATGTAAGTCACAAAGGAAGCGGAGTACAGCAGAAGTAAGAACAAAACTCCAAATTTAATTCCAAGAATGTGCACTTATAACATACGGATGAGCGCTTTCACCATTACAGCTTCTTCAGATCCTTGTATAAAAGTCACAGTAGACCTCCCCTTATATAAGCAGCTCAATTAATCAATTAAAACAATTTAAACAATTAAAAGCAATGCTGGAGAATTTAAAGAACTCTCCCATATATAAACATGTTAATGTAAAGTAAGACAAAAATACATAAAACTTGCATAGTGACCTAAAAACATGTAAATAAACATTCTGATAAGTTAATATTGATAAAATACATAATCAAGAACATATACAAATAAATGATGCATAGGGATCTTTCTACCCCCATGCCTCCTAGGAAAGTAAAGGAATCAACACACTTTAATTTTATCAACGATGTTACAAGTAATAGTGTAACAAACAACATGAATGTGGGTGTTGAATTGAATGGACATAACAGCATTACTCCTGTGGAGATGGACTCTGCCCAAGTTTGTACTGGGGGGTCACCATCAGTAATGATGCATGTATTTTGGAAGAAATACCACCTGTCGCTGGGACTACCACAGACAATTGCAAGGACTCTGTGGATGTTATTCATATTGTACATCCCAGTACATGTACTAGAAACAACTTATATCCTGAAGTACATGTGGTTAAGAATATACCTGTTTCTACAAAAGAAGGATCAGAGCCTGTTGTTAAACCTAAGAAAACTACTACTTTGACTGATTCCAGCAAGCTCTCAAGTTTGGATTTGACTTTTCCTCTGCCAGTGCGCATGGAGAAAGGTCCTCGCAGACCTCGCTCCATGAGCAGGGGCAGACAGAAGAGGAAATTATCAGGGGATTTTATGCCCCATCAGACTTTAAAGAGAATGTGGAACAACAAGCGTTAATTTATAATTTGTCCCACATTACTCTAACAGATGATGATACCAGTTTATTAAACAAAGGTTTGAATTTTATTCCTAAAAGCCAGAGCAAATTGACTGATACAATGGTGGACTTAAAACTTTTTTGTAGGAATGTAATGCTTAGATTCATTTATAATGATTCTGAGAAAGAATCAGCACAGAGCAGGAAGTTTGCTTTTAAGAATTTAAGTGATTTTGTACCAACTCACCACCCATTAGTTGAAGCATTCCTTAAGTTAACAGAGGAGGAATTGTATAGTTACTATAATACTCAACTGGGACCCCAAAACAGAAGAGGCGGAATAACTTGAGCTTTCGGGAACGTCAGTGTCTGAGGAAATTGCAGAATGATCCTACCATTATAATTAGACCAGCTGATAATGGTGGGAAAGTTGTAGTATTGGATATGTCATTTTATACGGAGGCTATGTCCTCCATGTTACAGGACAGGTTCCATGAACCTACTTCCATGGAACAGGTTCACTCTGTTGTCAGATATATTCATGACACGCTTTATGATATTCTTAGAAGTAATTTAATAAATAAGGAGCTATATGGATACCTTATGATTTATACACCCACCATACCGATTATACAAGGTCTCCCCAAGGTACACAAAAATATGAAGAACCCACCCATGAGACCCATAGTTTCTGGCTGTGGTTGGGTAACTGAACACCTTTCAGTTTTTGTGGAGAAACATCTGAGATGTGTATTGAATGACAATGCTACAGTCTTGAAGGATTCCAAGCAATTTTTGATTGATCTGTATGAATGTATTGGACACCATGATAGAATCTCTAGTTGTACTTTTGTGACTTTTGACATTCAATCCCTATTTACTGTAATACCTAATGATATAGGACTTGATTATGTGTTAAATTATCTGAAAGCACACAGTACTTACACTGCAGTATTGATAGACCTCATAGTTCATTTTTAAGAACTGGTCTTGGAGAACAACTTATTTATGTTCCAAGACCAGATCTATAAACAGCGTGATGGCGTAGCTATGGGCACTCCATGTGCAAATAGCTACGCCAACATGTTCCTTGCATATTGGGAGGAACATGTTTTATTTAAGAATGCACTTTTCTGTGAACATGTGGTGTTCTACAGAAGGTTTGTTGATGACTTTTTTGTTCTTTGGAATGGAACATCAGAACAGCTGGAATCAATGCTATCCATCATGAATGATTTAACTACATTCCTTACTTTTACCATGAACTATTCCACACATAGAATTGATTTCTTAGACCTATATATTGAGAGCTTAACAGATGATATGATAAATACAGGGGTCTATCGCAAGGCATGTTACTGCAATTCCTTGTTATTAAGGTCTAGTATGTACCCACAATTTGTTTTTAAGAATATAATGAAAGGACAGGCCATTAGAGCCTCGAGATTGAACCCCACTGAACAGGGATTTATCTCAGAATTAGACAATCTGAGAAATAGATTACTGACCCGGGGATACAAGGATAATGAGATTATACCATACATGGAGGAAGCATACATGTCACGCACCACTTCAGGTGCGCCATACTTTGGACCCAGGGTCCAAGATCAAACAGTTGGAGATCATATGTTAAATAGATCTATTAAATTTTCTACTCTGTATACTTCTGATCAATATCAGTTAAAGGAAATTATTAGCAAACATTGGGATATTCTCCTGGTTGATGATGACTTGAAACGCATTGCGGGGGGGAGACACCAAGTTTCCTATTTCGAATAAGAGCAACCTAAAGCGATTGCTTTGTCACCCCAGACATGATAGGATTATGAAGAACACTGGTCACACTAAACCCTGTGGTCACTGCAACTTCTGTTCATTTATTGATAGCAGTGAGGTGTTTATACACCGGATTTACACACCATTTTCTCCATCAAGGCAGATGCAGATTGTATGACACCTAATGTGGTGTATTTAGCTACTTGTCAGGCATGCCCGAGTTTCTATGTTGGTAAAACTAACCGCCGTTAAGGGATAGAATGAGAGAGCATATTTACCACATGAGAAAGGGCACTTTACACAATGCCTTAGCAAAGCATATAACCACCAATGACAATGATCATACTTTCTTGTTCCGGGTCCTAGAGATAATTGTTGTGAATAAGAGGGGTGGTAATACTATGAATCTTACTGAATCTAAGGAGGCTGACTGGATCATTCGTTTGAAAGCTGATAGGGGGCATGGGTTGAATGATAGAGCTTCTATAAAACCTAAGCTGAGACAACACAGGCACATAAAATGAACTATCATTTATTTGTATATGTTCTTGATTATGTATTTTATCAATATTAACTTATCAGAATGTTTATTTACATGTTTTTAGGTCACTATGCAAGTTTTATGTATTTTTGTCTTACTTTACATTAACATGTTTATATATGGGAGAGTTCTTTAAATTCTCCAGCATTGCTTTTAATGGTTTAAATTGTTTTAATTGAATAATTTAGCTGCTTATATAAGGGGAGGTCTACTGTGACTTTTATACAAGGATCGGAAGAAGCTGTAATGGTGAAAGCGCTCATCCGTATGTTATAAGTGCACATTCTTGGAATTAAATTTGGAGTTTTGTTCTTACTTCTGCTGTACTCCAATTCCTTTGTGACTTACATTTTATCTACCTCACGGAACTACAGCGTTTGCTTGCTGAGCAGTGGATTTTGCTTTACTTTATTTCCATGTCTGCCCATAGAGGGTATCTATATGAAAAACTGAGGGAAATTTTTGAGCAGATATTATTGGTTAGGATGGACAAGTTCCCACCAATTTTAACTAGTGGGTTTATAACGAGCAATAACAGTGGGAAAGTAAAAGAAATGGATTGTGCCTTTCCTGTTCCTATTAGTATTGAGTGTCACAGTATCAAACAGTTAATTTCCAACAACTGGAAAGTTATTTAGGGAAACCGAGACTTGGCTAGAGTACTAGGGGATCACCCGCACTTCATTTATAAAATGGTTGCAAGTGTAAACTCTATTTTACAAATAGAACACAAAACTGTTAGAGAAGCCACTGATACCTACCCATGTTATAACTGCAAACAATGCAGGTTCATTTATTCATCAAAAAACATACTTTTTCCACACATTACTAAAATGGTGTTTAGTAAAGGCAAATACAACTGCAAAAGTATGGGGGTAGTATATTTGGCTACATGCTCCACTTGTCATAATTCTTATGTGGGGAAAACAACTAGAACCCTTTATAAAAGGATTTATGAACATCATTTGGCTATTAGAAATAAAGACACTAACAATGCTTTAGCCAAGCATGCTCTAGAGTGCTCTAACTTCAAGAAAGTTGTATTTTTTTGTGTTGGATGAAATAGATTTGACTCCATTTGTTACAGAATTCAATAATGCCTTGGAAAACAATGAGCTCAGATGGCAGGTTTTCCTTAGGGCAGGCCATACTCCTGGTCTAAATGAGACCTTAAATGTTAAATGTCTTTTAAATAATAGACTATACTATTAAACAGTTTATTTGACAAACATTTTTATAGTAGGCACGCATTTGTATGTGCTATATGCTTTTTGTATATATGTCAAGTGTTATAGTTCACATTTTATATTTTTGCCTTTAAGAAAATGGTATGTATTAATCAATAATTAGATGAATGGACATTTGCTTGGTTTATTTATTAATCAAATTTTGTTTTCAAACCTGACTAATTTGTTTACTGGTCAGTTCTGAAGAAGTTTGTTGTGATTAAAACGAAAGAAAGAGCTTAGCTTTTTATCTGTGTGGACAGTCATTATTTTGTCTTTTTTTCACGTTTTTTTTTTTTTTTCTGAAGTCTAATATTACATATTATTTAAATATGAATTTAAGTTCATATGCAACTACAATCACACTCAGCAAAGTAGCCATGCAAGTATTAGGAATGTTCTTAGGACCAAAAAAAAATGCTCAATACATTCAATATATTCTGACCAAGACAATGTGGTAAGCACAAATTCCAAATATCTATCTAGCCAAGCCAATACACTTCACATTTAACTAACTGAAACCTTCATCTTTGCTTTTCTTTAGTGTAAGTCTTAGAAGAAAGGCAGGAGACCTCATAGCTTCTCCAAGGTATTTCTTACTCTTCCACTCACCAGCAGTTCCGACAGAGTGCTGCAACCAGGAACCATATAAGCCATTCATGCTTTGAGCTGCTAAATCACTCACTTCACCATATATAAAGAATTATCAAGTTAAACTCTCTAAGTCATAACTCCAGGTTCCTACTGTAAGACAAATGCAGGACCAGTTGACAGTTTTAGCCAATAATAATCAAGGAAAGAGCTTAGAAAAACGTCCAGTTACCTCTCACTGACTTTGAAAAGGTGCCACACTAATGCAACTCATTCTAGGGCTTATACTGAAAGTCGGTAAATGGGAAACATAAGTGCAGTTAAAGCAGAATTACAAAGATGCTGACGGTATATCTGAAAGAGGTACTCAAATAAATTTTCTAACTTGGGTCCAAAACATGATGCTGCTGTCATAATCGAGGTGAAGAACCCAAATTGCACAACAACACCGAAAACAATTCAAATATTTGCATCATTATTAGATTATCCCGCGGTAGTGGTGCTGCGGTAGCGTTGTCGCCTCACAGCAAGACGTTGTCCTGTTTGATTCTCAGCTAGAGCGTCTTCTGTGAGGAGGCTGCGTGAATGGGCGTGCCTTCATTGAAGGTTGTGCTTCAGGGCTGGTAACTTGGCATGTAAAAATCCACTACCAAACATTAGCGGACCGGAATTCTGCTGTGGCGACCCCTAACCGGGATAAGCCGAAAGACACAACAACTATTAAATTGACATCACTTGATAATGATGACTTTTGTATAGTTATGTAGTAAAAGTGTATTTGGATATGTATATTCATAAGATCCAATAGAACATACTCAAAATTGTGTTACATCACTAGTACAGAAATGCTTACCTACTTAAATTTGTTTCTGTTAGGATTCATGTAGCACCTTAGACCTTTAAATTCTCTTTATGTATGCCAAATGAATGCTGATGCAAATGTATATATTCAGACTGAACTTAAATCTTGAACAACAGGATCTACTAGTGATGGAGCTGATGTTGGTAAGCCACCTTAGCTCCAACCTTATACATGAACACCTCAAGAAAAAAAGTGTGCTTTAGGAAAAAAGTCACTAACTTCTCCTTGTCAAGAAAATAAGTAAAGGTTTTTGGAAAAGTTACTTTTGTGATTGTGTTATCAGTGAAAATATGGAAGGGGGACAAAACTATGTTGTCCCTCCCACTGAGTGGTATCTTCAGAGCAACACCTTTTTAGTGAGATTTACTTATATATATATATATGTTATACCTCAACTATCCACAGACCACTACTGTAAATGCATAAGATGTCCTAGATAAAATAATATTTACAGGAATACTGTCTCTATGGTAAGAATGAACATGACAGATGACAGTCTCGCCTGCTATTAACATTGGTCAAAGGCATGATGGTTTTAGATCTTGTGCTGTTTCTTAGAATGCATGCGATGTACACTGAGTGATGTTACTCCCACACCACATTGAAAGGTCTCCTGCCATGCACTGCCCTAAGAACATGTACCTCGGAAGTTGAATCCAGACACAAGAAACAGTCATCTCTGAAAAGACCCTACCTGTAGCACCCAACCCACAACACAAAAACCAAGTTGTCATCCACTGCTCATTCCTCTGTGCTGCACAATCATCTGGTGTCTGAGATGCTACATAACTCTGGGTCACCTACTGTTGCAGACAGATGCCCTCCCTCTGTTCCATTCGGCCGGCTGTGGTATTTTATTGAAAACCTGATGCATGTCAATAACTATAAGAACTTGTACTGCAAGTTCCAGAGAGTCTTCATTTATGGTATAAGTTTTGATTTATCAGGCTTGTCCACTTTGGGTTGTTTGTTGGGAGCATGCCAAATTGACAGTTTCAGTGAACGTAAAATTTGAAAATAATTTCACTAACAGTAGAGTCTGCGTATTTCTCTATTGTTGTGTGACACTGTAGTTTGTATATGTAAGTCCACAGGTGTGGAAGGTGTCTTGGTATATGGGGGGGAGTGCAGGGGGGGGGGCCTTCCTCCCGAAAAAAAAATGTTTGTGCTATGTTTGGTGAAGGTAGTTTCAGCAAGACGTTTTTGTACATTTTACCTTTGCAGGAAACTACCTTCAGCAAGTCAAGCAGATCCTTGTTTTTTAGCTGAATCCAATTCTTCTTCACCTCAAACACTTTAGCACGACAGGCCTGTCTGCTAAGAAGTGCTATATTTAAGTTATTGCAAATCCATATCCATTATTTCAATAAGTCTGTCTGCACACCTTGACCTCTTTTGCCTTCAATCTTTCCCAGCTTTAGTGTCATGGGAGTTTGTTTTATTATAAGCCTTCCAGTGGACATTCTGGATTTATTTATTTAAGTATGATCTTTTTGCAGTCAACAAAATTATCAAGTTCTCTCTTAACACCACAGTTTAAAAGCACTAATGATCTGGCAAACAACCTACTATGGAAAGGATGCTGTAAACCTGTGCAACTATACTGCAAAAAGTTCAGTTTGTGCAAGTAATTTACCTAAGGTAGCAGGCTGTGAAGGAACAATGCATTATTTTTCATGTTGTGATAACTGGAAGGGGAATCAAAATGAAATGAAACTTTACAAAACTCTCTCAGAGATCTCCTACACCTCAATACACATCTCGTGCCCTAGTGTTGTGATACTATTTGAACAGCATGCCATCAACACTCAGCAATTACGTGCTCCAGATAATTGCTGAAAAGCAACAAAGTAGGAAATGTGAGGTTCAAAACAGAGCTTTGTGTCTGTCAGATCCCTTGAGTTTAAAGATATGTTTGCTCTAAATGACATGCCCCTACAAGACATAAGAGATCATAACCACAAGCTACAAGTAAAGACCTCACACTGCAAACTTCATACATAATGTTCAATTTACCCTATACAAAACAATTCCATTACTGAGCACAAGGCCTTTAATCAACATCTCAAACCACTATCAGCGCTATGGACTATGACACATGACATGCAACCAGATACCACATCTAAAATAGTTTTAGATATCAAGCTAAATACATTGCACACCATAACACATGGTCCTTACCAGGGCTAATTTTATATAAAAAAAAATTCCAAAATATTTCATATATATACTTCAGTAAGGTTTTGTTATATAACAGTGAAAGCAGGACACAGAAAGTGCAGTTGTGTAAGTAAACTTACATAATAGTAGATGTGCTAATAGATAATTGTTGCAGCAGTCTAAGCTATACGAGTCTTGTCCCTTATACCAATTCAGCTTATCAGTCCTTTGGGCACCTTCTAAAATCTCCAGCTTCCTGGAGCTCATATGGAGCACCCTATAAAAGGCAGTGCAAAAAACATCATAGCATTTTTGCTTAGGAGGGAGGCAAAAGCCTGAAACCTTATGCTAAGAAACAAAGCTAGCAATAAACTATATACAAAAAAAAGATTAAAAAAAAATCACATCCTAACAACAAGAAAAATAACACCAGCAAGAAAAGGAGGCAGGAGGGAGGGACAGCTATTGCAACAGTGATCAATTAGAACATCTACTGTTACATGGTAAGTTTACTTACATAACTGTACTATGTCTAATATATAGATTACTGATGCAGTAGCCAAAGCTATATGGGCAGATTACCACAGTTTAGTCAGGAGTAGAAAAAGGGAGAAGGCCAATAACTAAGACTCCAGTCACCCATAGAGACCAGTCATAGCAAATCCTGCTGTGGACCTAAGAAGGAAACTGTTTGCAGTGCTTTGTAAAATAAGTGTGTTCAGACAGCCAAGTTGCTGCCTCTAGAGTCCGCACCTTTCCAAAAAGCCACAAAAGCCACCAATGTCCTTGGAAAATGGGTTGGAACTTTGCTTGGATGTGCTTATTTTAGTGATTACAACAAAAATTTATGGCATGAGACAACTATCTAGAAATAGTCAACCTAGTCACTGGTTGTCCTTTCCTCATATTTTCATAGGAAAAACAGATCTGGTCAGCTTTCCTGAAGGTTGCTTTAGTCTATGTAGTATCTCACTTGCTATTACATCCAGAAAGTGAAGAATCCTTTCTCCCTTGTCCTTCAGTTCAGTAAAGAAGACTGGGAGATTATTTAATAATCTAGTTTAAAGTAAACTCTGAGAAGACATTAGGCATAAAGGTAAGATTTGTTCTCAAAGAAACCTTGTGCTTGTGAAAATTGAGATAGGATTGCCTCACCATAACTGCTTGTAACTCCGATACTCTCCTAACAGATGTAAGAGCAAGAAGCAGAACAGCTCTCCATGTTAAGAAACTCAAATCGGCCTGATGAGCTGGTTTGAACAGAGACAGATAAAACTTTTCATGAACAGAATCAATATCCCAAGGAGGTAACACCGGTTTCATAGGCGGAGAATTATGTAAAACTCTTTTTAAAAACTGTTTGATTTGAGAATTATTAGAAAGGGAGATCCAAAGGTAGACAAGCAGAAATGGCTGACAAAGATACCTTGATAGAAGAGTACATCAGAACACTATTAGGTAACTTACACAAATAATCAACCAGAGGCAGTTGGGCCTGAACAGGATCCCGATTCTTTGAATGGCAGCAACTAGAAAAGCTTTTTCACTCACAAAAATATATTTTTCAAGTAGTCGCATTTCTTAACTCCTTCAGTACCTGCTGCATGTCTACAGAAAAAAGTGCCTAAAAGGTTCAAAGTTCAATCATCCAATCTTGGGCTGTTGGGATAGGGGGGGGTGAGGTATAAAACTGCACCAATTGTATTATACATAAAATTGAGCTATTTTCTGTTATTTTTGCACAGATGAATTTCTGGATTAATGCCCTTGGCTTAATCTATAAAAACAAGTGTTTTCTGTAAGCAAGTGACTTGAAAATTAAGACAAAATGATGAATGTAATGAGAACTGCTAAGTTTCTTGCATATGCAATAATATTAGGGGGGTTTGTTTCCTTCAGTGGGTTAGGAAGTCTGTACCTGAAGAGAGTTGCATATTCTGTTCTTATGCTTCCATAAAATGATCTGTCTGCAGGTGCAAGCAATAAATCTTGAGAGTTCTGAGCATTGTTTGTTTAGGGGAATGAAAAATTTATAGGTACACGGCATGCAATTCAGTGAAAAATAAAGTTTGAAATTATTGAAAGCGAATGAAAGATATCAGCTTCTCTAGCAGCCTTAATACATCAATGCATTAAATAAAACAGTGTATGATTTAGTTTTATTTATTTAAAGACAGCCAATGCATTTTTTCTTAAGGCAAAATGTTAATGCTTACTGAAAGCATACAAGCAGTTTTCTACATCTGGGAGGAGAAAATATATATGAAAAGAAGAAACAACAATCAGTGTAAGCTGGAGCCCAGACTGTAACATGAATTTTAGCATGGGTAACCTTAATTTTAGGTTAGATTAAGTAATGCCTGTGAGTGCAACTGTTGATTTGGGACAACTCTTCCTATCAGAAGGGTTAAACATTTTTTGAAGATGTACATAGTGTTTTGTGTTTTTGTTCTAAGTTAATAGAAAGTACTGCTGTTGTTGATGGGTCTTGATGCAGAGAAAGCACTTGACAGAGTAAGCTGAGATTTTATGAGAAGGACAGTAGAGGCGTTTGCATTCTCTGATACAAAAAAAAAAGTTTATTAGGAGGATATATGAAGGTTTGGATGCAAGAACTAAAGAGGGAGGGTTCCTTTTTGATGCGTTACCACAGTAGTGATGCACTGCTGTAGTTGGTGAGTTAGCAAAATGTATATCTGTTGAAAAAAAAAAAAAAAAAAAAAACAATACAAATAGATACCCACAGGCCACAAAGATTCTGACAGGTACAACAGCCAGTAACTAGCATAAAAATGCAAAATGGTACAAAAACGGTGGATCAGCACTTTCATTTATTAAATATAAACTTCTTCAGATCCGAAGCAATTATATACCTGTGGCAATTTTATTTTCAAGACTGGAGGAAGAACTTTGTGAAAATGTAGTGTACGGGTTTGACTGTTAGGTTTTTTACCCTTAGAAGTCATTATATGCATCCGACACAAAATAAACCTGAACAAATGTATTACTTTTTTTCAGATATGTATTGGGACCACAGTGCAAGGGAGATCTCTCTGACAGTACAGGAGTCTTCTCTAAAAAAATTAATAAATTACTGATTTCAGAGAAAAAACTATTTTCAGATCAGGGCATTTTTTATTAAAAAACTTTTCTTTTCCTTCTTCTCCTCTATTATACATTTTTTCTACTGTTGCTCCGACATTAACTAATAAAGCAAAAGCAACCAAAAAAAACCCCAAAAATCAGATGGCAGGATATTACCATGCATCTCAGGAACAGCTCTCTTTTTTCAGAAGTAAAAATTGTCAATCAATTGACACTACAGGAAACTGTTAAACTGCAGCCCCTGCACATCCAAAGATTTACAATGGTAATCTAGACTATGTGCAAGCAAGAATATATATGTTAATGAGCACCAGTGCAGGGGGTAAGACCCATATAGTTTAGGCTACTGTAACAGTGATTTAGGGGCTTGCCCTATTTCAAGAAGCCAATAAAAAGAGAAAGGAATACAAGTCTGGAGAGGCTTGATGCTGGGGCTGCCCACCACCATCAGCAGAATAAAAATGATATCTTGAAAACTCTCATAAACAAATACAACAGGAAAAATAATTTAGCTTTAAGACAGAGTGCTGGTGTTTCAGGGATATAGTCACACTTTTCCATTTTGCACTCATTGTCTCATCGCCTCATAATGCTGCCTCTTCCTCAAATCACATTTAAAAATGTGATGTTGGACATAGGCAGTTAAAGAGGGATATTCTACCTTCTACTAGCAATAATGTTAAAATGTGCTAAGATGAATATGCCTAGGCACATCCTTAGAAAATTTGTTTGGAAAATAAAACTTGCTTGACATCTGCTTTACAGGAAGAGCAAGACAGTTAAATGTTCTCCATTAAGACTCAAGTTAATTCATGTTCTCTGCCATGTTTTTTATTAAAGCCTTTTTAATGCTTACCTAAACGTTAAGCCATTAGGCTGTAATTCAATTTGTTTATAAACTGGATTGGAACAGACAGCTGCACACTTGCATGCTTAAAGCTTCATTTAGATCTATGAGAAACAAGAAGAACAGGCCACTCACATTAAAAAGTTTTAATTTTCAATTTTATGACAGTCAATAACTGTGAGGTATGGAGAGAGGGTACAGGCTAGGGCCTACAGATATGTGGAATGCTGTGTTTTGGTTTATGAAGCAACCATCAAGGAATCACTGACATGCAATAAAGTGTCAGCAATTAACAGATTTAACAGTATGATCATTATAAATGCCATCTGTCTTTCTCAAACAGTCCAGCAGAACTCCCAAAGTAATGCTGAAATAGGAGTCAAGCAAGGTAATGACACACACAAAAAAAAAGATGACTGTTGGGGTAAAAGAAATAAAATGTTCAGCATGTACAGAATTAATAACCTATTAATGAACCATTACTGGACGCTGTTAAAAATGGAGTCGATATATTTCAGACAATGTGAAATCAGTAAAGAACAAACCATGCAAAGATGACGTGCAATTAATTTACATGAAGCAGTCTATACAGATATGAAGGCATGTTAACACAGAAGGGCAGCAACAAGGATGAACCCCTATGTAATTATCAGTTTAAAGCTGTAATTCCAAATAAATTATGTTTAATGGACAAAGCTCACTAGGAAAACATTTATTGTGGAACTTCAAATGCAGAGTTGCACAGTGTCACTATGTGAGAAGTGAAGGTCAGTTACTGGTGCAGTGCTTCAAAAATACAATCCATCATATCTGCTACCTGTCACCCTGATGATTTAAGCAAAATATTAACTTCTTTAGTAGGATGCAGGATAGAAGAACTGAAATTATTACAGAGTTACTGGGAAAGGCTATTAATGTTAATCTGCAACTGTTCATATTACTGTAAATGACACAG
Source organism: Protopterus annectens (assembly GCF_019279795.1). Taxonomy (NCBI): domain Eukaryota; kingdom Metazoa; phylum Chordata; order Ceratodontiformes; family Protopteridae; genus Protopterus; species Protopterus annectens. The sequence goes on from NC_056731.1 coordinate 1,611,635,364, forward strand.
TAGACACACTAGAAAATATACTGAATGTTAAGCAAATTTTCTAACTTAGAATCAGCAAACCTGTCAGCTAGACAACTGGGATATCTTTGAAACCAGTGTGTGTGTGTGTGTGTGTGTGTGTGTGTGTGTGTGTGTGTGTGTGTGTGTGTTTATGGAGAAATCTGCTGTCCATTTACAGACTATGATCAATTAGAAGAATTGTTAAAACCCACAAGAGAAAAGCAGACATAAAAGCAGAGATGATCAGTGCTTTCATCTATATTCATCTTTATAATAAAATGTTGCAAAATTAATTAAAAATGGATTAATTAAGCTTTGTTACTATGTGCTGAGACATTGGGGGGGGGTCGCAGGACGATTTAACACATTTATAGAAAAGGATGAGGACTTACAACAGAGGTTTTACTTATGCAGAACTACAAACATATCACAAATTCAAAGACCTGTGTGGGTAGTGTAGATTATATATAAGTGGTGTATGTACAGCAAACAAATGTAATACTTCAGACTGTAGTGGTATGTGGACCTCCAAAGAGAAGAAATGAATACTTACAAAAACCTGCAAATATGACATGATGAGTACCTAAGCATTCCAACGGTGGGGGAACTAAACCTACCTCACATAAGGTAAGACAAAGAAATAAATGGAGGATTTCTAAATCATCTATGCTTCAACACTGATTTTACCAACTTGATAAATATTCTCAAAAGTCCTGCTATCAGCAATAACTTCGTCAGCACTTCCCTGAGGGTAAAAGGAGACAAGGAGAAAAGACTGAAATGTGTACTTTTGTCGAGGAGTAAGAGAGTCCTACTCTAAATAACTCTAATAAGCAAGGAGAAAGGGGAACTCCAGTTTTAATGGATACCCATTTTTTTTCTTCTGCACCAAAGTGGAAAAATTTCCATTTTGCCAGGTATAATTTCCTAGTGTTAGGCTTCCTGGCCTCCTTTGCAATGGTAAACATATCTTGAGGAAAAAAAGATGCAAGAAAGTAATAAGCAACAGATCTTCCAAACCATCAGCTTGAAACCCTTGAGATTTTAGGAGCATTAAGATAGTGGCAGTCTGGATGAACAAGACTATATCTTATGGGATGAAGAAGGGAGCTTCCTTGGCCATCTACATACCCATTTTTCATTCCCTCCATTCAGCTGATCAATAGCTGCCACAAGCTCTTCTTGTTCACCAGGATTACTGAATCCACGTTAGCCTTGACTGAGGACAATGGTGCACCATCATATTACCTTTTTTGTATATAAAAGTACGTCTATTACCCACTATAGCTCTGATTTGTCCATGTTTTACCAATATTCCCAAATTTTTAATTATGATATCCCTAATGCTATTGGAACCAACACTGTATTCAGGTATCATAGCTCCTGGGAAGTCTCTAGCCTTTACTACTTCCTCATATTCTAACTGTGGACAATCATCTACTCCTTCTTTCCCATTTTGAATATTACTGTTATCAGATATCAAAACAGCTCCCTTATTTAAGCCTGTTTCCAAGAGGGGTAAATATTTCTTCCCTCTATTTTGGGCAACCTCTCTGCTAATGGTTCTCACAAAAAGCTCAGGGTATCCCCTCCCCTCTCAAGGAACAGATTGTCAGGATTTTAGAATCTAATGTTGACACAAGGAGAAGAAAGAAAAAATTAGTAAAGGAAAGGTACCCAAAAATGTGGAATGTGTAGCTAGTGTAAATATATATTGGGCCACCCAATACTGCACCTGCAAAATGCAGCAAAGCCTATCATCCACTCACAGGAAGAGCATTGTCTATCTGAGGGGGTTGTGTATTTGGCTGTGTGTATGTCCTGTCCTGCATTTTATATAGGGAAAATAGAAAGGCAGCTAAAGAAAAGGACATATGAACACCAATATGAGATATCTAATAAAAATCCAAATAATGCTTTGTATAGACATTCTGTCTGTTGTAGTGAATTCAAGCAATTTTTGTTTACTATACTGGAAAATGTTCTTGTTGATTCTAGAGGGGGTGGATGGAAAGACAAGTTAAAAGAACTGAACGCCAATAACTTTTACCCTCCAAATAATCTTATGGATTCATCCCAAAACTTCACTCTTCATCCTATTCCTCTCTCCCTTCATCTATAATTATATTCTTAAACTGAAACCTGCCCCCCTCTGCAAAACTCCCTCTCTCTCTCTTCCTTCAAAAAGGCTAAACAGATTGATTATACCTTCTTTTATTAATAGGACTATCCTATCCAAAAACAAACCATACCATATATATGGATCTCATATCATCCCACTACACAAAGGTGGAAGGGAAACTCTGACTACTACTACTAACTTTAACTTTCTTCTCTCTCTCTCTCCTCTCTAAGAGATTGGAGAAATGCTCACATCATCAACTCATCATCTATCTCTTCTCTCATTACAACTAATTGCCCAAAATCATTTGCTCAGCATCCATCCCCCCAGAACTACTGTTCTCTAACTCAAACTACCTTTAACACTGTAGAAACTTGGTTTACTACTAGATACTTCCTCCTTAATGCTAAAAAAAAAAAAACTTCTCCTTTTTCACCTGCTCTCCTCATTAAACTTCAACATTTTGTCTTTTTACACTATCTACACTTATTTATGTGACACCACCAATAACTAAAGGAATTACCATCGACAACAATCTGACTTTTGATCAAAACATCAATAATGCTTTATACTGAACAACAATTTTGTAATGCTTTTACTGAACAACAAATAAAAGAAATGAGTTGGCAAATTAAACTAGATGCAACTCATTTCCCTGGAATTAATGACGCAGAGAAATATTAATCAGCCAAAACACAACAAAAATGTATTATTGTTCATGCTGGAAATTCCACTATTGTTGAACATTAATATATGTATGTAAATACATATTACTCAGAACATTAAGTAAGTTGCATATTGTTATTGTTTCATACTGTGGTTTTATATAGTTTTACTAGATACATTTACTTAGTCTTTATTACAACTTGACATATGTATACATTTTTTTCTTATATTTTATCAAGTCTTCATGTCAGAGAAAAATGTTTTAGTGGTGTGCGTTTTAAACTTCACTGTAGGTGTTTCCATTTTGTCACAATTAAACTTGTTTAAGACTATCAGTTGATTATATATATATATATATATATATACATACACACATCTATCTATATATATATAGATTAGATATAGATATATATATATATATATATATAAACACACACACACAGGAATTGATTCAGTGGATCTATTGCATTCTGAAAAAGTCTTACTGACAAAAAGCTGATTTGTATTCACCTACAGGTTAAACAAACATTTCATCCTTTGTTTGTGGCTCCTGAGGAGTCCGTTTCACCTGGGAATATTTTTTGGTTATTAATGCAGGAGTCCTACTAAGAATCTTAAAAGTTTCTAAAAGTCCATGGGAATGGCTATAAACAAAGCATCCTACAGGTTTAGTGTGGCCACAAATGTCTAAGGGAAGGAAAGAGGGAGTAGTAATTGCATGATAAGTGTCCTGAATTTGAAAATTCGTAAGACGAGGTTGAGTCTGGATAATCCAGTATCAGTCTCCATGGTCTGTTTCTTTTTGACACTAAAACCACTCCACAGAAGGGTAAGGCTAGGTATTACTGATCATCTGGTATTGGAGGTATTATCATGAAATGTAGGTTACACTTAAAATTCACTTCTGTACCCATATTTTATTATGGTCCTCCCATGAAATGTAGGTTACACTTGAATTCAGTTCTGTATCCCTATTGTATTGTGGTCCTCACCCAGATGGCTAATTTCACCTTCACCTAATTTGTGGAAAGTGATAATTCTGCCTCCCAAACAGACCAAATTTGGGGGCGGGGGTGTGGAAGAAAGGGAACAGGACAGGAAAGACCTCGCTGCCATAACTGCACAAAGAACCACTTCCAGCCTGTCTCTCCATTTTATTCTTCCTCTCGTTGTCCCCTGGTTTCCTTGTTTTCATCTACTAGCAACTGTGGAAAAGGCCAGTCTGTGAAGGGTAATTTCTACTCTACGAGGAATCAGGTGGTGAAAATACTGCTTCATGTTGCATGTCACCTTACCTTTTTCCTCTAATTGTTTTAATATTTCTTTCCCAAAAAAAGACTTCTTGTCTGAAGGGCATTAAAAATCTGTCCCGTAACATCCTTCTGCAAAGCGAGGACCCTGGGCCAAGCATGTTTCTAATGACTGACCTAGTAACAGCTGCTCTAGAGGCTGTGGTCAGCACAATGTAACTGTACTTAATTTTATGTTTCTTAACACTTTGGGAGAGATGATCCAGTTTTCTGGATCTATAATGTCCAAGATTTAGCTTGCATAAGTACAAGTCTGTTATCTGAGCCAGGATTCTGCACCAGTGCTTAATATGTGCCTGGTGATTTATTGCTTTAAAGCACAGCTGATGTAGAAACTTTTTTCCAGACTCATGCTGGAACCTTGCCTTTCTTATCATTTGGCAATGTGTTTAGACATGGAACTAGCTTATTTACTCCTTGTGTGCCTTCATGGAAATACCTACAGGGGCTGCTACTGAATTTTTAATGACACTGCCAAGTCTGCTGCGTGGAACAGTTATTTACTGTATGCTCACTAACTGATGTCAAGGGCATTAAGTTGACCTGTACATAAAATCTGTATGCACAATGGAAGTACAGTTGCTATGCACTACATTACATGTACTTAGAACATTTATTGTACGGAAATAACTGCATTTATGGATGTATTACACCGGTCACATTCTGTGGTTACCACTTACTGTTATCTTGGCTTAATAGCCTGGGTCATAACAGAAGAGTCCTTGGACTAACTTACTTAACTAGTTAATAAATGTTAATATATATTGTAACAATATTTATAAGAAAAATAATGTGCACATTTAAAGTCAAACTGTGATCTAAAAATCAACAGTGCACCATGTGGGATCTACAATACAAAAAAGCTTTATAGCTATAAAAGCAGGGGGTGAACTTTACAGCATCCAGTGTTCACCCCCCATTCCTTAGTACACAATTCTTGTTTGTATGTGAGTGTAGTGAAGTGTGAAATGCATGCCTAACATATGACCGTCAACTTTTCACACCTCTCTCTTTGAAGCAATTACATTTATTTTCTTTAATAAGGTAAGACTTGTGAGACGTTCTGAACAGTAGTAATTACGTGATTCTCCTGAACAGTTCAGGGGTACTTTTTCATCTAGTGTGTACAATTCTGGAGAATGCCATTTTGCAGAAAACTAGAGTATAAGGTGGGCAGCTTTCAATTTCAAAAATCCAAATCAATGACAGTTTTTAAATGTTACTCTTAATTCACTTAAAAAAGTTAATCCAACAGGTTTTGCAATAATCCGCATTTTGTGAATAAGTATAAAACTAACTGTAATCCTAAATAATTAGAAACATTTAAAAAAAAAACAAATGAGGCGTGCAACAAAAATAGGAAGCCAAAATCTGGGGCTTTCTTTAAAATCAGTGACGGATAAGATATATTGCTGGCCTCACTATAGACTGTATTCATCAAGGAATAGCTTTGGTTTCTAATGCTCAGTTATGGGGGAGGGGGAAGTGAATTCTTGCAAAACTTTACATGTAAAAGTGCTGAAAAAGACAGATGGGCCAGCATATTTGTGCTAAGAGTGGTGTTCTCTGTTGTCAGCTAGATTAATAAATCATCATCAACTCTATTTTTCATCATTTTCTACAAGAGGTCAGAGTGTTTTGTCAATTTTCACCATCTCTCTCGATTCAATGACACTCTCCTACCTTCTTCATTAGTCATGCTAAATGCTGCAGGTCGTCTCTCACACATCCTGGTTTCCACTTGCCTTCTTCCTTTTCATCCCAAATCGTCTTCACCAAACTGCCTTCTGCTTTCCTGCATATGTGCCTGTACCATCATCATCTGTTCTCTTTGATCTTCTCTGCAATTAGAGCTACTTGGTCTTCTGCTCTGATGTCCTCATTCTTTTGTCTGTCCTACAGTGAGCATCCTACCACCAGTTTCAGGCACTTCATCTCCATCACCTCTAGATGCTTTAGTTGCTCTCTCTTTACTGCCCAGGTTTCTGTACCATAGTCACGAACTGCGGTGGTGGTGCTGCGGTAGCGTTGTCGCCTCACAGTAAGACGTTGTCCTGTTCGATTCTCAGCTAGAGCATCTTCTGTGTGTAGACATGCGTGAATGGGCATACCTTCGTTGAAGGTTGTGCATCAGGGCCAGCAACTCGGCACGTAAAAATCTACTGCCAATCATTAGCGGACCGGAGTTCCTCTGTGGTGACCCGTAACCGGGAAAAGCCGAAAGACACAACAACAACAGTAGTACTAGTCACATCACTGTGTTGTACACCTTACTTTTCAACTTCGTTAGCATACTTCTGTCATATATTACACTTGACAGTCTGTGTCAGTTGGCTGCAGCCCCTCTCATTCTAGCTTTGACCTACTCATTCAGACTTCCCTTCTCATCAACCACCCTACCCAGATACATGAAGCTGTTAACCTGTTCCACTATCTTCCCTTCTGTCTCCCTATTTGCTGCCATTACAACTGTCTTACCAGTATTCTGTTTCATCCCATGTGCCTTCAGTTTTGTATTCCATTCCCTTAACAAACATTATACTTCACATATAGGTTCATAGATTAGTACTAAGCTAACTGCCCTTGCGAGCCTAGCCAATTAAGCCCTTGTGAGAATCAAACCCTGCACCTTGTGTTTGTATGGAAAACACCTTAACCCTTAGGCCACCCTCCCAATATACATTACTATATATATCATATAACCTAAGCAACATTACAAAAATTATTCAATTCCTGCCTTTTTTTAAACAAGAAACATCTTTATTAAACCACCACTTACAACATATACAATCATACATTTATATAAATGAAAATAAACCACACCAACAGTCCATTACCAGTATGAACAGCAGTGGGCTCACAGCTGAACCCTGATGAACACCCACTCCCACTGTGAATCCCTCTGAGAGACTGAGCATTGTTTGCACTTGAGTCATGGGGTCCTTGTATATAGGCTGCACTAATTGTGCCAATGTTTCTGGGTCCTTGAACCACCTCAGGACTGCCCAAATCAGCTTTCTTGGGACTCTGTCATATGCTTTCTCCAAGTCTAGGAATGCCTAGTTCTCCTCCTTCCTCTTCTCTAGCTTGTTCTCAACTATCTGTCTCATTGCAAACATTGTGTTGGTTATACTGCATTCTGATCTGAATCCAATCTGCACATATCCTCTGTATATTTGTTTATCAATAGCCTTCTCCAAAACTTTGATGCAGTGTGAAAGGACTCTGATACCTCTGTACTGCCCACAGTTGTGGATATCTCCATTGTTTTATTATACTGGCACTAGTATGCTTATTTTCCAGATTAATACATCTGTGAGTATTACTTTCAAGGAATTGCTTTAATGAAGTATTCTAATCCAAGCAAAGCATAGAGGTCTAATTAGGAGGCCATATTCTAATCTTGAGAGCATTTACAGCATTGCCTCTCTAGCTTTTTTACTTTGAACAAGTTTGAGATTTGTAGGAAAGCTTTAATTGAGCTAAAACTTTACTAACTTGAGACTCTGTTTTTGTTTGTCTGCTGAATGAGAGATCTTGATCTAGTGTGATGCCAAGATATTTTTGCTATTTTGGCTTAGTAAGGTGATTTCTTGATAGGTCTTTGATAGTCATGTTGTGGGTATTCTTAACCTTCTGAGGTGTACCAAATAATGACTGTAGTATTCCATGTACTGGTAACTAGTTATTATGAAGCCAATTCCATACAGCTTTCAAGTCTTCCGGAAGTTCGTTGCAAAGAGCTGATTGGTTCTTACTGGATTTTGTCAAGACTATATCACCACCACACAAGATACATTTAGCATGTTTTTTCTCAATTTAAGATTTTTCACTACTGAAAAAAGGGACGGTCATCTATTGTCAGAGGAATGGTGTTCTGAGTGTGTAGTCAATGACTGTAAAACACAGTTATAAGAATATATTCACAACAGACTAATATTCAGATTTCTGTACAAAATGAAGACCTACTGCTCATAAGGAGCAATATAAACAGCATCTCCTGTGTAGGTCAGTAAGTGAGTACAAATACTACCTTCTGAAGAAAGTTTTTATAAATATGCCTCTCATAATAGATACCTGGGATGTTTAAGTTTGGATAATAGAATTACTACACTCTCAAAACAGTAAGACAGCTAATGAGGCATTTTTTTTTGCAGGGCATTAAAATAGTTTCCATATATGAACGGTTGGTGTAGAACGCCAACTTGCCTACCTAGAAATATAATGTTTCTAGTTCAGATAAGTGCTTAAGTAAACTTAGCATTATACAGATAATATCACAGAATAAATGAAATGTAATTATCACAACAACAAACTTTAAGAAAAAAAAGTAATAAAAATTAAGCATGTTATATGAGAGGTCCCAAACCAATATTTAATAAATTAAAAGAAAACTGAACATTTTACATAATAAATACCAAATATCATAACAGATGATCATTGGAAGAGAAATATTACAGAAGCTGAAAGGGTGGTTGCCAAGCTTAGGGAGCCTATAACAAGGAAAATAAATGGTGATCCTGTAGAGGTATTAGAAATATTCTGGAAATTGTATGAAAATCTGTACAATGCAGAAAATGTGGAAATCAAGAAAAAGTACAAATTGAAATGTTTATGGAAGAATTAAACAAGCCAAGGTTTGAGGTAAATGAGACTAAATTATTAACAGTTAGGACAGGAGGAGCTGAGATAAAAATGGTGATGTATAATCAATGCACAGGAAAGTCATCAGTAACAGATGATATTCCTGTGGAAGTTTGGAAAGTCGAAGGGAAAAAAGTGATAAAGATCTGGAAAGTTTTGTTTAACAGTATTTTTAAAGTAAGAGATTCACCAACATCCTGAAAGAAAGTGTGGTGGTTGTAATACCGAAATATGGTAAACACCCATCAAATCCAGATTAATATTGACCTATTTTGATTTTAAACCATGATTATAAAGTGTTTATGTCAATAATGGCTAAAACAATGGCAAATGTGATGCCAAAATAGATAGGTATGGATAAGTGAGGTTTTGTGGAGGGCAGACAAGTATTTGACAACAATAATAGAATAATGATAATCGAGAGGGAAGAAGAATGTAAGAAAATACCACTGCTGGTGGGATTTGATGCAGAGAAAGCATTCAACACAGTAAACTGGGATTTTATGTGTAGGGCATGGAAACATTTGCATTTCCTGACACAATAATTATATTAATTGAGAGGATATATGAGGGATCAGAGGTGAAAATTAAAGTGGGGGTTCATCTCTGATAAGTTCTGTTTGAAGAGAGTAACCTGGCAGGGGGTGGTCTCTTTCCTCTGTTATTTGCCTTACATTTAGAACAAATGACAAAGAAAATAAGGGACTCAGAAATTCAAGGATATAATCAGTATGGTAATCAAATAAAGTTGGCTTTATTTACAGATGATATTATGTTGCACCTGGTAAAACCGGAAAAGGACATTGCAGTGTTGTGGAACATTCTGAAACAGTTTCAATTCTTTTTGGGATACAAAATTAATGAAGATAAAACAAATCCACAAAGCAAATATATCCAAAGACACACGATAAATGCTCTGCTCAAAAATAAAAGTAATCCAAACACCAATAAAAGAGCATAGCAAAATGATGGGCTCAGGTCCAGTTTTATGAAAAAGTATTTTATTCAAACAATACACGCAAGCGCTTTCACAGTCAAATGGACTGTTTCCTCAGATGTTAACGTCTGAGGAAGCAGTCCATTTGACTGTCAAAGTGCTTACGTGCATTGTTCGAATAATACTTTTTCATAAAACTGGACCTGAGGCCATCGTTTTGCTCTGCTCTTTTGTTGGTGTGAAGTTAAAACAAAGGCAACAGTTGTAAACTATGTACCCACCCGCAAGCTGGTTCAGTAATACCCATATTTATGGGAATGTGGCAAAATTAAGTACTTAGGAGTATGGGTTAAAAAGGCAGCTAAGCGTAGATGGGAAGAGACTAAACAAAAGACAATTCAAAAGCTGAGAAAGTGGAAGCTCTGTTTAATGGCTATGGATAGTAAGATACAAGCAGTGAAAATGCTTTTAGCCCCTTTAGTTTTATACACAGGTCAGGCATACTTTTATCAATGAGAGAAGTTGTGGAAAGCAATTAATAAAGAGTTTAAGGATTTTATCTGGGAAGAGAAGAGGGCAAGAATCAAGTGGTATAATCTGATCCTTCCAATAGAACAAGGCGGTTTGTTATTACCTGATTTGAAGGGACACAGTTAAGTGGAAAGGGATAGTGATGAAATAGGGGGAAGCTCAAGAAATAAGAACAGACTGAGATTTTGGATTTAGACCCTTAAAGAGAATAACAGCCATACCGAACTGGAATACAGTAATCAGGACTGTCCACAGAAATTCATGCAATATAACAGACGTAAACAGGATATATTATTGTGCAGCTAAATTAATAACAGATAAAATTCTACCACAAAAATATAGGGTAGTAATGGAAAGGAAGGGGAGAAATTGAATACCATTATGGAAGTATTGAATACAGAAAGCTATAAAGCAATTAATACAAGAAGTGTCACTGTTAGAAGAGTATAGAGGAGGGAACAGATCAACAAAAATACTCAGAGATAGACATGATAAAAGCAATGTGCAGTATTACAACAGATCAGGATCTATCTTGCACTTTTGCAAATAATAAACTAAAAATCTCAGCATAGGCAGAAAAACATAGAAGATGCACAGATAAATATAAAGGAAAAGTACAAAATAAGCAATTTACCGATGACCCTAAAAAGCTCTATAGAGAACTGGGAAACAAGGTAAAAGGAATTGAAAGACCATCCAAAAAAGTAGAAAAAAGTAGAAATAGACACATTTTGGAGAAATATCTATGTGCTGCAGTAGCGTTGTCGTCTCACAGTAAGATGCTGTCCGGTTCGATTCTCAGCTAGAGCGTCTTCTGCATGGAGACATGCATGAATGGGCATACCTTCGTTGAAGGTTGTGCATCAGGCTTTGCAAGCCGGTAGGTAAAAATCAACTGCCAATTATTAGCGGACCGGAGTATCGCTGTGGCGACCCCTAACCAGGAAAAGCCGAAAGACACAAAATCTATGAAGATCCTGTGGAACATAACAACGATGCTAAACGGACAGAAGTCGTAAAAGAAAGAATAAGAAGTTCAAAGGTACAGGATATGAAATGGGATGAAGTAACAGCCAGAGAGGTTGAGATCAAGTTAAGAAAAGCCTCCAACTGGAAAACCACAGGCCCGGATGCAGTACCCAACTACTGGCTAAAATTATTAACATCTTTGCACGAAAATTTAGCCATGAGTAAGAACTATTTATATGCACACCCCAAACACACACACCAACCTGGCTAACAACATTTAAAACAATGCCCTACTTAAGAGTGAACCTGCAAGTTATTCTAAAAACTACAGACTGATAAATCCAACGACGTATAAACTAAACACCGGAGAGTAATGCCGACAGAGTTTATAGTCATTTAGAAGAAAATTCAATCATGGCAATAGAACAAAAGGGTAATGAAAGTCATATGCAACAAAGGACCATTTGTTGCTAAATAAAGTCATAATGGAGAACTGTAAAAAGGGGAAGAATCTAAGTATGGCATGGACTGACTACAAAAAAGTATTTGATAGTATCCCATATTCAAGGATAAAAGAGTGCTTAAAAAGATACACAACACACTGATCAATTACATTACAGTGACCATGAAACAGTGGCAGACCACTTTGCAATTAAGCCATGATAAATGACAAATTATTATTCCAGGGATAAAAATTCAAAGGGGGCATTCCAGGGTGACTCTCTGTCACCGCTGCTATTCTGTCTTGTCCTTAACCCTTTAAGCTGTCTACTTAACAGATTAGGCCATGGCTATCACTTGGCTCCTAGAAAACAACAAAGTGTATAGCTCATCAGAAGAGAAACTGAAAGCACAACTGCAAGTAGTCAAAACTTTTTCAGATGATATAAAAGAAGTTATGCACTCACCATAACGTTTCATCTGTGTTGTAGATCTTCATTTATCCTTGTCCTGTGGGTTTGGTTCTGAAATCAGAACCGACTTGGCCATACTACAGCCATCGAGGACCAAAAACTCTTGAGCTTTTCTCCACACCCATAATGCTTCTCTCCCTTTAACCTCAGATTGACTTTGCTGATTGACAGACTGAAAAAGGTATACATCCCCAATATACTTTTGTGGAGACCATATCTGGTATAGGAAGACTACAAAATTAGTGAATCTGGACACAGCTCACTTCACCAAGAGATATCAAAGGATGGCGGTTGGAGGGAGGGGCGTCAAAGATAAATGAAGATCGACAACACAGACGGAATGTTATGGTGAGTACATAACTTCTTTATCTGATGTTGTCAATTTTCTTTTATTCCTTGACCTGTTACCAGCTACTTTTTACCTTGGGTGGACTCATGGAAGAATATTCCTAAGATCATAGAGCCAAAGGACATTCTTCCCCTGGAGGCCATATCCAATTTGTAATCAGTAATAAAGGTATGTGGGGTAGCCCAAGTTGCTACTGTCAAATATCATCCAAGGAAGCTCTGGAGTGAAAAACTATTGGTGCGGCTACAGCTCTGGTAGTGTGTGCCTTAACCGGTCCAGGAAACTTAACATTCTTTTTAGCATACATGAAGGATATGAAGTCTTTAAACAATCTAGAAAGGGTAACTTTAGATACCAGACTATCCAGTCTAGCATTAGAAAAGGCAATAAACAGATGGTCAGATTTTCTGATAGACTTTGTTCTTTGAAAATAGAAAAGTAACTGCCTGTGGACATCTAACAAATGGAGATAGTATTCACCTTTGTTTGAAAATTTTGGAAAGAAAATTGGTAAATTTACAGTCTGATTAATATTTGACTCCAAAACAACCTATAGTAGGAAAGAAGGATTGGTCCTTAATGACACCCGATCCGGATGGAAAATCAAATACGGTGATTTACGAGATAATGCCTGAATCTCTGAAATTCTTATATCAAAGGTAGCTATTAACAAAGCTGTTTTCCAAGACAAGTACTTTAATTCACAATTGGCTGCAGGCTCAAAAGGGGACTATATCAAAGTCTGGAAAACCAAACTGAGACCCCATGGAACATATAGGTCTGTTTGTGGAGGCTTCAACATCAATGTTCCTTTCAAAATGTCCTTACAAAGTTTATGACACATTAATGAGGTGTCCTGTAACCCAATGTGGAAATCTGAAATGGCCGCTAGTTGAACCATAATGGTAGAGGCAGAAGTTCCTTGATCAAAAAGTAAGGTCAAAAAATCTAAAACTTTTATGATGGGGTCTGAGAAACGGACTATATGATTAGTATGAGCCCAACCGGTATATTTTTCCCATCTGCTACAGTAAAGTTTTCTAATAGAAAGTTTATGCAAGGCCAAAATAATCTTACGGACTGGAGAAGACATAGCGTTAGGCCTAGCAATCAATGGAAGTGGAGAAGCCATGCTGTGAGCTTTAAGTTCTGAAGGTTCAGGTAAACTAATCCCTCTGGATGGGATAGGAGGTCCGGAGATGGGTCTTGAGTCCACGGTTGTTAAACCAAACGAGGTCAGAGAAAGGGAACCAAATCTATCACGGTCGGAATGGGGCACTGAGGCTAACTTTGCTGTTCAACCTGGTAGCTTTCTTCAGAAATTGAGGGATTAACAGTATTGGGGGAAAGCGTATAGGAGTCCCAAGGGCCAATCGTGAAGGAGAGTAGTTGGAACAGATTGCCATCTCCCAAACTGAGTGCTTCTCAACAAAGGTGATAAGACTTGGTTTCCTCCTTGTTTGTTGATCTACCAGACTACTAACATGTCTGTCTGGCTCGCAGTTGTCCCTGAAGGAAGAACAGCTTGAAAGGCCTGCAATGCCAACAGGACTGCCCTCGTCTCTAGGTCACTGATATGCAAGCTGGCCTCTGTAACTGACTAAGTGCCTTGGACTGTCTTGACCAGATAATGCCCCCACCACACCCGATCTGGGAGGCTTCCATGGTCACTATGGCCTGGGGCTGAGGTGTTAAAAAAAGTCCATCCGGCTAGAATGTCTGTGGAGTGAATCCACCAGAATAGATCGCTTTTGCAACAGTTGATCACTAAAATATGATGCAACATTGGCTGACAAAGAATGGACCATTGGGATGCAAGATGCCATTGTAGGATTCTCATGTGGAATCTTTCTAGAGGTACCAATGTAATGGTCGCTGCCATGGAACCTAGAGCCTGTGGAACTAGATGTGCTGCTACTGTCTTGCTGATGATAATTTTCCTGACTTGAAGTTTGATCTTTTCTAAATGTGGAAAGGGAAGAGAGGCTAAGCAAGTGTTTGTGTTCAAATTTCCCTCTATAAATTCCAAATTCTGCACTGGGGTCAGATGAGATTTTTCATGGTTTATTGCAATTCTGAAGAACATAGTCTCTTGATTTTTCTAAGAGATGCCTGGTGGGAGCAGTGATGAGCCAGTCATCTAAGTAATCCCTGCTCTAATCCTGACTAAAATAATTTCCATCTATTATTCTCATTTCTCTCCCTACTCGTCTGCTCTTTCTGCTTCCTCCCTTACCTTTCTCTTTTTACCATTACAGACTGCTCCTTGTCTTAGTCATCTTTATGGCCCTTAATCTCTCTCTAACTACCTTATGTCTATTTATATCTGCTCTCTCTCTATTGTTGCTTCTCTTTCTTTAATCTTATACTTCCTCCTTGGTATTAAAACATGTTAGAATGTTCATCATTGTGTTACTCAGATTTGCTAGAAAGTTAAGTGCTGTTCTTTCGGTTAACTTATTACATTTCCTTTTCCATGTTCTTTCACTTTTTTTTCCTGTTTTTAGATATAGGTAACAATGTGTATTATGTCATTTGTCCTCATGATGTATCTCCTTTTGTCTATATGTGGAGCTTTTCTCCCCGGGCCTCTGCTGAAAATGGAAATATATCCAGTTGGACTAGCCCGGTCAACAAATGTAAAATAAATAAATAAATAAAGTAAGGAAACACTTGGTGTCCGTGAAGTCTGAGATGCTACAACTGCCATACATTTAGTGAACACCTTGGGGGCTGTGGTTAGACCAAAGGCAGTGCTCTGAATTGGTAGTGAATGGCTCTCAGCTGGAGTGTTTGTCTAACTTGATGTGGTAATATGCATCCTGAAGATCTCTTGAGCAAATCCAATCGTCCTTCCCTAGAAACGGAACGAGAGACTGAACCGTGACCATCCGGAATTTCATTTGACAAACAGAGTTGTTCAAAACACTGAGATCCAAAATTCATCTCCAGTTCCCTGTCTTCTTCAGTACTAAAAAGAATCTCAAGTAAATTCCGGATTCTTTCTGATCTGAAGGGACATGTTGGATGACTCTTTTTCTAGCAGTTTTTTTTTTTTTGATTTCTTGAACGGCTGGTTCCCTCTGACGGGGTGGAACATCTGGGATCCTTTTGAATTTTGGGGGGAGGTTGTGAAAGGGAATTGTGTATTCACTAGTAATAATTTTTTGCACCCAAACAGGTGATCTCTGCTTAACATACAAGGCCATGTCAAACCCAGAGGTGTTGGACATGCTACACTTAATAATTCCCAATCCCTCAGAGCCACACACTCCAGGGATCTAAACCTTGTCATCACAGTAAACAAAACATGCAGGAGGGATAGGTTCCTGACCCAGAGGCTCCCCAGACTTTGGAATAGACTGCCCATACATGTCAAGCAAAGCGCCTCCTTGGCCCTCTTCAAAAGGAACCTTGACGATTGGATGGGAGAAAGGAAATTCACCCCAGGCATCAAGTCAGTCGCCCTGTTAGACAGGGGTCCAGGGAAGTAAACAGTATGGGAAGAAATAGTCAGGGAATTATGGCTAGGCTTGTATAGGCCCTAGGGCCAATAGCCTAGTACCAACTTATGAACCTATGAACATCCCTAGTTATTTCTAGCCAGGCTTGTTGGTGTAAGGATAATTGTCCCAGACTCCTTCCAGAGGCAAGCAATTGGGCCTCCCTTCAGGAGCACTGGTAGGGTGCAGTCAAGAAAGAATCTCTGGAACCCTGGTTTTGTGGGCCACCTCTGCTGCATGGATGGTGTCTTCTGTTAAAACTTCCCCCTTTGCCCCTGGGGGAGCCACTGCCACCTGTGTCCTGGAAAGGCCCTTGGGACTTTCGGAACCACATATTCCCACTTCTTTGGTTCCTAGAGAAGGACCGTTGAAGAGAAAAAAATGTATGCCCACTACAGAGAGGGTCTTTCCATCTCTGGACAAGGTTTCTCGAACCTTTGGGCCAAAAAGAGATCCGTGAAGAGGCGCACTGACAAAAGAAGACTTGAATGGCTCCACAAATTCACATAAGCACATCCAGGTGTGTCTCCTTATGGCTATGCCAGAACCTGCTGCTCTGGTCATCCTTTCGGCTGCATGCAGTATGAGCCTCACAGACGAGCTGGATAGGGACTCAAAGGAAGCCAACTGACAAGCAACCTTTTCTTGGACTCCTTCAGATACAGCTCCTACAAATGTATTTGATAACTCTTTAATCAAATCCCTTTGGAGTCTAGTGAAATGTGCCATGAAATTCAATGTCCGTTTGGCAAAGGTCGATGAAGCATATACCTGCTTCCCAAACCTATCCATCACCCAGTTCTCTCTGTTGGGAGGATGCATAATGGAACTCTCCTCATTCAGTTCTTTCTTTGTGGCTGCCGCAATCACCATGGCATCTACTGCTAAGCCTTTTGCCCAAAACTGAAAATCTTCAGGAGCTGAGACAATTTTCTCTGGCCTCCTAGGGACTGGCTCTGTGGAATCAGGAGCCTTCCATGCCCACTGGGTGATCAGTTTAATGAGATCATCAAGTGGGGGGGGTTACCAAATAAGTAGATGGGCAAGACATGAAAGCTTGCAGGTATAATGACTCCTCAGCGGAGGGATGTTGGGACTTCCAGCCAACCCTCTGTTAAAGGATCTAAAGGATGTCTCCAAAGGGGACATCTTCATGGGATGACTAGGGGACCCTTCTCTTTAATCATAGTCAGTATCCTCGGTGACAGATTCTTCCAGGGAATCCAAGTGTTTCCTCTTGTACTTCGTCTTGTGAAGAACTTCTTCAGTGAGATAATCTGAAGAAGTGCCAGAAGAGGATAAGACCTGAACAGGTGTATCCTGTAGCTTCGACCCTTACTGTCCCGATGCAGAGGCTGGTTGAGAGTCAGAAAGAAAGGAAGGGTCAAGGATCAACTCTGACTGGGGTGCAGACAACTGGATGCCCACTGAGAACAAAGACCTCTCCATTTCCTGGAAAACAGGACTCCCCCCTGAAGACGGAAGGGAGCACAGAACTGAGAATGACTGCCTCGGAACAGAGGTCACTCCTCACTCCAAGGAGACCGCCCCCAACACCAAAGCCAGAGTGGAGCTCACGCATGTCAAAGCCCTGAAGGTGCAGGGAAGGCTCCAAAAAACTGGAGTCGAAACCTACCCTCTGGAACTGTACAGCAGAACCCACAACCTGGGAGCCCTCTGGTTCTGATAGGACTGTAGAGGTCAGGGTAATAATCAGCCCCAGAGATGAAGATCTGGACAGAACCAAAGCAGTCAGTGCTGGAAGGATTGGAACCAGAGTCTCCAAAACCACAGATGGGGTCAGAGGAGGAAGACTTGGTGGAGTCGTGGAGAAGGTAGTTCCAAAACTAGAGTTAGTTGGACCTGAGGACATAGAAGGCAATCCCCACACTGCAAGAACCTGAATCACCATTTTCAGCACGTCCATTTGTGATAGGCTCTTGGTGGGGCAAACTGATTGGGTGGATGGAAATTTAGGTCCCTCTAAAAATGGACTAGGCAGTTGCCCCGCATATGGATCTATGGATGGGGAATATTGTATTCTCGGAAAAATGTACTCTGGTTCCTCAAGAATTATTGTCAGAACCATTGGTGTCGGTGCCAGTACAGTGAATGGAACAGAGGCCGTAGGTTCCGAAACTTTGTCTTTCTTTTCAAGTGCATGCTGCGGTGCTGAAGATACCAAAGGTCTCGGAGCAGAGGATTTTGGTTCCTTCGTCATTTGTGGACCCTCTAGTTTAGCTTTCCTAGTCACTGGTACCAAGTGGTAGGTTGCTGCTGAGTGACTTTTCGTCTTACGCTTCTTGTATTTTGAAGAAGGGCCCATCTTCGATTTGGAACCAAATAAGGCCTCCTCAAAAGATGATTTTAACATCAATTTAATTTTTCATTCGACTAAGGGTCAGTGGGTAAATCCATGAGATATCGAGCAGTCTTCTTAAAGATGTAATAAGCCTAAACAATATACAGATACCAAATGACCATCAGAATTAGGTATCTTCCTATTGCACTTCTGACATTTTTTAAAGCCAGATGTGTTCTATCCTTTATCAGCCATATCTAATACACAGAGCTGAAACTGAAAATTAGAACTAGGGAAAAAAATTACAGAATAGTGCTACCAGCAACAGTAGGCCTAGAACACCCAACTGTATACAGGAAACGGTATAGACAACGTGGAACGAAAGTATATAGAAAAAGGGTTGCTACCAGCAATGGTATATATAAACAAGATAACTTTTTTTTTTGAAGTAGAAATTGACAGGGAAGCTGAAAGTCTACCAACTATGGTAGTGAAAATTTCACAGAAGTGAAAAAAGGATGGAAAGGAGCTTAACAGAGAAAAAAGTATAGTAGGGAGATTCTAGACTAATAAAGAGAGACTAAGAGAAAGGCTATAAATGGAGAAACACCAAGGAAACTTAGAATATAATTGTACTTAGCTTGAGAGATGTGGTGACATGTCTGTCACTAGAAGCAGCAAACAAGATCTGTGGTAAAAAGAGAGGAGCATTGTGGGTAGGGAGAAAACCTCGAGAGTTTTTGGTCCTCACGGGCTGTAGTACAGCCGAGTCCATTACAATTTCAGAACTGAACTCACAGGTCAAGGAATAAATGAAGACTGACATTATCAGATGAATGCCATTTAGTCTTGATAAATGTGTAAAAGCAACCTTTAAATCAGGAAAACTCCAGCACCAAGAAAACATCAGTTTGGGACAAAAATGTGATATAAAAGAACTTGAGCAAGAGGGAGGGTATAAATATTTGAGAACTGATGAATGATCGACAATAAAGCATGAAATGATGCAAATAAAACAGTAAGGAATATTTTAGAAGACTTAAATTAATCCTATAAACAGAGTTGACATCTAGGGACAAAATTCAAGCTATAAACCAATTTGCTCTTTCTGTCCTAACTTACAGTTTTGGACTGACTAGCTCCAAAACGTGCTGGATATATTAGACAGGAAAACAAGAAGGATGCTTCATGCTCACCAAATGATTTATAAAATCAGTGCATACCAAGATTATATATTTCCATTCCGAAGGAGATATGGGCTTCCTTGAAACTGATTACATGTACAGATCTGCAAGTGTGAGAATGTGCCTATATCTGCTGACCTCACAAGACCCAAACATAGTAAAAGTTTTGAAACATTAGGTGAATAAATCTAAGATGATTTCCCTGCTTAGTCTACCAGAAGCATCCTGGCATCAAGCGGGAATCGAAATCACACCAGAAATAGATAAAAAATCAGGCAGCAACTGAATGTGCCAAAAAAACAAAAGTAGCAATATAAGGTGAAGGATCAGATAAGAAGGCAAGAAATGTGGAAAATGCATAAATATAGTAGCACGTATAGAAAACTTCTGGAAGAGCCTCATAGGTTATAGGCAGGTACTAGGCTATTGGTCCTAGGGCCTATATAAGCCTAGCCAAAAATGTATCCTGGCCTTCGCCACCCAGGAAAATTATTTTCCTGTGCCCCTGTCGAGCAGAGCCACAGAAGTGATCCCTGGAGTGAATTTCCTATTTCCCATCCAATCATCAAGATTTTTCTTGAAGAGTGCTAATGAAGAGCTCGGTTTGACATAGATAGGTAGTCTATTCCAGAGTATGGGAAGTCTCTGGGACAGGAATCTATCCCTCCAGCATGTTCTGTTTATTGTGGTGACAAGGTTTAGGTCCCTAGAGCGTGTAGCTCGGAGGGATTGGGATTTCTTTAAGTGGAGCATGCCCAACAGCTCTGGGTTTGACACAGCTTTGTATGTTAGGCAGTGATCGCCTCTGAGTAGGTGATATGCAATGGAGTAAAGCTGGAGTTTTTTTAGACAGTCTGCATAGGGCATCTGTTTGAGGCCAGTAATCCTCTTTGTGAGGTATTCTGTGGCCTTTCCAGTTGTTGTAGATGTCTTGTGAGGTACATACCAAAAGAGGCGTTGTACTCTATAATGGGTCTAATGAGTGATGAGTAGAGGGGAACAATGACCTCTTTTTTTCTGGATGAGAAACCTTTTGTGATGAGGTGAGCCACTTAGAAAGATTTCCTGACCACTGTGGCAATGTGATTATCAAAGGAGAGACTACTGTCCACCTGTATCCCAAGGTCTCATCACATTTTCAGCGTTAAGTAGACTACCAGCTATGTGGTAGTTCATAGGTACAGAGTTTTTACCAAAGGGGATGACAATACACTTTTTGGCATTGAGCT
The DNA here is from genome assembly GCF_019279795.1 of Protopterus annectens. Taxonomy (NCBI): domain Eukaryota; kingdom Metazoa; phylum Chordata; order Ceratodontiformes; family Protopteridae; genus Protopterus; species Protopterus annectens. The sequence continues at coordinate 1,611,656,024 of NC_056731.1, forward strand.
TCAGGCCATGACTGACACCAGGCATCTGTCTCAGTGAGGCCCTTTTGTAGTATGTCCACATTGTTAGGAGTTTTGATTATGGCTCCTAGTTTGCAGTCATCAGCAAACTTTGTTAGCCAAAGACCTTCTGTGTTAGCCTGTACTTCAGAGAAGTAGATACCAAACAGGAGAGGATGCAGGACTGAACGCTGTGGTACTCCACTTGTCACTGGTCTGAAGTCGGATTTGGAGTCTGCTACTTTCACAGTGTGGGTTCTGCCCGTGAGCCAGTTGGCAACCCATCTTGTGACATAGGGATTTATACCTAGTTTAGTGAGCTTATCTATAATTCCAGAGTGGGGGATAGTGTCGAAAGCCTTGGCGAGATCTAGACAAGCTGTGTGAACCACCTTACCCTCATCTATGGCTTTGGTGACTGCTTCAAAGAAGTCAATCAGGTTTAGGAGACATGACCTGCCTTTTACAAATCCGAACTGGGTAGGGTCCAGAGTTTGGAGATTACCAATGTCTTTGTTTATGAGTTCCATGATGATACATTCCATGGCCTTGCAGACCAGGCTCATCAGGCTAATGGGGCGGTAGTTCCCAGGGTCCGTCGTGGCTCCCCCTTTGTGGAGTGGGATAACCGTCGTGGTGCGCCATTCAATGGGCACAAAGCCTGAGGTTAGGCTATGATTGAACATGGTACTTAGGTAGGGTGCCAGTTCATTCTGTAGTTCGTGTAGAACGCAGCCTGGGATATTGTCAGGTCCCATGGATGCTGTGTTCTTGGCTTTGGAGAGCTGTGTTTTTTTTACCTGTGCAGCCGTGATTACAGGAACTTTGCATTCCGGTATTAAGATGGGTCCTCTAGGGGGTGAGAGGGGGTTAAAGTTAGCACTGAACCTATCTGCCAGGATGCTGGCAATATCAGTTGGTTCTGCATATTTAGTGCCATTGTGCTTGTAACTCAGAGCAGATCTGAGTGTTGCCATTCAGATTCTTGACATAGCTATAGAATGCTTTATGGTTGTCTTTAGAGTCAGTGGCAATTTTGTTTTCGTAACTAGCTTTGGAGGATTTTATGAGGGATCTCAGCTTCTTACTGAGGTTGACCAGGGAGTTCCTCCAGTCATGGGATTTTACTCTTTTTTGCAACAGTTTCTTTCTTCTGTTGTAGAGTTTGTTTATGGCAGAGGACCATCAGATTGGCTTTCCTTTTTTTAGAGGATAGCATCTTGGTTCTATTAAGGATAGCATGATCCATGCACTCGTGTAAGTGCTTATAAAGTGCATTTGTGTAAGATTCAGCAGTTGTACCTCTATTGTCCGTTTGCATGGGTGTCATGAAGTTTGCCACTTCTGTCTTAAGTGTGAAGTTGGCTTTGGAGAAGTTTTTTATGGTGGTTTCCCTAATTGGGGGTGGGGGCGGGATGTGGATGTCTAGGGTGATTAGCTTGTGGTCGGATCTGACCAACTAGGAACTGACCTCTGGTGTGGAACACCGGCTGCCCATGTTGGTAATGACCAGGTCTAGGATATTGCTGCCCCTGGTGGAGGTGTGAATAAATTGATCCAAGGCGTTGGAATTTATGAATTCCAGAAAACTTTGAGCAAAAGAGTTGGTACACGAGTAGCTTTCCCAGTTAATGGTGGGGTAGTTGAAATCGCCCATTATTAGGGTATTGGGTTGTACCCTAATACTTTCCAGTGTATCAAGAAATGAGGAGTGGGAATCCTAGGGCATGGTGGGGGGTCTGTAGCAAGCTACAATTTGGATTGCGGTCTGGCCCACAGTTAGTCGCACTTGGATAATCGTGGATGCATTATGCTGTGCAACTAGCCTGGAGGTGTGGACATCCTTAATGAATATGGATATGCCTCCACCTTTAGTGCTTCATTCCGGGTTAGGTGGCCGAAAGGTGTGGTATGAATTATAGCCTGGTAATGCAGGGGTGCTCTCTGGAGCTTTGAAACAGGTTTCTGTCAGTGCACAGATGTCAATGTTCTCCATTTTAAGGAGTGCCTCGAGTGAGTGCATTTTGAGGTTTAGACTTCTAGCCCATGTTGATCAGGAATGGTTAAGGAGAGGCAAATTCAAACCAAAAGATGAAAGGTTAATATTGGCGTCCCCAGATAGTGGACTACATACATGTTGATTTACAAAGACCATTGAACATGTGGGAGAAACAGACAAATGTAGGTTTTGCAAAACAGAATTGGAAACAGTCGCCCACCTTGTTGCTGGTTGTGACATATTATTAGCAGAAGGATTGTATACTGAAAAGCACAATAATGTGGCAAGACTGTTGCAAACATTATGGTACTGAAGTGGCTGAAAAACACTGGAAACATGAACCACAAAGCATCATAGAAAATGATGAAGTCTACAACACATGGGATCACCCTTTACGAACAGTTCAAAAGGTAGATGCCAGAAAAACAAATATAGTGGCCCATGAAAAGAAAAAAAAAGTAGCATTGATCACTGAAATTGCTACACCAAGTGCTACAGTGTCTTGCGTACAGACACAAAGTAATAAAATATCAAGATTTGCAGGCAGAAATGAGAGCAATGTGGAAGGAAGGTACCCAAACAGTTCCAATAATCGTAGGAGCAATGGGTCTTATAAAGAATCTACAATCGTATTTAAATATGTTACCAATACATGTAACTCCGTACGAATTGCAGGAGGAGTCATTACTGGGCACATTGCGGGTGCTGCGAAGAGCACTTTGGCTGACATCAAAGATTGAAACAATACTAATTTCATGAACTTTAATCATACTTTGACTTACAAATATTCAATTGTCAATTACTGTATAGAAGAATATATGTGATGATAATGTATGCAACTGAAAATATGTCCATATGGTTTGTTTTCATTTAGATAAATTTTTGATTGCCTGTGTCATAAATGAGAATTCAATAACAATGTTTCTTAATAAGAAATATTACAGAAGTTTTAATAATATTTAGGGTGTACTTAAACTACTGAACAACAGATTATCATAACACAATTAGTGAAGTCTGTTGCTATTTGAGAAGTCAAGTTTAGTGAACCCACAGTATATAAATGTCAATTTACACCACTCAATACAAGGAATGTTGATAGTTCATTACCATTCCCAACAACTCTCAACCTTTACCTCAGTGTTGAAAAGACCAAATGCCCAAGATCTGAACAGATTGACACAATATTCAGACTGTATCCAATATCCAAGACAAAATTAAAAAGCTAAGCATGAGAAGTTGCATTACTGTACGTGTACTTAATGATGCTAAAGCTAAACCTGCTGGTACACAGACTAAAAACAAACTGAAAATGTTCTTGCTCTCTGCAAACATACAGCACACCAAAGGCAACAGCAATGTACTACTGAAAACGATGCGTACTCTAAATAGCTTCAGTTTCATGTAGTCCCACTGTAAGGAAAAAAAATACAAGGGTACAAGATAACCATCTACATCCAACTGTTTCAATAAATAATGAAAATAAAACTGTATATAAAACAGAAACGAAGTACCAATGCAAAACCTACATGTCAATCACAAAGTACTACATACAACAGTACATAAATTGCTAACGTACATATCCTATTCAAACAACTTTAGTAAGTAATAAAGAACAAGGGCTTCTTACATTCAGACAGCTACGTACTCTAACTAAAAAAACTAATTACCAAAGACAAGTAGCACCACTATAGCCTTGTAAACAAAAGCATACAACCAATCTAAAAAAAATTCTGGTCTACTATCTCCTCTCAACCCTGGATCATAAAAAGGAAACCAAGGTTCCTCTAAATTCCCCACCATCAAAAATTTCTGGAGAATTTAACATCCACTTCATAAAAATCAATAACTGACCTAATCACCAAATCCTCTAACACCAACCACTCACCCTCCCTCTCCACCCCCAACCCTCCACATTCACCAGAAACAGAACCTGCTCACCCTCACTACCCCCATAGTACAAAAATACCTTCAGAGAACCATCCCCAATTCACTCTTTAACCAGTACCTACGAGCCCCATAAAAAAGTTACTGCAGAAACTCAAACCCTGCTCTACCCGTGCCGACTACCTCCCTTCTGAATACTTAAAACTTGCTGCTGAGTCCATTGCATACCTAGTCAGCATCCTAGTCAACAGATCTATAACTAAATCCACAGTACCTCACATCTGGAAAAAATCCCACATCATCCCCATCCACAAAGGAGGTAACTCCACTAACCTTTCTAACTTTCAACCTATAGCCATTCTTTCCCCATCTCTAAAATACTACAGAAATGTATTCACCTACAGCAACATAACCTCCTTACTAGCACACAACATGGTTTTCGTCCCAACCACAAGACTACTACAGCCCTCCTTGCCTTCAGCAACTTTATAAACCAAGCTAGAGATTCAGGTTGCTATGTATCTGCTCAACTTCTTGACCTCTCCTAGGAGTTCGATAATGTCTCTCATTCTCTTCTCCTAACAAAGCTCACTAAACTAGGATTTACCACTTATACCCTAAAATGGTTCCACAGTTACTTAAACAATCAGGAACAGTCAGCAAAAAGGTCAAATGTCACCTCCCCCGTTCTCATAAATTCCACCTGACTCCCACAGGGATCCATCCTAGGACCTCTACTTTTTAACATCTTTACTAATGACCTCCATAGAGCTACTACAACACTACACTCATTCAACATGCTGACGACTCGGCTATTATATGTACCTCCCCATACACTATCCCAGTTTCTCTCCAATACCCAACAAGCTTCTTAGCTATTGAATCCTGTCTCACCAAATGCCATCTATTCCTCAACCCCAAAAAAAAGTAAACGGATTCTTTTTCTAACAAAAAAATATACTTCTAATCTAAGTGACTTCAAAATTCTCTGTGCTGATAACACTACTATTAAAATTGTCCACCACACCAAATGGTGCTGCGGTAGCGTTGTCACCTCACAGTAAGACGTTGTCCTGTTTGATTCTCAGCTAAAGCGTCTTGTGTGGAGACATGCGTAAATGGGCGTACCTTCGTTGAAGGTTGTGCATCAGAGCTGGCAACTCAGCACGTAAAAATCTACTGCCAATCATTAGCGGACCGGAGTTCAGCTGTGGCGATCCCTAACTGGGAAAAGCCGAAAGACACAACAACCAAATTACTGGGTGTAGTCATTGATGACCGTCTTTGTTTCAAACTTCACATTCAGTAAAACATTAAGAAAACCCAGCTGAAACTTGGCACACTCCACATAAACACACAAACTAACCTCCTCCCAAAAAAGAACTACTGCTAAAACTTTCCTTCTACCCTCCCTACTCTACAGTGCTCCAACTCTTACCAATTTACAAAGTTCCTCTATATCCAAACTGGAACAGGTCTACAATAAATTGGTCAAATTTGCCACAAACTCAAAAACTAGAACACATCATTGTTTATCACAAAAAAAAAATTCTAATGTGGCTAGAACTGCCTAACTACATACTATATACCCAACTTCTCACACTTCACAACCTAGTCTACAAACCACTAGCCTCCCCAGCACTAAGGAACATCACTACACCATGCAACCCTAACAGAACACTAAGGTCCACAGACAAAGACCTAATCTCCATAGACAATCCCTTTAAGGCAGCAGGACAAAACCTCTTCTCACACTACATTGCCAAAGCGTGGAAATCTCTTCCACTAACAGTAAGAACGATCACTAACTTACCTACCTTTAGAACTATACTGAAACAACACATCCTCAACTCCTGGCTGTGCCCCTGCTCTAACCCACACTAATCCTCACTCTACATGACACCAAACGGTATTTCTCTTTCACTATCCTTCTAACACTTGCATGTCTACTTCACTCACTTGAATATTTTCCATCTGCCATACATCAGTTTTACTGTAACCCAGAAATTGCTGCTGCTATTCCACTCACATCCTGGATGGGATGCCTTCTGTAGATAGTCTATATACCCTCCCAATGTCAGTGTGGGTTTTGTGAAATGCACATTCCAAAGATATGCTGTAAGTGAAGTGGCAGTCCTCCTGTCTGTAGTATGTACGCTACAAGTGAAGTAGCAATCCTCCTGTCTGTAGTGTGTATGTATCTTGGGATAGGTTGCCACCCTGTTCAAGATCAGCATCACTACCCTGCACTTTGAGTGCTGTGATATAATATGATGCCCCAACCTCCACCCACTGGGGGGGTGACTCTGAAATGAATTAAGTAAGTTGAAGGAAAAGTTCTTAAAACCATTTTTAGTTTTAGTAAACAAACTTGTGCAAACAAATCAAGAGTCCTTAATGTTTAATTCATTGTGCCCCACATTTGTTAAGCTGCCGAAGGTTATTTTCTATAGCTCTCAAAATAAATATTCAGTAGTTCAACAAATAATTTATAAACAATATCTAGACCTAACCCTTCCACAAACCACTTACTTCTTTGTAAACGAACTATACAGCCTATTGCTTTGCAAACACTGACAATCCCTACAAGTTCTGGTACCACATAGGTATGCCACACCCTCATCATCTTTTTAAAGTTTTTTTTCCAAGTTTTTACACAATGTTACTCACTCTCTGTGAAACTGGACAGCACTCGGTAAGCTTCCTAAAGAAAATTCCAATAAAGGCTTTAAGCGAATGACTAAGATTGGTGTATTTTTTCCTTTATGCTGAGCGCCATTTAATAAGCAACTGAGATTCTTGTAGCAGCTTAACAATACTGAGGATTTCATCTTTGAGATTTTATCCAGAACTATAACTTTAGTTGTTTAGGTACCAGCACTAGGATTTCAGTAGCCAAACTGAAATTCAGTATTTCTTCTAAGTGCTACAATGATAACCAATTAACCACACAGGGACCGAAACCAAGACTGAGATTTCATTACAAATTGAGGTTTACACCTACCCTGAGACAACAGGTTACTTAGGTACATAAGGTGATTTTTCCGTCTCAGTAAGATTGTATTTGTGCTTTTTTCCCCTCCCAGAAGTGGGCCATACTCACGCAACTGGGACACTGTTCTGTACGGTTATTTATCTTTTAAGTTTTTAGCTTCTGGTATTTAGGCCCTGCATTTGAGTAGGTTTCTCCTTGTTTGTATCGAGCTGAACTGAGTTGGGCTACCAGCCACAACTCAGAGCCGAGACACCAGACAACTAGAGGCTACTGAGCTTCCAAAAACATAAGTTCCCCGTTTTTTTTTCTTATTTATGCTATTTACTGCACTTTTTTGTTGCCTGGTGCCTACTTTTATCCTGTATTTATTTACTGAGTACTAAACTACACTGCTGTACTGCAATTGTCTGCTTTATTGTGCCTGTTAAATACATTTTATAGCTGTTTTCACACATTACAAAGCCTTTTTGTTTATGTTCACTGTTTAAGTACTTACTGGTATTTTTCACTGTTTTAAGCTATTTGTTCTGGTTTTCCCACCAATCAGTGTTTAAATAACTGATTTAACTGTTTAAAACATTCTTTAGAGCCTTCTTGCTGATTTTCTGTTTTAAATGTTTTTTTTAGTCTCACTGCTATTTTTCTGCTGTTTTAAACATTCTCTTGTGTTTCCTGCTGACACTACGGTAGCTAGTAGCTGTAGCATAGTCCAGATACAGGCTTGCTGCTTCTGAAACGGTTTGTAGTTGTTTGTTTGTTCTGAGCACGTTTTCCAGACCATCTTGGATCGAAAGGGGTCTATCTGCACTTTTGTAAGAGAACTGTGCTAAATGGGATCTAACTGGTAAAGGGAGGCTGGTCTAGGACTTGGAATAAACATAATCATTGGTCCCTTTGAATCTTTTTAAAGTTTTTTTTTTTCACGTTTTTAGCTTCTGGTATTCAAGGCCCTGCATCTATGCAGGTTTCTGCTTGTTTGTATGTCACACAGTTGTGCGCCCAAGCCAGTCAGTCAAATTCAACAAATTTTCTGTAAAACCCAGGCAGAAATATCCTTCCACTGTGCTCCTCCACGATCAATTCTGAATAGCCACCCCTAGTGACAACAGTCTTCATCGTAGCATTATGGACAGTTGTACTACCCTTGTTTCTCCTGGCAACCTTGTTGACTTGGGTCTCTTGAGCCATTGCCTCATGTACACAGACAACCCAATACTAATAATATACTCTAGTACAGAGTGAGAGAGATGTATTTACAACAAGAAAATACAATCTATGCCTTCTCAAACTCAAGACAGTAACAGGGAAAGGATTGTCAACTCACCCACCACTACATATGCTCATGGTACCACTACTTATACACATAGTATGCATCAAACACATAAATCCACATATGCGAAGGTTCTCTCAAAAAACTTACCAAAACACCAGAGACCTCCAAAACACAAGACTGCTACAACTAACACAGTCCACACAGCAACACCAGTGTTTCACCCACAAAGCCTGTAAGGTGTAACACTCAAAAACACATTTTCTTGTCATTGGACACTCAATAGTGAGACAGATGGATGTCCCACTGACCAGGTTGGACAAGGAGAAACTCACAGTCAGCTGCCTGTCCGGTGCCAGGATTTGTCAGAAGAGGTCAATTAAGGAGTCACACACAAGTTACAACAGGTCAGCTAACGTTAATCATCTGTAAACTGAGGGGGTAGAGCTAGGAACTAAACCTTCTATTTAAGAGGTAAAATAAAACATTTCAGAGCTTTACTGGAAAGACTCACCCAGATTCTGCTACAGTTTGCTGTGAGGGAAAGGTTAGTTTGCTTTTTATTTGTTGTGTTTTGTATTACTTTGTCATTTTCTATTTTGTATACTGTGATTTGTTTTGTTTACACTGTTTTACTTGTATTCTGCTTTTGACTGCATACTAAAACTTGAAATGAGACCACAGCTCCGTCTCTTGTGAGTCAGACAGAAATTTTCCCACCCTCTCACCCAGTTACTGTTGTGTTCTTAAACACCACTGTCTTTCTAGTGGCCTGCCCCTTATGTTAATTTGACCATATATCTCATTTTCTCCCTGCTTTAGTGGCTGGTGTGAGTAAGCACAAAAGTATCGTTTTGTGAAATCACTCCCCTTCAACTATTTACATTTATTGGCCATCTTAATGTATTCCATAGCACCAGAATACAAAAGTGGCTACCCCCTTCCAATCTATCTTGCTGTTTTAAAAATAGTGACTCTCCACTAAAACTGAACTTTTAGACAGGTAAAACTTTAAGTTACGTACTTTCACATCTAACTCCTCTAACGCACACTGCAGTGTTTAGGATAAACCATTTTTTTCATCTTACCTTTAAGCATCTATTGCAATACCACCAGTTATTGCAGAGCCCACATTCCGCATCTCAGTAGTCATCTGGGGATTAGTGCTTCTGTTTTCTCCTGGTGAGAGACATTATTTCCTGGAGACTGCTGATCACCAGAAAGCTTAATAACTGCTTTATAGGCGAGAGCCTAGAATATGTGCTTATATTCTGATCCTGGTGAGAGTAGGAGCAGAGTGCACTGATTCCTGACTCTTTCTAATTAGATAGTGAGTGTCTGTACTTAACATACTTGGCTGGTCTGGTTGCTATTCGAGGCATCTACCAGAAAAAGGCTACAAGCCTGCAGACCCTTGCATCATCTGGGACAAGAGTGCGGATCACCAAACAGGTCGTGGCCTGCTTCTCTTCTTGCAATTGGTGCTAAAACTAGCCAGTTTTTTAGTTTCAGTACTCAAAACTGTTTCCTTGTGCTCAGCACTTACTCAGAACTCACTGTAAGCACCAAATAAACTACAAATTACTACAGCACTCGACTTTCCTCACTTGTCAAGAGGAAAACAGTTCTTGGTACTTAAATTAATAAGCACCTATCCAGGCATGTCCATGGGTCAGCTCCCGGTGTTTTCTCCTGTCCACCTGATGAATCTGGGCATCTTGGGGCAATTTAGCAATTGCCTCATGTACACTGACAACCCTCTCCTCCTACCACACAACACTACAACCTGTGAGAGATGCACTTATATAGTCAAATTGGAAGCCAAGCTCTCTCCAGCCAAGACTGGACTAGCCAGTCAGGAGGAGAAGGTTAACATCTGCACCACACTAAACACATAGTCCTTCAAAACCCACACTACCAAAACCCACACATAGAAACACAAAGAACACATCCACATTCACGGAGGATCTCAATAAAAATCTGCCCAAGCAATGGAGACTTTCCAAGCTGAAACGCAGACAACCCCCCCCCCCCAACACTACCCAAATGACACACAGCCCACAAAATCAGCCTCAGCCCATAAGGCAAAACAGTGTACCCAACACACTAGTCATAGACGACTCTATAGTCAGGCACACTGATGTCCCAATCACCAGGCTAAACAAGGAGAAAATTACTGAAAGCTGCCTGTCGGGTGCCAGGATCTGCCACATAATGCACGCACTCAGGTCACTCCACAACAAGTACAAATATGACTCTGTCATTGTCCATGTTGGTGTGAATGACCTGAGATGTACTTCCCTGGACTACATGAAAAGAGACATGGAGGAGTCCTCAGAGCTTGTAGCAAAGACAGGTATGACTCTAGCCCTGAGTAGCATCCTGCCATTGCCCAGAATGATACCACAAGGACAAAATGATTCACTTCAACAATTGGCTAAGCTTCTGGTGTCATTCTAAAGGGATCCAGTATCTGTGTGCCTGGGACAACATGGTTGACAGACCATGATGCTTTGCCAGAGATGGCCTGCACCTGTCGCCCCTGGGATTCTGGATACTGGCTAAGGCTCTTGCCACCCCTATAGTGCCTTTTTTAGGCAAGGTTCAAATGCTAAATTCACCACTGTAACAGGGACAAGCAAGCAAACTCTGAGAGTAATGCTACTCAATGCTAGAAGTCTAAACCTCAAAATGCACTCACTTGAGGCACTCCTTAAAATGGAGAACATCGACATCTTTGCAATGACAGAGACCTGGTTCAAGGCTCCAGAGAGCACACTGCATTACCAGGCTATAATTCATACCACATCTTTCGGCCAACTAACCTGGACAGAAACACTAAAGGCGGAGGTGTATCTATATTCATTAAGGATATCCACACCTCCAGGCTAGTTGCTCAACATAATGCATCTGAAATTATCCATGTGCAACTAAAACTGGGCAAGACTGCAATCCAGGTTGTAGCTTGTTACAGATCCCCCACCATGCCCCAGGATTCCCACTCTTCATTTCTTAAGATTCTGGAAAATATTAAGGTACAACCCAGTACCTTAATTATGGGCGATTTCAACTACCCCACCATCAACTAGGAAAACTACTCATGTACCAACTCATTCGCTTAACTGTTTCTGGAATTCATAAATTCCAATGCCTTTTATCAGCTTGTCCACACCCCCACCAGGGGCAGCAATATCCTAAACCTGGTGATTACCAATATGGGTAACCGATGTTCCACGCCAGAGGTCAACTCCGCGCTGGTCAGATCCAACCACAAGCTAATCACCCTCGACATCCATATCCCACCCCCACCTCCATTAAGGAAACCATTATCAAAAACTACTCCAAAGCCAACTTCATGCTTCTTAAGACAGAAGTGGCAAACTTCAGGACACCTGTGCAGATGAAAAATAGAGGTACGGCTGCTGAATCTTACACAAATGCACTGTATAAGCACATACACGAGTGCATGGATCATTCCATCCACAACAGAACCAAGATGCTATCCTCCAAAAGAAGGAAGCCAGTCTGGTGGTCCCCTGCCTTAAACAAACTCTACAACAGAAGGAAGATGATGTTGCAAAAAAGAGTAAAATCCCAAAATTGGAGGAACTCAATGGTCAGCCTCAGAAAGAAGTTGAGATCCCTCATAAAATTCTCCAAAGCCAATTATGAAAATAAAATCGCCAGTGATTCCAAAGACATCCACAAAGCATTCTACAACTATGAAACAAAAAAGAAATGGCTGCGGGTAAAACCAAGGTACAAAAAAATAAGTAAAAATATAAACACAATGCACCAAGGTAACACACAATAACGTTTAATGAAAACAAAAACTAAAAGACAGAGGTGAGCTATTTCGCAACAATAGTTGCGAAAGCGCTCACCTCTGTCTTTTACTTTTTGTTTTCATTAAACGTTATTGTGTGTTACCTTGGTGCATTGTGTTTATATTTTTACTCATTCTACAACTATGTCAAGAATCTCAATGGCAACACTCAGATCTGCTCTGAGCTACAGCACAATGGCACTAAATATACAGAACCAACTGATATTGTCAACATCCCCTCTCATTCTCCAAAGGGCCCATCTTAATACTGGAAGAATACAAAGTCCCTGTAATCATGGTTGAACAAGTAAAGACATCACTTTCCAAAGCCAAGAACACAGCATCCATGGGACCAGACACCATCCCAGGCTGCGTACTGCATGAACTACAGAATGAACTGGCACTCCACCTAAGTACCATGCTCAATCATAGCCTCACCTCAGGCTATGTGCCTACTAAATGGCGCATGGCGATGGTTATCCGACTCTACAAAGGGGGTGCCACCATGGATCCCAGAAACTACTGCCCCATTAGCCTGATGAGCTTGGTCTGCAAGGCCATGGAGCGTATCATCTTGGATCTTATAAACAAAGACATAGGTAACCTCCAAGCTCGTCTGCAAGGCCATGGAACGTATCATCTTGGAGCTTATAAACAAAGACATAGGTAACCTCCAAACCCTGGACCCCACTCAGTTTGGGTTTGTAAAAGGTAGATCATGTCTACTAAACATGATTGACTTCTTTGAAGCAGTCACTAGAGCCGTAGATGAGGGCAAGGTAGTGCACACAGCCTATCTTGACCTCACCAAGGCTTCTGATACCATCCCCCACTCTGGAATTACAGATAAACTCACTAAACTGGGCATAAATCCCTATGTCACAAGATGGGTGGCCAACTGGCTCACTGACAGTACCCATACAGTAAAAGTAGCCGACTCCAAGTCCAAATTCAGACCAGTGACAAGTGAAATACCACAGGGTTCAGTCCTGGGTCATCTCTTGTTCAGCATCTACTTCTCTGAAGTGCAGGCCAACACAAAATGTCTTTGGCTAACAAAGTTTGCAGATGACTGCAAACTGGGAGCCATAATAGAATCACCTAACGATGTAGGGATTCTACAAAAGGGCCTCACAGAGACAGATGCTTGGTGTCAAAGTCATGGCCTCAAGCTCAATGCCAAGAAGTGCATTGTCATCCCCTTTGGGGAAAACTCGGTACCCATGAACTACCACATAGGCGATATCTCACTAAACACTGAAAGTGTGATGAGAGACCTCAGGACACAGGTGGACAGTAGTCTGTCCTTTGATAACCTCATTGCCACAGTAGTCAGGAAATCCTTCTACATGGCATACCTCATCACAAAATGGTTCTCCTCTGGAAAAAAGGAGCTCACTGTTCCTCTCTACTCATCCCTCATCAGACCCACTATAGAGTACAATGCCCCGTTTGGCATGTATCTCACAAGACACCTACAACAATTGGAAAGGCCACAGAAATACCTCACTAAGAGGATTACTGGCCTCAAACAGATGCCATACACAAACCGTCTCAAAAAACTCCAGCTCTACTCCATGCATATCGCCTACTCAGAGGCAATCTCTGCCTAACATACAAAGCTATGTCAAACCCAGAGCTGTTGGACATGCTAGACTTAAAGAAATCCCAATCTCTCTGAACCACATGCTCCAGGGACCTAAACCTTGTCACCACAATAAACAGAACATGCTGGAGGGATAGATTCCTGTCCCAGAGACTTCCCATACTCTGGAACAAACTACCTATTCATGTCAAGCAAAGCTCCTCATTGGCCCTCTTTAAGAAAAACCTTGACGACTGGATGGGAAATAGAAAATTCACCCTGGGGATCACTTCTGCAACACTGTTTGACAGCGGCACAGGAAAATAATTTTCTTGGGTGGCGAAAGCCAAGGAATCTTTTTGGCTAGACTTATATATGCCCCCAGGGCTAGTACCTACCTATGAACACATGCACTAGGGTCTCTCAGCAACAAATACCGTTATGACTCTGTCATAGTTCATGTTGGTGTGAATGACCTGAGATATACCTCAATGGATTATATGAAGACAGACATGGTTGAGCTCTCTGAGTACATGTCCCAGGCAGGTATGTCCCTAGACTTGAGCAGCATACTACCCTCACCTAGAATGATGCCACAGTATAAACAAAAGATGATTGATTTCAATAACTGGCTCAGTTTTTGATGTCATTCAGAGCAGACCAAGGTCCTGTCTGCCTGGAAAGCCATGGTCAACTAACTTCATTGCTTTGCCAGAGACAGTTTGCACCTGACCACCTCTAGGCTTTTGGTTGCTGGCAAAGACTCTTGCCTCCCCCATACTGCCTTTTTTAGGTAAGGTCTCAAAAACAACATTACAGACGTGAAATTAACCAATCAGAACAAAATAAGTGTCATGCTGCTAAATGCGAGGCACTTAAACCAAAAACTGTACTCCCTGGAAGCACTTCTATCACTAGAAGATGTAGAAGTATGTGCAGTCACAGAAACCTGGTCCAAGGCTTCGGAGATTACCCCCACCTTGCAAGGCTATAATGCCTTCCACATCTTTAGACCACAAACTAAATGTGTGAAAACAAAGGAGGCTGTGTTTCAATCTATATTAAAGATAAATTCACCTCCCTTCTAGTAAGACTGTGCAACTCCATGGAGTTACTCCAGGTCCAAGTTACAGTGGGTAAAACCCCCATTCAAGTCATAGGCAGTTATAGATACTCCTTCCATGGGTCATGATGCCCATGAAGCCTACTTGACCAAACTGGAGACAATCCAAATTTTACCAAACACACTGGTTGTGGGGGATTTCAATTATCCCACCATCAGCTAGGAAACCTATGCTACTCTAACTCTCTAGCGCAAAAGTTCCTTGAATTTGTTAACTCAAATACCCTGGAACAAACTGTCCATACCCCAAAAAGGGGAACGAATATTCTAGATCTGGTCTTCACCAACATGTCAAACAGATGTACTGCAGCAACTGTTGGACCGACATTAGTAAAAACTGACCACAAATCAGTCACCTTTGAGCTGGCACTAACATCAGAACTCATAAATGGTAAAATTACACTAAAAAGCTTCACCAAGGCAAACTATGCCCTCCTATGTGAAGGTATAAATGCATTCCAAGCCCCATCTCAAGCTGGAAGTGGTAACTACGCCGAAGCTTATACTAAAGCTTTGTACAATCACTCGCACGAGTGTATAAACCTGACCATACAAGAAAGAACCAAAGCCGCAGCCCCAAGTAAAAAACAAGCTGCCACGGTCAATATCCAGCATCAACAAACTTTACAATAAATGCAAAATGTTGCTGTCCAAGAAAACAAAGGCAAATCCCCAACAATGGAAAAGCACCCTCCTCAGCCTCAACAAGCAAATAAGACAACTTGTCAAATCCTCCGAGGGATCCTTTTAGAGAAACTTTACAAATACAGCCAAGGATAACCATATAACTCCTTTTACAGCTATGTATACAACCAAAAAAGTAGGGCACAAGCATGTGCAGAACTAGTGACTAACGGTATCACACACTGACCCCACAAAGATAGCAAACTGCTAGAGGACAGGTTTGGTGAAAATTACACTCCCTTATCCCCTCCTAACTTACAACAAAACTCCCCCCCAACTCTACATATCTGAAGAGCAGGTCCTCAAAGCCTTGTCCAAGGCAAAAAAACACAGCCTCTGTGAGACCAGACAACATCCCAGGCTATCTTCTAAACAGGCTAAAACATGAACTAGTATCACTACTAAGTACCATTTTCAGTCACAGCCTAACCACAGGCTATGTTCCTGTGGAATGGAAAACAGCAACAGATACTCCTCTCCACAAAGTTGGCATAGCAACAGACCTGGGGAATTACAGACCCATAAGCTGACCAGCCTCATCTGTAAGGCCATGGAACGTATCATTAAGGACCTTATAATAAAGATATAGGTGACCTCCAAACCCTGGATCCTACCCAATTCGGCTTTGTGAAGGGCAGATCCTGCCAGTTAAATCTGGTGGATTTCTTTCAAGATGTGACTAAGGCCACTGATGAGGCCTAATCTCTGCACACAGCATACCTTGACCTGGTAAAGGCTTTTGACACAATCCCACATTCAGTCATTACTGATAAACTTACCAAACTAAATGCAAACTCCTTTGTTGTAAGATGGGTTGCCAACTAGCTCACAAACGGACACACACTATCAAAGTGGGTAACTCCACATCAACCAGCAAACCTGCTACCAGTGGGGTTAAGTACCACAGGGGGTCAAATGCTCCCCTACTGTTTGGTATGTACTTCTCCGAAGTTCAGGTCAAAACTAAGGAGTTGTGGATGACCACGACTGCAAACAAGGTCCAATCACGGAATCCCCAAATTATATAATTCCCTTCAGCACAAACAATGTCTCCTCACACTATCAAATCAACAACAATACCCTAAGTACCCACAAAGTGGTAAGGGGCTTGGGATCACAAGTTGACTGCAACCTTAACTTTGACCACCATGCCTCTACTATAGTAAGGAAATCTTTCTACGTAGCACACTTGATTAGTAAAGGCATCTCCTTGAGAGGAAAAGAAGTTATAACCCCCCTATACTCTGCACTTATCCAGCCCATAAATGAGTATAATGCCCCATGGTATGTATTGTACTAAGCAAAAAGCAAGCTAAAGTAAGCTAAGCCAAAAAAAAAAAAAAAAATGTTTTTAGTCTTGTCTTTAATGCATTTCAGAATTAAAGACAAGTAGCTCTGTGCTTGGGGATTTTTGATTGGCCCGTATGCCGGAATACGAGCCAATCAAAACCTCGCACAACAGACCCTCTTCTGTTCAATGCGGCACATCAAGCAGTTCCGCATTAAACAGAGCTCCGCTTTTTGATTGGCTCATATACCGGTATATGAGCCAACCAAAAATGCGCACAGTGGACCCTTTCTGTTCAATGTGGAACATCAAGGAGTTCTGCATTGAACAGAGCTCCGTTTTTTGATTGGCTCGTATACCGGTATATGAGCCAATCAAAAAAAAAAAAAAAAACAAAGTGGAGGAAAGACTCCGGGTTTTAAAACCTGGACAAATCACAGAATTTTCAAAAACCGCCTGGACAGGAGCCCAAAAAAGAGGACATGTCCGGGGAAATCTGGACGTATGGTAACCTTAATCAAAGGGCTCCAGGATATACCTTATGCAGACCAACTAAAGTCCCTGTCACTATACTCCATATCATATAGACTTCTTAGGGGAGACTTATGCCTGGCCTACAGAGCAATCCAACACCCAAAACTAATGAACTTGCTGCACATCTGTAAATCAAAAGGGGACAGGACTATTCATCCCAGGGACCTATATATGGCCTAATACTTAAACAGGACATGCTGGAGGGACAAATTTATCTCCCAGCGACTGCCATGTCTTTGGAACAGGCTACCAATTCATGTGAAACAGAGCACCTCTATGACACTGTTCAATAGGAACCTGGACGAGTGGATGGGGCACCATAAATTCTTACTGGGGATAGAGCCCACAACCTTCCTGGAAATGGTCAATCATCACTAAATGCAATCTTGGGTACAGACCAGCATTTCTATGGTATTACATTGGGATGAAATGGCTAGGCTTAAAATGACCTCTGGGTCAGTAGCCTAGTAATCTGCTATAATACTATGATCCTAAAGTCAAACTGCAAAAGTTATCAACTTTAAGTGAATGCTGATTTTATACTTCCCATGGTTCTCCGCCTACCATAGATTATGCTCTGTGAGAAACTTCAATTTATATTCTCTTCTACTACTATTATGATACCACTTCCAAGCAGATTTATCCTATGCCTTTAGTCAACAACTGTAAATATATAGTGCATAAACTCATCTTTTACAGCTGGAGGGTAAAAGGAACAATAGCAATTTAAATTCGCCTACAAGGTAACATTACAGTTAGAACAGTCACTGAAAGTCTGATCATCAAAATGTGAAAGTTAATAACCAATGTGACTGTAAGCTCACAAACTGCTGAAGACTACTGTAGCACATTCAATGTAGGAATATGACATTTCTGGCTTCATATTTGCCCTCTTACCCATTTTTTTACACCCCTTAGAACTAGCTTTTTAATAAATCAAAAAAAAAAAAATGAAAACACTTACAATGTCAAAAAATTGCAAAAAGAAAAGAAAGATGCATCAAAACACAAAAAAGCAACCGTGTCATGCGTGTACACATTAATCAATTACAAGTTATGCTACAATACTTTTACCAGACTTTTATTTACTGAGTAGAAAATATCTACTGCTGGATCAAGGAATTACAAGTGGTGTTCTGCACAATATTACAGGGAATAAAAAATGAAAAACAGCAATTGAGGCTCTACTGTTAAATTCACAAGACCCCTCCATTCACTGGAAAGCCTCTGCGGGTACGTGCAGTTTTGAAAAATCAGACTGTGTATCAAAATAACAATCAACTGACAATATACTACTAAAAAAAGAAGAAATTGTTGACTTAAATAATAATAATAATGACTAAAACTCTCTCCTCCTGTTACATCACCACGTAACTTTTCCTTAGCCATTCCACCTATATTCTTCATATTTTAAAGGTCACTTTACCTGAAAATTAGACTTAGTTTACCCAGCTAGACTTAATAGATACTCCTCCTGCTTACTGCTCTACATGAAGCTCAACTTCACTTTACTTTTCTCTCCTATTCCTATTTATATTCTCCTCTATTACTTGTCTCTTTCCCAACTCCTTACTAAGACCCTATTCTAATAATTTCCCCTCTTCCTTCTTGTTACTCTCCTTCTATGAAAAAAAAAATTGATTTAAACTCAAAAATAAGGGATTGGTTATTTTATCTGTATTTTATCTTATCTAAACTTTATGGATCTGTCACTGAAGTTAAATGCTCTGTAACTGTAATTTGTTTTTAATTTTGTCTGTTCTTTGTGGAGCTTTTCTCCCCGGGCCTCTACTGAAAATGGACATATATCCAGCTAGACTAGCCCGGTCAACAAATGTTAAATAAATAAAATAAATAAATAATAATAATAAAACAACATTAGAAAAACAGCACTAAGCAATCAATAATATCCGACAGATTGGGAACTATCAACGAATTAACACCCATGCAGGGGTGTTATGAAGCCCAATGCCACAGGGGAAAGGCTTTTCCACCATAGATTGGTATTATTTCTCTGATAATGCCCACCTTGAAGGGCATTACTGCACTTAGAGAATGGGGTGTTAAATTATGCATTTTTTAATTACCATATCCTTTTTTTATATTTTTGATGTATAATGTTTCAGTCTTTCTGTAGTGCATGTAATTGTTGTTGGAAAAAGTATTTTACATAGAAAATATAAGTTGTGTAAGTATTTAATGTTTACACACACACATTCAGAAGCAAGACAGAGTGACATATACACATTCCCAGCAGTTACAGCCACTGCATTCACCTCAGATATCTAATTGCGATTAAATGAACAGGGAAAAAACATACAATGAATTTCAATCCCCCATGCCTCTTAACTCATGCCCTCCAGTACAGCTCTTTTGAATGTGTACTTTTAACTCCCAGTAGGTATGGCTTGAGCCTTTAAAAAATGAAGTTATCACCTTACAATTCAAACAAATAATCATATCTCTGTAACCATAAGTGTTACTAGAAAAGTGTAAATGACTATTCAGGATAAATTAATCTTTACATTAGTGGCATTCATTCAGTTCAATGCTTTAAATTGGATTTTATAAGCCAAAATGAAAGCAATGAATGTTAAGTTTGTAATGCTGTATAAACAGCTTATCATATCTCAGTAACCATTCAAACAAGACACATACTGCCAACAGGATTTTCTTCATACAGCTATGAGCATTCATATGTGGCTATGCAGCTCTGCCTGTCACCTGAATGTTGAGATATTTAGAGAAATATGAAAATTATTACAATACAAATAAACAGTGCACAAATAATATTCAATATCTCTTCAGCTGCATTAGACAGACATTAAATATCAATACAATTGTGTTTGCCATCATGTATGCTTTAAGATAAAATATTCTAATACATTGTATGTAGCATGGTTTGGAATTATTAATGCAAATAAGAATAAGCAATATTTGATGTCTAGAGGCATCAGTAGGAGTTAAATGCAGAAACGCACTCAGCTGTAATGAGTAAACTGACCAAGATTTTGCAGAATGCCCCTGATTTTGCTGCATAATTTTGCTCTGTCCATCATACAAACTTTGACTTGCTGGTAAATCTCCGAGGATTACAGTCAGTTACATATAGTACATATTTCATACTATAAACCTACAATGATCTTAAACTTCAATGTAACCATGTATATAAATAATCACCCTTTAAAATTTTACATTTTTTTCAGTGTAACCATGAATATTGATTGTCATCTTTTTGTACATGTGGCGCTTTTCTCCCCGGGTCTCTGCTGAAAATGGACTTGTATCCAGTCGGACTCTCCTGGTTAAATGAAAAATGAAATAAATAAATAATGCAAGACATTGGAGTTTCATATTTTTTTTATTGTTAGACAATATGTGCTGATGGTCTTTGTCGCTCGTCCGGTTAGGATAAAAGAGACAGTGTAAGCAACTTTATTACACACACATCTGGATTGAGGTTTAGTAACTTAAATACACTTACAGACTTACTACACTCATACATGTTAACACTCTGGCTCTCAAAACGGCACTTCTGCCTGCATGTACTCACTATTTATATGCATGTGCCTACACTTGGAAATGTTCCTTAAAGTTACACACACACGCTCTGTTCTACATCCTCCATCTTTAAGAAATAGATCATATACCGAATGATGGTATTCAATGACATGCAATTATACAAAACTAATTCTTTAATGTGCAATCATACAAAATTAGAGACATATAAACCAATCATGTCCAGGTTGCTGTGTATTTTACACTAGGTCTAGAAATATGACCTGATCGTGCAATGGGGACGGTCTTCAAGGAATGTTTAACTTTGGGGACATCTGGGACATCATTGGGAAGGGAACTGGAATAGATACTGAGACATGTTCTTTAGTATAAACATTGTCAGGGTTGCTCTGAGATCTAGAGTCTTTATCACAAATACAATGGTGCAATATCATTTCAGAGACAGGAAGAAGATGCCTGCGATTTCTCCTGTATTCGATACCCTCAGATTCCACTAAGTAGGATCTTGGCTTGGAACATATGCCTCTAATTTGGCCAATACAATCAAAGCCTTTTGCTGTTTGCATCCTCATTGTCTCTCCTTCTTTCAACGGACAAAGAAATCTGCTCATATTATCACTTCTGAAAAGAACACTTCTTAAACAGTTGGGCTTTGATTGCTCTGGTGCTTTTAGTATTAGGCACCAACAAACTAGAACTGATCGGCAAGGTTGTTACGGTCTGCCTAGACAGAAGTTGACGAGCAGGCAAGCCAAGTCGGTTGTCATGGGGTATATTTATGAGATTAAGTAAATTCAAGAAGATATCGGTATTGTCATGCTTTGACCTCTGTAGTAATTGCTTTGCACTCCGTACTGCACATTCAGCTATGCCGTTTGACTGTGGGTATTTTGGACTACTAGTAATACTGTGGTGGTGGTGCTGCGGTAGCATTGTCACCTCACAGTTAGACGTTGCCCGTTCGATTCTCAGTTAGAGCATCTTCTGTGTGGTGACATGCGTGAATGGGCGTTCCTTCGTTGAAGATTGTGCGTTAAGCCCGGCAAGCCAGCACATAAAAATCTACTGCCAATCATTAGCGGACCGGAGTTCCGCTGTGGCGACCCCTAACCGGGAAAAGTCGAAAGACACAAACAAACAAAGTAATAAAGTCTCACTCTTTTGCAAATTTCTGAACAAATGACTGGTAAACTGGGTACCGTTGTCAGAAATAACTTTGTGTGGACTACCATGGACTGAGAAATGACGTTTCATCTTAGTAATAACAGTACTGGATGTTAGGTTAGGTAGCAAATCGGTCTCAAACCAGTTCGAATAAGAGTCTATCAACACTAAGTAATACTGATTGCTCCACTCAAATATGTCAGTGGCTACTGTTGACCAAGGTAGTTCAGGAATCTGTCTTAGCTGAAAAGGCTCTTTTTGCAAACGCAGTTTAGTACTATTGCATACTGAACAAGATGAAAGCACTTTATCAACATCTTTCAACAGAGAAGGCAAAAATACTAATCCTCTTGCCCTTCTTTTGGTAGCTTTGGAACCTGGGTGGTCATGATGCAAATTCTGAATGTATTCATGTTGTAAGGAAGTAGCAACAACAACTTTTCCACCTTTGAAAATGATACCATCTTCCATCAGCATCTCATCTCTCTATGGAAAATAAGGTTGTACTTCTGGCAGTACACAAGACTGGTTTGATGGCCATCCAAGATTGATGAAGTGGTTGAGCTTCTGCAAAACTGGATCAGTCTTTGTATGATCAAGTCTGGTGGTAGAAAAATTATTCATTTCCATGACATCAAAGTCAAAATTCTCTGCATCAAGCTGTTCTGTAGTATTTCTGGGTGATCTGGATAAGGTATCAGCCAGATAAAGAAGTTTGCTTTTTGTGTATACCATTTTAAAATTATACTTTTGTAATCTGAACATCATTCTTTGTAGTCTTGCTGAACCAGTATGCATAGGCTTCTTTAAATTAGTGACTAGAGGTTGATGATCAGTTTCAACTTA
Source organism: Protopterus annectens (assembly GCF_019279795.1). Taxonomy (NCBI): domain Eukaryota; kingdom Metazoa; phylum Chordata; order Ceratodontiformes; family Protopteridae; genus Protopterus; species Protopterus annectens. The sequence continues at coordinate 1,611,678,738 of NC_056731.1, forward strand.
GAGAGCTCGGCTATAAATATAATCACGGACATTTTAACATGTGAACACAATTGCCAAAAGCTCCTTCTCAATTTGAGCACACTGCATCTCAGTTTGGGTAAGAGTTCTAGATGCACAGGCAACAGGTCTGCCCTCTTGAAGAATAACTGTACCAAGACCGAACTTTGAAGCATCACAGGAAAGAACTACAGGTTTGTGGACATCACAGTAAAAAAAAACAAAGCTACTTCTCTTTCTCCCCAAAAACAAAGATCACCTTAAACCTACCTTCTTTATCTCTTCACTAAATAACACTATCATAAATGTAGATTCTGATATAAAATTTTTGGGAATGACTATTGATGACCAACTAAAATTTGACTTGCACATTCACCAAGCAATTAAGAAAACTAACCAAAAACTTGGCATTCTATATCGCAACACTAAATTCCTCTCTACTGATTCTAGACACATCCTTGCCCAAGCCTATCTCCTTCCAAACCTCCTCTATGGATCACTGGTCCTCACCAACCTTCAATCCTGTCTACATTCCAGGTTAGAACAAACCTATAATAAAATTGCCAAATTTGCAGCCAATATTCCTAATCCCATTCACCACTGTATAGCTCTCCACAAGTTACAATGGCTTGAATTCTCCCACCGACTTAAACTTTACCAACTACATTTTATCCACCTCATACTAAATAAACCCACTGTTTGTCCCTCTCTCACTAATCTGGTTACCTATTCCCCCCCTCGTGCACTCCGCAGTTCAGAGAAACTTGTTCTAGAAACGTGCATCCAAAATCAATATAGGCAATCTCCTATATAAAATATCCATAACAAAAATCTGGAATAACCTCCCCTCTAACTTGTAAAACATCACACATTCAAACAGCTTCAAAAAAGAAATAAAAACTACTTCCAGAAAAACTGTATCTGTTCCAGTCATGATCCTCTTGACCTCTCTCTTTCTTTATCTCCTCTATTTTTTCCTAATATACTTAATCTTAAAGAATTTCTCAGCTGTAAACGATACCTCTATTTAACAATTATGATGTAATTTTTATTTCACTGTATGTTCTCATTTACACTTTAAACTATGTTATTTTGTTAATTGACTTTGTTTTGGAGCTTTTCTCCTCGGGTCTCCACTGAAAACGGGCTTGTTCTCAGTTGGACTAACCCGGTTAACTTCTTTTTCGTCTTCTTTCAGCTTTTCCCGGTTAGGGGTTGCCACAGCGGATCACCTGTCTGCTCATGATTGGCAGTGGAGAAGGCACACACACGCATGCACTCACGCCTAGGGCCAATTTAGAGTGTCCAATCCACCTACAGCATGTCTTTGGGATGTGGGAGGAAACCGTAGCACCCGGAGGAAACCCACGTGACTACAGGGAGGACATGCAGACTCCGCACAGAAGGCACCCCAGCCGAGGATCAAACCGGGGGAACCTCTTGCTGTGAGGTGGCAACGCTAACGGCTGCACCACCACGACTGCACCTGGACTAACCCGGTTAACAAATGTGAAATAAATAGCATCTCAATGTAGGAGGATTGGCAATTTGCTGTCTGAGGTTATCAAATGCTCTCTGATATTGTTCCAAACATGACCAGGCAACGTTTTTGTATGTCAGCTCTCTTAAAGGTGCTGATAATTCACTAAAGTCAGGGATAAATTTGCCCAAATAGTTAACCATACCAAGAAAACGCTGTAGGGATTGGACATTGTCTGGAGTCGGCATCTCAAGAATGGCTGCTTGTTTGGAAGAGTCTGGTCGTAAGCCTTTACTGGTAAATAAATGACCTACATAAGTAACTTCTGGTAGCCTTAATTTACATTTCAGAGGATTCAGCTATAAGTTCACTTCACTTGCTCTTTCCAGAACTTTCCTGATGTTTCTGACATGCTCTGCTTCTCCATTACCTCCAACCAATAAATCATCAACTATTATAGCACACAGATAACCCGAAAAAAAATTTCCCCATTGCACACTGAAGGACTTTATTGGCAGAATTTATTCCAAAAGGCATTCTGAGAAATCTGTATCTACCAAATGGTGTTCTGAATGTAGTCAGTAATGAAGGTTTGCGACCAAGCATTACTTGCCAAAATGAACTCTCTGCATCTAAGAAAAAACAGTGGCACTTGGCATGAGGGTGGCGACCTCCTTGACTATACGCATAGGATGATGAGGTCTCTTTAATGCCTTGTTCAAGTCTCTTGGGTCAATGTATATTCTGATTTCATCCACGCTTTTCTTATGAGCAGCTACCATAGAAGACACCCACTCTGGTGGTTCTGTGACTGGACAAATCACACCTTGCTGCACCATGTTGTCTAACTGGACCTTGACTTTGTCCTGCATAGCTATTGAAACTCTTCTCGTGATGTGACCACTGGACTAACCTCTGGGTCTACTCTCATGGAGTACACAACTGGAAGTCTGCCTAGCTTGTCTTCGAAAACATCAGCATACTCTGAGAAATTAGCATCACTGAAGCTGGAACTGGAACATGTGCTTACATGATGTACTTCTTTGGTAAAATAAAGCAGTTTCATTCTTAAATTGTCTCTGAGACCTAATAATGACAGCACAGGTCTTCTAACTACATAAAACTGCAAGCAGTAATTGTTCCCAGCCAAATAGCATGAAGGCACTACTGAGCCATCGGTTTGATTCTATTCACCTCCATAAGCAACGAGCTTCGCACAATTAGACAAATTGAGTTGCTCACCAGCTCTCACTCTAGCAAATGTTTCTGCTGACATTACATAAAACTCTGAACCAGTGTCTACTTTGAGCTCCGTGGGTTTACCATTGATCAGGACAATACAAAATAGTTTGTTCTTTGCCCTGCATTAACCTTTTCACCAACCACTGATACACTATCTACACAGAAAGTAGGGTTGCAGCTTTCTACAAGATCAACTTGCTTTTTTGAGTGACCTTTCTTAATAACTGAACATGGCTTGCTTGATTTACAAAACTTTTGAAAGTGGTTCCATTTTTTTTACACTTGTGGCACTGCTGACCAAATGCTAAGCTCTTCTCTCTTTTAGACTCATGATTGGCACCACAATTACGACAGTTAACAATAAGACTTGACTTGAGTTTTGCTGACTCATCCTTATACTGCACTGAGAATGTCCATTTTGCTGAGCTAGTCTTGGAACTTGTTAGGAAGTTATGGGACCTCTCTGAGAATTCCCCAGGGGCTGCAGCTGCCATGTGCTTAGGCCTGCTTCTGCTAGCCATATGCTGCATACTGTCTACACTTGCTCTAGAGCCTGCTGAAACCATGCGCTTATCACTTACAAGCATACTTGTGTGCCTTTCTGTGAGCTCATAGATCTGACAAATCTCTATAGCTTTGCTCAATGTTAAATCACGGTCACGGAGCAAAATCTTCCTCACTGCAGCACTATTAACACCACACACAAGCCTGTCCTTTATTAAGTCATCTTTCAAATGACCAAATCTGCATGTTTTAGCCTTATTTCTCAAGTCAGTGATAAAAGCTGCAAAAGTTTCACCTGGCTTTTGGTCTAGTGTATAAAACAGGTGCCTCACTAATGTAACATTTGTCTGGGGGTTGCACATTTCTCTAAATTTACGTTTCAAGCACTTAGGGTCCTCTCTTGATTCAACCGGTACAACAATATAGCATTTTTTTCCTTTCTCCTGCATATACTACTGGTGCATACCAAATGAATGCTCTCCTTCAATGGCCTCTGACCCAGCTAAGTTAAGCAAAATAAATGCCCTTGTACATGCATCTTTGTCAGAAAAAGCTGCTTGTATGAAAATATTGTATTCCTGCTCAAATACTCTCAAATTTTCTGCAATATTATGATCAAACACAAGTGGACTGGGTCTTCAAAATGCCTCTGCCATATCAACACACAGTAGTGAACGTGCTTGGAATTATGTACGAACATACACAAATAAATATATGCCAGAACTTTATGTCAGAACTTGTAATTATGCCCAATAGCACAACAGACTCTGAAATAATTGCACTTTGCCAAATAAGTCTCTGTAGCACAAGAACACTTTAAAATCACTGCACTTTGTGAAATCACTTATCAATGTAAGAAATACTTTGAAATGACTGTACTTTGCAAAAAAACTGTATGCAGCAGAAGAAGCTCAGAGTAAGAAACACTTCGAAATGAATGCTCTTTGCAAATGAACTATACAGCACAAGAACCTTTCAAAATGGCTGTATTTTGCGAAATAACTCTGTACAGTATAAGAAACACTTTGAAATGGTGGCACTCTGTGAATAAATCTACACAGCACAAGAAACTTTTCGAAATGGCCATAATTTGACTGCACTTTGCAAAATAACTGTACTTTGAACACTGAAAACTCTTCGAATTAATTGCACAGTAATAAAGCACACACACTCTGCAAACACTTTGCACATTGTGAGATAATGCCTTGAATGGCTTCTGTCAATGCTAAATAGTAGTTTATGCCCAAAACAAGGTATTTTACTAAAAAACATCCAGTTGCCTTGCTCTTTAAGCTTATTTTGTCCTTTTACTGTACTCGTTATGCCCATTTAATCTCTTATCATGCTCATTGTACTTTTCTTGTGCTCGTTTTACTTTGCAAAATGAAGATAATTCTGATCCCCATATAAGCACTTCTGATAGTTTTTGTCAAACATCTTGGTTACGAACACTTTGTTTAATTAATAATGCGTTTTGTGCTTTTCGTTTGATTAATAATGCATTTTGTGCCTTAGAAATGCTCCATTTCATTTTCTTTGCAAAACAAATAATTTGTGCAAGTTTTGGTTACCTGAAGTTCAGGTCTGGCCCTTTTTAATAATTTCAGCACTCTATTACCCAACCTGCTCAATATATCTTCACCATCAACTCTGTACCTTGTGGCTTAAAGAAGTTGCACACTCAATCCTGGTTCTGACACCATGTTGCTCATCCAGTCAGGATTCAAGCAGCTTTATTACACACACACACACACACACACACACACACACACACACACACACACACACACACACACACACACACACACACACACACACCCCTGGAGTGAGGCTTAATAACTTAAACTTAAATAAACTTACAAGCAGACTGACTAATATACTCATACATGTTAACAATCTGGCTGTTCTCTCAAAATGGCACTGCTGCCTGCACATGCTCACTATTTATATGCACATGCCTACACCTGGAAAGGCTTCTTAAAATTAAACACACACGCTCTGTTCTACAGTCTTCCTGTTGTATATGAAAGACGTTGAAATATGTGCTGTTTCTGTCTGTCTCTGTCCCTCTCTCACAAACACACTCACTCACTCTCATATCTATTACTTTTTTCTTTATTTACTCTCTTATGTTCACTAGCCAGCAAAACAGCACTTAATAAGCATAAAAGAATTACAGCTGTTTGCTTTTTCTGTCCGAGCTTCATGGGAGCTTAATATGTTGCCATGAAGCAATGGACTTGCTTTTTCACCAGGTATTAACTGTACATTAACACTTGATGGATAACATTCATTCTCTGACAGGGTAGCAATGTAATTTTTTTTTAACCATTTTCAAGTCAGAAATAGTGGTGATGGGGGGGGATACAAAATTCAGGATGAAGAAAACTGCACTAAATTGACTGCTGCAATATAAAGTTGTGCTCTAGAACACTTACCATTCATCATCAGCTTACATAGTTGATAGTAACAATAGCAGTGCTTTGCGCAAAAAAAAATATACTGAGAAAGGTGGCAGTATTTTATTATACCCCTCTGTGTAATAAAACTAGCACCTTGCACTGTACTTCTGAATACTAAAAAAAAAAACTAAAAAACATGGGGTAGACAGTTAAAAAACAGACATATTGTTAGCAACAAAGTGGTATTCTGTTGTAAGAAGCACTATTCTGAGATACCCAAATGGGGAGTGTAAAACAACATGCAGAGGCTGTACTAAACTTAGTACTGTTATATAAAGCTGTGCCTATAATGTTTATCTGCCTTTTCAGTTTGCTCAGTAGACTGTGACAAGAGCACAACAGATACTGTAATGAAGGTAGTTATTTTATGATACCTTTTTGCACGACAGACAGTAAAAGTTAGCTTTGTTTTTGTGCAATGTATACTGTATGGGGAAACATACTTTTCCTGAGATGAGCTGTGCTTTGCAAATTATCTCTGGGAACCAGTATTTGATACTGTACAAATGAAATAAAAAGAAAACGAGAAAGACAAGATTTTCACTGCAACCAATACAGCACTGCTGTGTGGTAACAAACCCTGTTCTGAGATACCTCACTGAGGGGGAGGATGTTGAATACACACTATTTTAAACAACAAGTAAGCAACATCTGGCAGTGTATGTTTTCCCAAGAAACTATATACTTTTGTTTTGCATTAACATAATGGAAAACTGCTGATACATCACTTTAAAATGTCTGTGAAAAGCAGCATTTGATATTACTGAATAAGAAATAAGGATACATACTATCAAGCAATATAATGCTATTCTGTGGTAATAAAGAACTATTCTGAGATACCAAAGTTGAAGGGAAAGGTCCTGGACGGTGGTGGGACATTTTGCTTTGCATTTTAAGGTAACAGGGAAGTAATTTGCACTAATTTAAAATGACCATGGAAAGCACAATTTATGAATGTACTACTCAATAAAACAAACAATGAAAAATAAAACACCCAGAAAGAAAGAAACTTACTTCTACTCTGATTTCATCATCATCATAGAATGAGATACCCTTCCTCACTGATATTAGACATGAAAGCATTGGAATGCTATTCCACTGCCATTAATTAATACATCTACCCATTTTACTAGTGGATGTTTTTGTTGAAGGTCTACATAACCTTTGGGTTGTGAATGCAGTTTGCTACCACTAATTTAACATAACTTTCAAGTTCAATAGCATGTATGTATTTATGTAAGATCTGTTTTAAGTTATATACATTTGCACACTGCTCACTAGAGAAGACTCATTGGAACATGCTGCACTTGTGCATGCCTACAAGCCAACACCAAAAAACTTTTGAATAAATAACAGAAACAAAAGTATACATTATTCTCTGTAAGCTTAAATATAAAACAAAGTAGATAGTTGTTTACTTTACCATTGTGTTGCTTCTCTTCAGCACTTGGGAAGAAGACTCTGATAACACTCGTGTTCAGGTAAATCAGTGGCATGCTGCGTGAGGTCAATGCATGACTTCTCATGGGCTGCCCAGAAGACTTCCTCTTTTCCTTTTGTCTCCTTGGCACCTTCGCTTGAAATATGCTTGCCATAGTGTTGAGCACAGGAAAATATAAAACTATATCAAATGGCTGTGCAGAAAGTAGGATCTCATGAAGGAACTGGGGAGAACTATCGACCAAACCTTCGGACAACTTGTGCAAACTTCGGGAACCTCGCTCACTTCTTGATGTTAGTTTGTGCCTCACATTTTTTGTCACAGCCTTGGTGTACGTGACTGAAAGAAATCCATGCTGTTGATGTGAACCATCTAAAAGCTTTGCAGCTGCCTGCTCCATGAAAAAAAAGTTAAAAATGTTTCAAATCAACAGCTGTTACAAGTATAACACAAGTGACAGTACTGACTACACTGCATATTGCATGCTATTACTTTACTATAAATACAGCATACACACGGAGCATTAAACATTCAGAATTGACCATCTAAAACATCTTAGTGGATTGGAGAACATAGCTGGGATTCACAGATGTTATGTACACTGCACACCACAAATTAGCACAGGTAGCAGCAATGTCCAAAGTGTCAGTGATTCAGAGATGCACAGAGCATGGCCACACAAGGGTAAAAGTAACTACTTCATGTGCCATCCAGCTGTACCCATTTCACACATATAGTACACATCCAGCCTACACTGAGGTTTAAGCAGAGGGACTTCCCAAAGGATCATCTAGGTAGAAGGTGCACATGTATATAAGGCATTATACGTGATTATCATGCAAGCAGAGAACAGGGCACACATAATGGTGTGACTGTCGTACACTGCAGGTGATGCTGAATATGCCTTTATCTGCAGCCCTAGTCCATGGCAGAGGTGGCAAACAGCAAAGCCCATGCTGAAAATGGAATGCTGTGAAGAACATGTTTGGACACTAAAACAGATGCTTCTGCTTTCTCAACATAGGCAGAGGACAGCAATGCAGACCTAAAACCTGTAAAATCTTCAAAGTATGTGACAAGTTGCACAATACAATACTACAAAAATAGCTGGTTCAGCAGGAAAACATGCTAGTAGAGTCCAGCAGAGAAGCAGTACCAGCAATGGAAAGGCAGGGTGCAGAATCTCAAGATGAACAGACAGAGGCAGGTACAGTACATCATGGCACTAACAAAGAGAAGGTATCTAATCTTCAATCATGGTTCGTGACACACACACTATAAAATGATATATGCATTAAATACACCCAGGCTATGGTCACACATAACCATAACCATGCAGGTTAAGAGACTGACAGGGCACAGTCATCAATATTTGCACAGGTGGGGGACACAGTGAGATGTGAAAGCAACAGTACAATTTATAGTCAGGTCGAAGCAGGTGAATCTGGTATCCATATACTCTGGCAGGAAGTTATGGGGAGTCAGGGATCCTTATCCTCCACTGGTGGACTATAGCATGTGGGATGTACATACCTTGGCCTGCTGGCTGCTGCAGCTGCAATCCTGATGTACCTGAAAGGACAGCTACACAGAAGGTTCTAGGAGAATCAGTTCCATTACACAGGCAGTGAACTGTATCACACTGTGATTTACCAGATATTACTAAGCTGCTGCATTCCTTACTTACATTCAGGAGCTTATCAGCCCAGCTCCCACATCCATGCTACACCCAGGAAGCAGGTCTGCTCCCAATAGACATATTGTGCAAGACTCTCTGTCACACTTAGATCTGACACAGCATACCCATTGTCTCTTTGCCCAAGAGGTACATGCAATATGTGTAGGGAACCTGCAGAAACACCTCTGCCTCCTGGGTGTTGAACATTGCCAACTGCTACCTGTCTCAAGGGCCTTTGCAAAGCCCTATACAACTGGATTACACATTCCAGTAAGTAAAAATGTAGATAATGCAGTGGAAATAATCTACCTACAGCCAATAGCCCTACCCTCACAAATATACAGCTGGGTAAGAGGCCTTTGCAGAGCTCTGCACACCAAACTCCCAAGAACACACTGTAGCAATGGGCACGGCCTCCCTAGACCACTTCCTGCACCTAACTATTGGCCTCGATATTGCTATTCACACCCTGCTACAACCTCTCTTGCCATACCTCACTAGATAAACATGTGGTTATTATATCCCATATGGCATTCTCAAGGTGTTAAATGTCCATGGTGTGCTCCACCACCTCATCAAGATGCAGCAGAGCCACTGCCTTCCCTATCTACCACTTGTCTCTATATATTGCAAATAGGGTTTTCTCCTAGAAAAAAATGACTTCACCTCCCTGCACCTATCTCATCTTATGATTACCCTTGTGTGCTTTCCTCTGTTTGCTATTCTTCCCTTTCATACTTCCCTGTCTCCCCTATGCCAAACCCAATTTATGATGACAAGGGATGGCATTTTGCTGTGCCAACCTTCACTTAGCTATCGGAACAATGCGAGTGACAGGAACTCTGTCTTGCTAGCGTGCCTTGACAGTAATGTCCTGCAAACTGGTCAAGCGTCCTTTTATAGTATTACCCATCCACTGACCCTGACAAGCAGTGTTCTTTCTCATAAAGCAGGAGCTCTCTTTTCCTATGGAGTTCTTTTCTTGATATGCTTATACAATTTAAGTTCTACTGTATATCTGATTAGCCCTGGGGATTCACTGTGCTACAGGCATTAAGTTATTTAGTGCTTGACAGGATGTGCTGCACTAGTCTGTGAATCCCAGCCTCTGTTCTTGGTTTGAATCAGACCCACTGCACATACACAATGGGTCTTTATTTACTTTGAATGTATAAATGTTCTCTTTTGTTCTATTAAAAAAAAAGTTCACCTTAATGAATGCTTCACCAAACATTTTCTTGATGCAGTAAGTAAATTCTTTAACACACAAAAACAAACATTTAAAATACTAGTAAGCAATACATTAAGTTTTAAATTATTAGGCATGCAAAGCTTAAGTCTTATAAAATTTTAAAAAATTTGCATACAGTCATAAATCTTTTATTTTCATATTATTCAAGAGCTATGTAAGAAATGCAAGAGCTTCAATTAATTTGTTTACTAAGCAAGAAAATCATAAAGCAATCAATCTCAATGAAATAAAAAGTGTCACGACACATGCAGTAAGATATAGCAGTATCAGCAGTATTTTTGTATACAGTTTGAAAAGAAAAATCTGGCTTAAAAAGCACCATATTTTAATCAATAAGCAATACAATATTAATTGAAGCTCTTAAGTTAATAATAAAGCAGATTCCTTACAGGAGGATAGAAGCCAGAGAAATGACTGAAAGGTTCCTGCTTGCTGATGGGTCGAACCAATAAGGTGCGTCTGTTCAACTTGTCAGTGCAAGAGAGGAAGACACCTCCAAACTGCCCCAGAGACCAGATGTCTTCCCCAAGGCTTGAGGTGACACAGAGAGGAATGAAATCAAAACATATAAAAGAAATAAGAAAAGCTGTAAGCAAAATATGTTTACAGAGGATTAACCGATTAAGCTGATTTCTGTAATAGCTTTACAAAGCTGCAAGGAAGTCTGCTGCTGGTTTAATGTGGTATGCTGTAAACCAAGTTTATACAGCTTTGTGCATGGCCTTCACCCATTCTGCTAAAGACAAACTTGCTTAAGTTAAGTTTATATTAAGCAAATGTCTACTAACTACATGTATTATACAGCATAGCATAAACCAGAAACAGACTTCAACAAAGTACTTACAGAAGTACTCTACTGCTTAGCACTCTGGGAAATAATTACGCTGAAAGAACTAAATAAGAAAACACAAACAATTCCTCATTAAGATTTTCTTTCATTAAATCAGCAAAAAGCACCAACAAAAATGGAAGAAGATTACAGGAATTAATAACTTGACATGGCCAGTAACAGGAACTTAATGTTTAACATGGAATACAGAAGGAAGCAATGCATTTATATATTTCTGAATTCCTGTAACCTTCATCCTAAGATCAGTCAGAATAAAGAGGAACACGATTAGGCTAGAAAATTATTAATGCTGTATCTGCTGCACAAGGTCTCACCCCAAGTTTTTCTTTGCATTGTAGAAGCAGTCCATCAAACTGTCCTGCCTGCCATCCTTCACCTAGCCTGCAAAACATAATTTCCACCTTACCTCTTCCAGGCAATCTAATCAGTAATACAAACTCTAGATGATATAAATCAAACCATGTGCACATTCTGCAGGAAGATCATGCATAAAAGAAATAACAGTTACATTCTTACCATATCAGTTGATATACAAGCAGTCCCTCTTTGATGGGTCCTTTGGTTGGGTAATTTTTCACCAACTGCAAATTGGCATTTTTTTTACATCAAAATGTTCAGTTCTGTTAGACTTCCAAGATGGCTGAACACTGAGTAGCAGCTTGTTTCTAGCTCTCCCAGTGTGAAAACAGAAACTCAGCAGATAAGGCCAGCAGACTTGTGTTCATGGGTAAATTTCAGTAACTGGCTAGTAAGTACACTGCCTAGGGGCCAGGAATAAAGAAACACAGAAGACTTGGAAAAATCAGCTATAAAAAGTGAAGAAGAAACACTGCCAAGGACAGCTGTTCAGCAAAATGTAATACAACCTTCAGACATGACTTTAAATAACCTACAGGAAGATACAAGACAACTGTATACAGACCTGGTTAAAATAAACCAAACACTGGTACAGTATATCAACACAAACAAAAGGCTGGAACAAATGGAGGAAGCTTTAAACAGATATTCAGATGAGATGATACAGCTGCAAAAATCAGAGGTTGAAATGAAGAAAACCTGGGTGAATATGACACTGCTCATGAAGAGATGTTTCAAAAAATAATAGATTTAGAGGACAGAGCACGTAGGGAAAACTTAAGATTTTCAGCTATACCTGAGAAGCTGGAAGGAACAGACTGCATTAATTTTATGAAATCACAAATAAGCAACTGGATTGATGTTCCACAGCAGGAACTGTTAGTTGAATGGGCACATTGTGTGTATGCTACAAACCCAGCCATAAGAAAGCAACCTAGGCCTATAACAGAAAGGATACAATCCTACCAGCAGAAGGAGTTGATTCTAACAAAACTGTGGAAGAAGGACAAAATACTAAAAGTGGGAGACAGGGAGTGTTTGTGGATAATGATTACTCATTGTATACCAGGCAGAAGAGAAGTAAATTCATTCCACTATTCAGAAAATGTCAAAACGCAGGTGTGAGATTCAAACTGCTGTATCCAGCTGTCTTCAAGGTATTCTTCCCTGAAGGGACAAAATAATTTTTTGATGAAATGCATGGTAAGGAGGAAATACAAAAGTTTGTCCATCAAAAACGGAGCTGTGAAACAGGAGATTCTGCTTCTTGTTCTTCTGATAATAAAGACCACAGAGAGAGACTATCGGTAAAACCTTTTCCAGTATTTCAATAGATGATGTTGGAGAGAAGGAAGGGAGCACAAAAGTTGGCTAGAATAACTGAGAGTACATTGGAAATAAAGCAGAGACAGGATTTGGGTGATGGAGAAGAGCAGTAATAAAATCAGTACCAATGTGGGATTACAATGCAATAATTATATTTACGACATGTGAAAGGACTAGAAAATCTGGAAATATTGGACTTTTTCAAAATTTGTTTGATGTGTGGGGATGATAAAAGTATATACCCTACTGCATGTCATTAATGTTCGGAAAAATGATTTGAGTAGAGAAACACTTTTCTTAATAGTACTGTATTCGTGGTGCATGGTTTTCTTTGCATGCTAATTTTAAGTGTAATGGAGATTGTAAACAGGTGTTTGCTCTCTTTCTCCCCTCTTCTCTTTTTCTTCTTGTACAGTTTTGAGAAATATAGGCAATGCAATGATCAATAAAACAAAGGGAGCATGGTTAAAAAGGCATGACAAAGTTCAAATTAATGTGTTCTTTTCATTCTTGCATGGGGAAATGACTGATTAAAGACCTTTGTTTTAAGTGAGAAAGCAAATAAATGAAAAAGAATTGAATAATATGAGGCTTTTTTTTCTAGCAGCTGTATGTAAGTATACTAAGTAGCATTTGCGCAGCTGGTCTTCTTGTCACCATGGAGACAATCAGATAAACAATAAATGGAGACAGTCTGGTGGAAGGGGATTGGCTAAGGGAAAAAAAGAACAGAGAAATTGGCTAGGACATAATATTCTCTGAAAACAATCTGGAGTTTTCTCAGGTGTGAAAGCTTTAGAGATAATGCAAAACCAATTAGACCTGACTTAACATTTTCTCAGTTTAAAATGCATGGGGATATTAATATAAACATAAAATGCAAGGAGATATTAATATAAACAGGTGATTTTTTTTTCTTTTTCAGCCTTCTCACTTTTTCTTTTTTCAGTTTTAAGAAATGTAGGCACTCTAATGAAAAAAAAAAAAGAAAGGGGAGGAGATGGGGAGAGGGAGGAAGAGTCTGGTTAAGAGTGTGTGACAAAAGAAAAATCAGTGTGCTTTTCCCATGTTTGTTACTCGGTTAAAACCCTAGGCATTATCCAGTAATAAGTTTATTACAAAGCATGTAAATGAAAAAGAATATTGAATATTGTAAGGCTTTTTTTTCTGATAAACAAGGTACCCTTAGCAGTTTTATGTCTGGTTTGCATGTCACTAAAAGACAATTTGATTAAGAGAAATGGCTTAGATAAAGTACTTACTGAAAGCATTCAACTGTTTTCTCAGCTGGGCAAGCTATAAAGACATACAAAATCAAATAGCACTTACTAGTAGCACAGGCTGTACCATGCATCTTAGCATGACTAACCTTTCATTTTGGTTAACTTTAGCCTGTCTTTGTAGCTATCAGCTTAGAACTTATGTTCTTATTAGGAAGCAAAAATTTGAATATTTGAAGATGTACATAGTTTTGTGTGTTATTACGTTAATAGGTTTTAGGAGGGTTTTTTGGCGGGGGGGTTGTTTGTTCTGTTTCAGGGGTTTCAAAAAAAAAGTTATGTAAGATGTGGCATAGGCACAAGTGGATATGACAAGAAGCTACTTATAAAAGATTGATTTGCAGAACAGTATATACGTGTAACATAAAAGTTGGAAATAGACATTTAGCAAAAAAGCAGTTATACATAAAAACTGGTAATAATAACTGTATAAGATATTGATGCTTTCTGTAATGTCTTTCAATCTGAATGGTCTTACAGATAAACATAAAAAGAAAGAGTAGTGAATTATATTTAAAACATTGAGTGTAAACAACTATACTACAGGAGACACACCTGGAAAGAAGTGAACATGTGAATATGATAAAGAAATGTTTTCTGGATGGTTCTTCAGAAAAATATCTGGGGCAGGAAGAGAGGAGTACTTATATTAATTGTAAGAGGAGCTCCAATAGTGATAGAAGAGGGAAACAAAAAAAGATAATACTGGAAGATACACAGTACTAATGGGATACCGGCTAGGGAGGAGGATTACACTGGCATGTATTTACCTCTCCCCTAAAACTGCTATAATGGAGCTTAAGAAAATTCTGGGAGAAAAAATAAGCTTTCAGCAAAGATTATTACTTATAGGTGGAGACTGGAATTTGGTTTGCAACAGTGAATATGTGTCGGGGTGCATAAAAGAGAAAATATAACAAGAGGGTAGATTTTTGAAGAAATTTATGAAAATGTTCGGCATGGAAGATATGAATTCAGTACTGTGAGTTCAGAGTGAATTTGCGTAATACTCACGAGATACAAAAAATGGGCTAGGCTACATAGATTTTATATCTCACAGGAACATGTGCACTTAATTGAAGGTCTTGAAACGTACCCAACTATTTCAGATCATGCTTCAATAATAACAAAAATAAAAACTCAAGGTAATGAAATAAAAATGAGACACTGGCACTTTCCCTCTGTTGGTTGAAAAGAGAAGAATGGATTTCGGAATTCAGATGCTACTAGACAAGACAGAATTTTCTTCTGAAAACATAGCTAGGGAGTGGGATAAAATAAAAGTGGAGTTTAAAACTAGGGTGGAAATAAAAGAAAGAGGGACTGACAAATGTCAAAGTATTGCAAAATAGGTGCAATCTATAAGAACAAGAAAAGGAGTAACTGCAGAAAGCTAAACAGAAAATAAGGAATTACTTCAACAATATGCACAAGTTTAGAAAGACTGCTGTTAAGCAACTGTTTTTTGATATTATTTCTAAAGCACAAAAACTTTTAGCACAACAACTAAGGCATCATAAAGTGGAAAGGGCTGTCACCAAGCTTAGGGAGCCTATAACAAGGAAGATAACAAGAGACACTGTAGAAGTATTAGAAGTATTTCGGAAAGTTTATGAAAGTTTGTATAAAGCAGAGAATATGAAAATCAAGAAAAGGTACAAATGTAAATGTTTATGGAAGAATTAAATATGCCCAGGTTAGAGGTAGATGAGGCTCAATTACTAACATGATGGAAAGGGATGAGATAAAAATGGCTATGGTATAACAAATCTACAGGAAAGTCCTCAGGAAGAGATGGTATTCCTGTGGAAGTTAGGAGGGAAAAAACAGATAAAGACCTGGAAGGTTTTGTTTAACAGTATTTTAACAGGAGGAGAAATACCTGCATCCTAGAAGAAGGCAGTGGTAATTGTAATACCTAAAGAGGGTAAAGAGATACATTGGATCCAGCTTCATACAGGCCCATTTCAATATTAAACCATGACTATAAAGAGTTTATGTCTATAATGTCTCAAAGAATGGCAAAAGTGATACCAAAATTGATAGATATGGATCAGTGTGGTTTTGTGGAGGGAAGACAAACATTTGACGATATTAACAGAACATTGATGATCCAGAGGGAAGCAGAATGGAAGAAAATACCATTTTTATTGGTGGGTCTTGATGCAAAGAAAGCATTTGACAGCGTAGACAGGGACTTCATGAGCATGGCAATGGAAGCATTTGTTTTTCCTGATACAATTATAAGGATGGTTAGAAGACTATATGCGGGATCTGAGGCAATAATTAAGGCGAGTGAGTTCCTATCCAATAATTTCTGCTTGAGTAGGGGAACCAGGCACGGTTGTCCGCTTTCCCCTTTGTTGTTTGCATTATATTTAGTACCACTGGCAAAGAAAATAAGGGATTCAGAAATTCAGGGATATAACTGGTATGGTAATCAGGAAAAGCTGGGTCTATTTACAGTTGATATTATTTTATACATACTAATAACCACAGGAAATGCTGTAATTAATACAAATGTCAAAACTCCACAGCAGTGCGGAAAAGAAAGCCAGTAAAGGACCATATACCTGTAGGCAAAGACAAAGCCAAGCCAAACCAATATGGTATAAAGTTTAATACAAAATATCGGCACCAAATAAGCGCTTTCGTTTCACTCTCGGAAACTTCATCAGATTCTGATGAAGTTTCTGTGGGTGAAACGGAAGCGCTTATTTGGTGTCGATATTTTGTATTAAACTTTATACCATATTATTTTATACATGGCAAAACCAGAAAGGGACATTCCAGCATTGTAGAACATTTTAAGACAGGTTCAAATCTTCTCGGGATACAAAATTAATGAAGCTTAAAACAAAGGCAATAGTGGTAAATTACGTACCCACACACAAATTGGTCCAACAATATCCATATTTATGGGGACATGATAAAATAAAGTACTTAGGAGCAAGGATTAGAAATTACTCATGGCAGCTAAGGATATGTGGGACGAAACTAAACAGAAGATAATACAAAAATTGAGAAACTGGAAGCTTTGTGACATGGATACTAAGATACAAGCCAATAAAATGTTTTTAGTCCCTTTAGTCTTATACACAGGTCAGGCATACTTTTATCAACCAGAGGAAAAGTTGTGGATAGCAATTAAAAAAGAGTTGAAGGATTTTATCTGGGAAGGGAAGACAGCAAGGGTCAAGTGGGATAAGCTGATTCTTGCAACAGAACAAGGCAGACTAGAATTACTCAATTTGAGGGGGTATTTTACAGCAACACAGTTAAGGCCCTTGTACATAGCACAAGCTGAAAACTATAATTCAAAGTGGAAAGGAATGATGCTGATATGGAGGAAGCTCAAGAAATATGGAGAGATTGGGATTTTAGATGCAGACTCAAGGAGAACAACAAAAATCATACAGAGTATTATATTCATAAAACTGCAGGGAGTATTATAAGAACCAAACCAGCACGAGAGTGGAGAATGGGAAGAGGCCAAGAATTTATTTTGACTGCAGGTTAGAGATTTGCCTTCCCAATCAAGGACTGATAGAGTATAGGCAAAGAGAAAGAAATGCGGGTCTCCTGAATGAAAGACCAGCACCAGTAGAGTTTTTAATAGAATCTAGAACTGAAGCTGCTGTTAAAAAAGGAATAATTAGTAAAGCATATAAAATATTGCATGATAATTATAAGAATCAACCAGAGGAATTTAGAAAGGATTGGGAAGAGAGACTGGATAAGCAATTCACAAAGAGACAATGGGAGTATATATGTGCATCTTCCAAAGATTCAACAAAGTCTAGAACATTTAGGAGCTTTGCCTGGAAGTGTTTACATAGGCATTTTTATACCCCCAAGTAGACTCAAAAGAATTTTCCCTTAGGTGGATAGTAAATGTTGGCGGTGTGACAGGCAAGAAAGAGGTGGCTGGGGACATATTTTCTGGGAATGTAATGAGCTGTCAGACTTTATGGATTCCCTACAGACTGCTCTGTCAGAGATGCTGGGTGGGAGTGATTTGGGAGATGATTTTTTTTTAATTATGATATAGAATCGGAATTGCCTAGACATAGTAATGCCTTGCTGAGTCTAATTATGATGGCTGCCAAAAAAGGAATTACTAGGAAAATGGAAATCAAAGTCTAGACCAACCTTTCTTAGTGAATATAGTAACAGAGATAAAACAACTGGAATCGGGATCTTTAGAAAATGGAGGGAGCAAACTACATAGGAAAAAATGGGAATTGTGGGAACAATATATGCAGATCAAGAACAAGGTTTAAGAGGCAGTATTTGAATGAGCCATATAATGCTTAACTGACAATGACTGGATAAATTACAAGAGATGTATAATGTTTGCAACTACAGTTGTTTCATTGGTGTCTGTGATTTATACTGTTTGCAACTAAAGTGGCGCCATGTTGTTTGTTTTTCATTTGTATAAATTTAAAATTGCCTATGTCATGTGTGAAAATTTTATAAAAATGTTTGTTGGGGGGAAAAATTAAGTTCTGTGATACCTGCATACCAGTCCGATGTACTAAACGTACAATTTGCAATACACATTAGCACACTCACCCAGAGTTTATCAGTTTGGCCTGCACACACTAGCAAATCAATAAATGACTAGAATTAATAAGATCTGACACACTTACTAAACAAGTAAAACAGAAATAAAACCATTCATCCACAGAGGGATGGCAGAATGGTATCCTTGACCCATTATGGAAAGCCTCTACTAGATCAAGCGTCAGAGTGAGAAGGTAACTGATACAGCTAACTACTAGGATCCTTCATGCTCTATTTTCGACTAAATTCAAAACAGTCCTGTGCAACAGAAGCAGCTACAGGATCAAGCCGTGCCCACACTTGATTGTAACCCAAAGGTCAGACTTCCCTAGAGTAGTCCATGTCCCACAGTCACAGTCCAGATAATGTCTGGTGAAGATGAGTTCTGAGAAATAACTGGCCATAACAATACAAAATCATTCTTAAATAAAGCACCCAGAGGTAACAGCTCCTTCCTTGGGTGGGTGTGGACCATAGCAATTGCATATGGATGGCTGGATGACTTATATAAAAAATAATGCAGATGACAATCTACCTGGAAACGTTTTGCTTGTGAACAGCAAGCCTTTCTCTACATACAGCAAAGAACAACAACTGGTAAGTTTTTATAATCTCATCCTCGTTAGGTAGCAGCTAAGTTGGCAGGACAAATCCAGGGTATACCTTACATCCGTCCCTGATTTTAAGGGATGTTCATAATTTGGGTTCAGAATTTCACTATGTCCCTCTTAAAAAGTGTTTTTTTTTTTTTTTTTGAGAAACTGGTAATTTACAATCAACAAATAATGACAGCTGCTATAGTTAAAATTTATTTTAATTTATATACACTTATTACTTTGTCAACTTTAAAAAGTGCCATTAGTTTAAAGCCTGTGTTCCTGATTAAAGAGATAAGAGGTTCACCTAAAATCCAGGGTGTGAAGGGATATTGTTACCTGGATTACCGCCACCACAAACAACATAAGGAGGTTAACAGAACAGTTCAGGAAATGTTTGAACCCACCTTTATGGGGAAGTTTAGATCCCTCCTCAGGGGAAACTCTGTACCTTGTGAAATACTAGATACAGTTTCCCATAAGGTAGAACCTCAAACTCTGAAATGCATAGTAGAGATGTTACAGTCACATGAACAGTCTCATGAAAGATCGAAATTTCAAATCTCCTGAATTAGCAAACGGAACTAGCTGACAGGTGAACCTATTTATCATGAAGTTCAAGTCTCATGGAGTACAGGCTTATCAGCTGGGAAGACAGATATAACACTTTTTTTTTTTTTTTTAAACATGTACCCAAAATCACCATGGACATCATGTTACAATCATATAATTACTGAATTTAAATATGATTTTTTCTTTTTTCATAAACTTTTCAACATTACAAAGCACTGGCTTTTTTCTAACCAATAAACTTGCTTGACATTTGCTACTCTTATTTTCATGTTATTTTCAATTTCTCGCCAATATCTCTTTTCCCCATCTCTCTAGTTCCACACATTTTATATATATATATATATATATATATATATATATATATATATATATATATATATATATACATAAACACATACATACAACACACACACACACACACATATATATATATATCTATATATATATCTATCTATCTCTCTCTCTCTCTATATATATATATATATATATATATATATATATATATATACACACACACACACAGTTCTTTCTCCTATCTAACAAGAATCCTCCTCCAATTGGTTTATAATACCTATCACATCTTTCAAGGTCAGCCTAAGCCTTGCTTTCCATTTCCTAGTTATTGTGTTTTTTTAGCTGCTAACCTAATTAAAGTTTAACAAGGCCTTCTTGTGTCCTGACATTCTACTTGACCAACTAGAGTTTGACCACAGTCCTATCATCCACAACATAATGATGTATGCCAACACAATTATAATAACTTCCAGCTGAACCAATAAAAAAGGTTTAACAGTTGCAAGAACTTACACTTATCAGTAACATTTGTAGGTTCATAAAGCAGTATTAATCTAAACATCACGGAATACCAATTTAAATTTGCAATTAGCAACCTACCCACCTTACCAATAAGTGCACCTAAAACTTATTTATTAGGATTTTTAATCACTAAAACAGTCCCAAAAATAAAGCAGTCACAAACAACCAAAATATTTATCCACTCTACAATACCTGAAATTGGGGCCTTTGTAAGTTTGTCAATTATCTAGTGTCAGCTAAACAAAGTACAGCAAAATGAATAAATAAACACCATTGTAGTGCAACAAGTCCACATATACACCATTCTTTATAATATTAGGAAAGGTATCAGTAAAGTTATCCCTTTCCTTTTGTTCAAGAATCTTTTGGTGATTACGTTATTTTCTGCTTACTATATCCATTACCTAACATATAGGACTTAATATTACATCATGGGTCACAATCACCTTCAGCAGAGCCTTAATTTACCAATAGATTAACAGAAGTTCTCATTAGGTAGGACATTCTCAGCCTTAGCACCCTTACAAGGAATCTTAGCCAGCTATATGTGTTGTAAGTCAGATAGTTGTTGAACACTCTCAGTAACTATAACTACAAGTACAGTATTAGTGGAATCAGTAGCAATGGGATGAGAAATATCAATAGAGAATGGGGGAAATCTGGCCACAGATATCCAGACGCTTTACATTTAGTACATGGCAATGCATACACCTTCAGATTGTGTCTTAACTTCTCATAGTGAATATATCATTGGTTAGAACCAGCATTAATGAGATGTGGTAAGGAGTCACAATAAAAGCAGCACGTTTGCCCATAGTATTTTCACAGTTCTTCTATGACCATGAACTGTAACAAAACAACATAAAATTAACTACTGCACCATTAACAATATCAAAAAACACCTATACATTCCACCCCCCCCCAAATCCAAAGACTATGGTCATCATAAACTTGAGATATATAATGTAGTGTAGTACACAAAGTTTGAAAAAATAAATGGGTGTCATCGTCACAAAGTTCACCAGTACACAACCGCAAGTCAGCTGCCTATTAAACTACATATTTTTGGCAACAGCAATATGCATGTTCCCATGATAGTCTGTTTTTTTCCCCTTTCATCAAAGAATAAAATGAATTTCTCTGCCTGAGGCAGTGTTTCAAAAATAAGTTTGCCAAAATGTTCAGATACCAGTTGAAAAATGTAAATACATCCTATAGAAAAAAACCCAGGGAAGCAATCTCACCACCCAAACAGCATATCTATTGCAAATGCATTCTTGTAAACATAACAGGCAAATTACAAGCTTATTTGACAACTTTTTGGGGATTCAGCAAGACCTGGAACAGGTTAGTGAATATGTTTTGTCCCCAAACCATTCTGCAGCATTTGCTAGTGTTTACAGATGCAGAAAAAGCAGCATCAGGTTGTTTTACTTCCATGGCCATGGAGTCCAAAACAAAAGCTATTTTTACCAGAAGTGATTTCATCATTTGGCAACCTGCACCATTCTAAAGTGCCTACCCATAAATACTCCATATCTTCTGCATGGTCTTCCTCAGAAATCAAAGTTTTATCATTCAAATCTTTAGTAGATACTTTAGTAATATGGAAACTAGCAAAACGATCAATCATACGTGACATAATACCATTTAATAGTCGAATTTCACCAGTCCAAAGAGGAGTAGAGAGAGGGTTCTACAGTCTCCTGAACAGCAGCATTCTCCTGTACAGCATTAACCTCTATACCAAGAAGTGATGCAATCAGAACAGAGTAGTGGAAGCTCCCAAGTGCCCTGGACAAACTTCTCCATGTTAGTATGTATACCACCTTGGGTTTTTCTCCTGTAAAGAAGCGACTAGTCTACTGGGACAAACCCTATCAACAAAGTGTAAACATTACAAAACAAAATACCTTAGCACTTTGGCTTCACTGGCAAACAACACAACAGGGGTGACAGGAATTAATGTACTTTTATCTCCTTTGGATGAAGAGGAGGATGAGGCTGGAAAGTAATCCAATTTAGGTTGGGTACAAGCAGCATATATTTCTGCATTAAAATCCTGATCTATATGGACTGCAAGAAGATGGAAAGATCAGCCAGTGAACTAAGGACTTGTGCTTGATTAGAAAACTATGTTACCAAACCCAACTAGATTTACCAGATAAAGTCAAGCAAAATTGTTAAACTCTGAATTAGAACAGTTATCTCATAAGAAAATTAGACTGGAATGAGATATGGAGTATTACAAGAACAAAGCTGCATTTCTCTTTAAAAAGATCTACAGTAGGAATGATGTAAGATGTACTAATGGGATCACCATCAGGGCTTGTAACTCAGGAACTCTTCGGGCAGAACTAAGAGTAACCAATAAGTCCATTTTCCAGGTACAGAATTTTAGTGAAGCTGAAGCTGCTGGTTCAAAATTTGGGAAAGATTTTCCAGAACAAAGTTGAGCTCCCACAGAGGTGGCACAACCTTCCTAAGAGGTATCAGGTGAAAGACACCTTTTAAAACGTGTTTTACTTCCATTCTGGAAAGAACTGTGGATTTAAAGACAGGCAAGCAGAAACAACAACAAGTGGGCCTTGATGGAGGAATAGGCCAGACCACTTTTGAGTAAATCACACGTGTATGACAGACCAGTAGGTATTACCACCTGATAGGAGTCCTCATTCTTCTTGTGACACCATACTGAAAATCTTTTCTACTTGGAGAAGTAAGATTTTCAAGAGGTATTTGTTTGCATCCTGGAATACCTAAAGCAAGCCCTCTGAAGACTGGTGTCTGAAACAGCCTACAGTTTGGGGTGAATAAGAGAACCCTTGTATGCACGTCCACTTTGTGGGGTAATTTGAAATGACTGCAACTGGCCAGATAGCGTAGATGGGGGAACCAATGCTGCCTGGGAAAAAAAGGGAGTCACTAGCAAAATTTCAGACTTGTCTCTCTAATCTTTAGAAGAACCTTGGGGATCAGTGTTAGGATGGAAAGCCTTAGGGAATCTTACCACCAGTTGAAAGACATGGTATCTGTTTTTCAGGCCTGATGGACAAGGGATTTTGGAACAGAACAGTCTCAGTTTTCTGTTCTGGTCAGAGGCAAAAAGATCTATTGGAGGTGTACCCAACTTGTAAACTATGTCCAGAAAGCCATTCATGAGGGTCTTTCCAGAATCTGTTGAGGTATCCTTCCATTGCAAAGGATCATGGGTTTGTGCCCCTGTCGAACCAATTTGAACAGCATTTTCTGTGGTTGTAAAATCCAATCCAGGAGTAGCAGTCCTTCTCCCTTTCTGAGCAGCAGTAGGCAGATGTTGGTTTGGTATCACTGGGACTGATCTTCCTGAGGGCTCTCTTATCCTCTGCTCTCCTTGCCAAGGTGGTTCATATATAGAGAGGGCCTCCTTCACTTCTTGTTTACAGGCATCAACCAAAAAACACACAATGTCCCGTGCTGTAGCCAAAGTTTACCAGTCCATATAGGACTTGTTTACAGGCATACTTGTCTGAGGCTACAGAATGCCAGGTGATGGAGACAGTGCTGAGGTCATGGTTGCATATGATCTTGTAGCGCAATTTGGATCATCCTTTCGGCCTATTTCCAAACTACAGCTCTCCAAAAAAGATGGTCTTTTGGTATTCGACCCACTGTCATGCATGAGACATGACCCAACCACAACATGCACCTCTGTATTCAGGGTGACCATGGAGGTGGTGTCTGTTCTCTCAAGCACTGTGCTGTTGGGGATCTTGACCTGCCATGACATACCGAGTAAACTTAAAGGAGAGTGCATATGTAATACACTGAGCCACTGCTCTTGTGTGGAAGGCAAAGTCCATGTCTGAATGTCATAGAGTGATGTGCTGAAAACAGAGACTGTGTAAATGTATAAACCTGCATCTTGGTGTGCACAGTAATCTTATTTGCAGCCCACACACTCTTCATCAGCCTGGAAAGCATTGTGGTGGCTTTTCCAATGCACTTTTTGACCTCCCTATCAAGCGATAATTTGTCTGAGATCATAGAGCCTAGGTACACAAACTCATGGACAAACTCCATGACATAGCTGCTCACCCTGATAGATGGTTCATTGCCACATTACAGCCAACCACCTAGGTCTTCTTTAAACTGATTATGAGGCCAAATTCCATACACGCATCTGCAAAGCGAGTAATAAGTAACTGAAGTTCCTACTTAGTGTGAGCAGCAATAGCTGACATCAGTAAACAGGAACTCCTTCAGACATTTCCTAAGCAGCCTGGTCTTCGATCTAAACCTCGACAATTAGAAAAGGTTGCCATTCATTCTGGTTCAGAAAATGACACCCTCTGTAGCAGTCCTGAAAGCAAAGTTCGACAGAACTGAAAAGAAAATACCGGATAATACTGGAGCCAGTATACACCCCTGCTTTCCTCCACTGAGAATCTCAAAAGGTTTGGCTGTGGATCTGTCATACAGGATTGTCGCCTTCATGGAAGGCCCTGGTAATGCTAAGCAGTGTTGGAGAACAGCTGATCTTTGCCAGAATTGCAAACAGATAATTCCTACTGACAAAGTTGAATGCTTTGTTCAGATCAATGAAGGCAATATACAGAGGTCGGCTCTACTCCCTGCACTTTTCTTCTAGTTGCCTAACAGAAAAAACAATGTCTATAGTAGACAGTTCAGCTTTGAACCCAAACTGAGACTTGGAGTAAACTCTCTCTGCAAGAACGTGGAGCCTCCTCAGAACAACACATGCAAACAGCTTCCCCACGGTACTGAAAACGGAGATGGTGTAATAGTTGTTATGATAAATTTTGTCACCCTTATTTTTACAGATAGCAACTATGTTAGCAACCCCCATATCTTGCGGTAGACTGCCTTCCCTCCAGCAGTGGCAAACTGTTGCATGTGGCTCTGAGATTAGGGTGCCATTTGCACATTTAAGGCTTTTTGAGGGAATACCATCTTTAAAAAAATAAAATAAAAAAACATTGGCAGTATTAAGTTCCACGAAATGGATTTATTAGCCCAAAAAGACAAGTGAAGTAAGTGCTTTCATCTTGCTTCAATGAACAAAACTTCCTCAGACAAAAAACTCATCAAAAACACATCCACTTGAATCAATTGAGAAAATCACATGACCATGTTAATTAAGACTTAAAAGGTATACTCCCAAAAGTATAAAAGTGATGTAAAATAATATAAAATAACCATGTGAAATTAACAGTGTTAGAAAAAGTGGCTGACCTAACTGGACTAAAAACTTCTATAATAAACAACATCAACGAATGACAGTAAAAGACTAAAAACTTCTATAATAAACAACATGAACGAATGACAGTACAGAAAAAATGTACAAACAAATATGTGTCAGGATAATCAAACATATATTCACCTTCCTTATTGTGGAAGAATGAACAAAAAACAAATCTGTTTTTTGTTCATACTTCCACAATAAGGAAGGTGAATATATGTATGAGACATATTTGTTTGTACATTTTTTCTGTACTATCATTAGTTCATGTTTTTTTATTATAAAAGTTTTTAGTCTAGTTAGGTCAGCCACTTTTTCTAACACAGTGTTAATTTCACATGGTTATTATTTTATATTTTACATCACTTTATGTTTTTAAAGGACACAGAAAGTTATTTATAAATATACTTTTGGGAGTATACCTTTTAAGTCTTAATTAACATGGTCATGTGATTTTCTCAATTGATTCAAGTGGATGTGTTTTTGATGAGTTTTTTGTCTGAGGAAGTTTTGCTCATTGCAGCAAGACGAAAGCACTTACTTCACTCTTTTTTTGGGCTAATAAATCCCTTTTGTGGAACTTAATACTGCCAGTGTTTTTTTATTTTATTTTTTTGAAGTGGTTTCAAATTTTTACTGGAAATCCATCTTCCCCAGGGGCTTTTCCAGAAGAGTACTTTCAGCGGACTACTGAGTTCCTCCAAGGTGGGCTCAGCATCACATTCAGTCATAATTGGCAGAGCTCAATGGCATTCAGGGCTCCATCCGTAACTAATGTCTCTCTGGCATACAAATGCGAGTAGAGTTCCACCCCAGTATCCCATCTGCTTGGTATTGTCCTTCAAGGCTTCACCTTTGACTGACTTAATTGGGGCGATCTTCCTTTGTGATGGACTGATGGCTTGCTTGATCCCATCATACATTCCTCACATTACCAATGTCTGCAGCTTGCTGAATCTTGAAGCAAAGTTGTAGCCAATAATCGTTTGCACACCGCTGAGCTACCGGCTGCACTGGACTCTGAGCACACTGGACTGCCTGCAAGTTCTTCTCATTGGGAAAGGACCTGTATGCAGCCAGTGCCTGTCTCTTTTCCATCAGGGATGTCAGCACTTCACTTTGGGTTTCAAACCAATCAGCACACTTGACTGTCTTCTTCCTAAACATAGATGCTGCAATGTTATAGACAGCATTCTGTAGTTTTTCCCATCTCTTGCTGGTGTCAGTGCCATTCAAGTGGGGCAAGGCGCCTCTTCAAGAGCTTGACCAAACTTGTGTACTTTTGAAGGGTCCCAAATCTTGTTTATGTCTTGCCAATGTCAATGCGATGACTCCCTTCCTTTTAGAAGCAAAAGAACCTTCACGTTCACAGCTGGATGTTCACCTTACTACACACAAGCGAGTGGTCAGTATCACAGTCTGCACTGTGGTCAACTGTGTTACTGTGACACTACCTAAACTGCTGCTTTTGGTGAGGATGAGATCAAGCTGGTGCCAATGTTTCGATCTTGGGTGTCGTCAATGCATATTACAATGTGGAAATGCTTCAAATATTCCTGGGATTGCAAAGAGGAGCCTTCTGCAAGTCATCATATAAAGATCTGTGAACCATCATCATCTCTATAAAGCAGGCAAGCAACTTTCTTGCCTTTGGCACTGAGTGGTCAGGCAGACCGTCTGGCACTAAGGTCTGTTCTCATCACTGTGATCTTCCCCAAAACAGTAGAGGCAATGTCATTGCAGACTTTGGTTGGTACAGAGAAGACCACATGCACACTTACTGAAAAGTGTAGGCATTTTCACACCAGATGTTACCAACGACAGCAAGACTCAACAGCTGAACTATGAAAGCAACAGAAAATAACTAGTGTAGCTCTGAGGAAAAGCATACTTATGCATCAGGTGAATATACCATTTGTATTATCCAGACATGTGGATTGTCTAAACAAGGGAATCTGGTCAAAAAAACCCCCCAAAAAACAAACAAAAAAAAAACATTGTAATTGGTGAAGAAATATTAACCAAGGTATGATTAAAGAAGGTACTTGCAGATGAATTATACCAAGTTGCACTTCTTCTCCGTCTATATAAATAAACATCAACACTGTGACTTATGTCCTGATAAAAAATGGTCAGCTTGTTAGCACCTAAATAGAACTGCACAGTAAATAAGAGCTGAAACTGAAAACATACAGAAATATAATACTTTGCAAGAAAATAAGGGTTTACATCCTAAAGTTTCAATGGTAAAAATGCTGTACTTCTATAACGGAAATGCATTCTGGAATGTTACTATGGGTCCTCAAGTGAAAGGTTACACATGACAGAACATCTAATGGTAGCAGAGATAATATTTACTGTTCTTGTAATTTAGTTATGGCTACGACAACTGTACTGCTAAGAGAAAATATGAAAAGCTCTTTCGTCATACTGCTATCATCTATAGTATGTTTGTAGTTACAAAATGGCTGTTAAGATACCCAATATGAAAATATAAATGAAAGCCACAGCGACTTTTCTGACAAATGTGTTTTTTCAGTGGCCAAGATGCTGTAGCATAAACATGAAACTTATGTTAGGCATTCCTCACTTGCAGTAATTTTCCTATTTCGTCTTATCCATTTCACATCGATGCGACTTTACATACCATTGTTTAATTCAAAAACTGACAGCTTTCTCTGACTGCACTCTTTCAGCCAACATTTATTGTCTGTAACCACAAGTTGTAAATGATGCTGCATTTTAATCCCCCGAAAATAGCATGCGAGGAGCCCTACAGTATTAACAGGAAGAATAGGAAAGCACACAATGCAGTAGAAGAAATATTAATGCACTTGGATACTGTTTCATTTTGATGACAGTGCCTTCCACCATGGTCTAATTACTGCAAATTCCTTTCTGTATAGAACTTTTAATAAGACAAGCAGAATTACTAATTAGGAAAGGAACTAATGACAAATGCTGTGCCAAACCGAGCATCTGTTCAGCCTGAATGTCCAAGTGATAAATGACTGACATGTGCAGACTTACATTAGAGTGTAGCTAAATATGTACAGCTAGAAGCCTTCTGGCTTTCAAAAAACAAAACACTGTGCAGTCAGTGGACCTGTGGAAAATATTCTTTCAGCTCTGGGTTAAAGGAAAGATGGATACACAGAGGAATACAAGGGTACATTCCCTTTGAAATCCATATTCCTTTTAACATAACAGTATTCTCTTCGCACCAAGTGATAGCAGCCTCTTTTCTACAAACACAGAACTGTACATAACACTGAAAAAGGATGGACTGGTTCAGGTGCAAGTTACTGCTACAAGTAAGGACTAAGAAATAACAGATATGGTGTTACTATTATCAGCTGATCTATGAGGGAACCTTTCTTGGTTGGTCAAGGATTATGTTTGTCATCTCTTACGCCAATTTGGCATGTTTTTCTCATAGGTTCCTATGACTGTGGGCAAGAGGGCCTATACTGTTGCTTGCTGTGTTTTCATTAGTTGCAGGTGGAGCGCGAGCCTGAGTGTTTAACCTGTCACTTCTCCACAACCACTCAGGACTTCTGTAAATCAAAATGAAGCACTTAAGATTAGTCACCTACACTGAAAAAGCAACATAGAAATATATACTCGCTTGACTTAAAGGGAACTCTACCACCCATGGCTGGATAAAGGGGACATCCAAGCTCCGGGGAGGAACT
Organism: Protopterus annectens; assembly: GCF_019279795.1. Classification (NCBI taxonomy): domain Eukaryota; kingdom Metazoa; phylum Chordata; order Ceratodontiformes; family Protopteridae; genus Protopterus; species Protopterus annectens. The sequence continues at coordinate 1,611,708,098 of NC_056731.1, forward strand.
GGAAAATGATCTGGGATGTACTACAGGATCCCCTCGCTACTCATCGGATAAGGAAAGACTGTTAACGCTAGTATCAGAGACATTTCTTGGTCAGTCTACAACTGAGATGAAGTCAAAGCAGAAACTTTACCACTTAGAAGCCAGCCAGAAGGCCAAAGGTTCAGAAGGCTGAATACTGAAGAATTTAGTTATCAAAGGAAGTCTGATATCCATAGTTATAGTCAAGAAAATAAAGTATAGTGAAGGTGCAAATCTAAGACCAAAAGGAGAGAGCACAGGTACTTGCAGCAAGAAACAGAAGCATTGCCGTCTACTTTTCGGCATTTTCTTGCTTGCAAAAGTTGATATCTGTGTTAGAAACAGTATTTAGGACATACATAGAGCCTGTTTATTGCATTTTTTTATGTTGCACTTAATTTTAAATAATTTTTTCTTAAAATTGCATTTTACCTGCCTCTGACCTAGCACACACGTGTTGGGGCCATTTATTGCTCTGTTCTGACTAGTTTGCTACTTGTGTGCCTCTGCTATCCTTAAACAAAAACAACAAAAAAAATCTTGCTATTTTCCCACTTTCTATAATTTAAAAAAAGTTCAGTTACAGAGTTGCTGTTCTGAACTGTTTGTAAGTTTCTTGGAGGCCAGTGCTTACTTGGGCTAAAGGGAAGTCTCTGTGTTCACCAGTGGCAGTGGTTAACACTGAGCAGCCCGCCTGTCCCTGTAGGAGTGGTTACTGCCTAGAAACTGTAGTTTTATTGGCCATTTTGGGTCAGTTCCAAACTGCTTGATCTCTCTCTCTTAAAACCCTGCAACTCTCTTTTTGCGCGGTCTTGCACACAGAGCAGCGTCGGTTAGCTGGGGTATACTATTCCTGGCTCCACAAAGTCTGCGCTGCAAATTTTCCCTTAGAACTAGGCAAGCCTCAACTCAAGTGCTTCAGATCAACTGCTCTTATTGCAGCACTTACATAACCCAAATCAGCACTTGTCCAAATCTCCTAGACAGCACTATTATTTTCCAAATCTAGACAGCACTATTATAATACAGCATAAGACCATCGATTGTCCGCAAAATAAGTGAAATTTACTTTTCCAAGCATGTCCAGAGGTCAGCTTCAGGGGTACTCTCCAGTTCATCTGGTGGAATTGTGCATCCTGAGGCAATGTCACAACTGCCTCATGTATACAGACAACCCTCTCCTCTTACCTCTAGACACAAACACTTGTGAGAGATGCAAATACACAGCCAGACTGGAGGCTAAGCGCTCTCAACCCATGACTGTAACAGACAATCAAGAGGAGAAGAGACACACTAGCATCACACCACCAGTCACACATGGATCTACAAAACAAGCACCGGCAAAACATACACATAAATACATAAAAACATATTCGGAGGCACTAGGTACCAATCTGAAAAAGAAACAGGGCCTTCCAAAGCAGACAAGCAAGCAACCTGCACCTCCAAACACAAGCCAGAAAACACATAATTCACTTCAGCAGTGTGCCTCACGACAGCCTCTAAGGCAAAACACCATACCCAACACACTAGTAATAGGAGACTCTATAGTAAGGCACACAGATGTTTCACTCACCAAGCAAAACAAGGAGAAGGTTACTGTCAGCTGCCTGTCGAATGCAAGGATCTGCCACATAACACAGGCACTTAGGTCACTCCAGAACAAGTACAAGTATGACACTGTCATTGTACATGTTGGTGTGAATGATCTAAGACGTACCTCCCTGGACTACATGAAAATAGACACTGAGGAGCTCTCTGATCATGTAGCCCAAACTGGTATGACCCAGACCTTGAGTAGCATACTACCTTCACCTAGAATGATACCACAATACAAAGACAAAATGATCAATTTCAACAACTGGCTAAGCTTCTGGTGTCATTCTAAGGGGATCCAGTGTCTGTCTGCCTGGGATGACATGATAGACCAGCCTCGCTGTTTCGCCAGAGATGGTTTGCACCTGTCACCCCTAGGCTTTTGAATACTGGCCAAGGCTCTTGCCGTCCCCATAGTGCCTTTTTTAGGCAAGGCTCAAAGGACAAACCAACCACCGTAACCAGCACAGGTAACCAAAAACTAAGGTTAATACTACTCAACACCAGAAGTCTCAACCTCAAAATGCACACACTCGCGGCACTCCTGAGTATGGAGAAAATCGATGTTTGTGCAGTGACGGAAACCTGGTTCAAGGCTCCAGAGAGCACCCCAGCACTACCACGTTACAATTCATATAATACCTTCCAGCCTCAGTTACCGGATCGCAGTACAAAGGGCGGAGGTGTATCCATATTCATCAAGGATACCCACATCTCCAGGTTAGTGGTGCAGCATGATGCCCCACAGATCATCCATGCGCAACTATCAGCAGGCAAAACCACATTTCAAGTTGTAGCCTGTTATAGATCGCCCACCATGTCCCAAGATGCTCACTCAGCATTCCTTGAGGCACTGGAAAATATAAAGGCACTACCCAACACCATAATTTTGGGTGATTTCAACTACCCTGGTATAGACTGGGTGAACTACCAAAGTTCTAACTCCTATGCCCAGCGGTTCATAGAATTTATAAATTCAAATGCCCTTGAACAACTGGTATGTTCTCCCACTAGAGGGGACAACATATTGAATTTAGTCATCACAAATATGGGCACCCATTGTACCACACCCGTTATCACTCCCTCTTTGGTCAGATCAGACCACAAACTGATAACCCTGGACATCCTCACCCCTCCACCTCCCCCAGTCAAAGAAACCATTGTAAAAAACCTTTCCAAAGCAAACTTAAACTACTTGCATCAGAAGTGGAAAGCTTCACTATTCCCTTGCAGAAGGATAATGATATCCAGGATGCAGAATCCTACATCTTCAGGATTGCATGGACCGTGCTATCCCAAATAAAACCAAGACTCCTTCCTCAAGAAAGAAGAAACCAGTCTAGTGGACCCCAGCCATAAGCAAACTATACAATAAAAGGAGGAGACTTATACAAAAAAGGCCAAATCTCAAGTAGAAAAATCATCCCTGATCAGCATTAGTAAGAAATTGAGGGCCCTCATCAAGTCAACTAAAGCCAATTTTGAAAATAAAGTTGCCAGGGATAACCATAAGGCCTTCTATGGTTACGTTAAAACCCTAAATGGCAACGCTCAGGTCTATTCTGAGCTAGTACAAAATGGAACAAAATACACTGACCCCACTGACATTGCCAACATCTTGGCTGACAGGTTCATTGCAAATTCCCCCCACCACCACCTGCAGGGCCTATTACTATTCCAGGGGATTGTGTAACTCCAATTATTACTGATACATTGGTTAATAAGGCTCTATCTAAAGTTAAAAACACTGCCTCCATGGGACCAGATGGTGACCCTGGCTGTGTCATACGCGAGCTCCAAAACGAATTAACCCCACATCTGAATACCCTGTTCAGTCTCAGCCTCTCGACAGGATATGTGACCACAGAATGGCGTACAGCAACGGTGGTTCCGCTGCACAAGGGTGGGCCCACAACCGACCCTGGGAACTACCGACCAATAAGCCTGACAGTCTGATCTGTAAGGCAATGGAGCGAATCATTATGGAACTCATAAATGGAGAGATTGGGAACCTCCAAACACTTGACCCCACACAGTTCAGCTTCGTCAAGGGCAGATCATGCCTCCTGAACCTGGTGGACTTCTTTGAGACAGTTACTCAGGCTATAGATTAGGGAAAGGAGGTGCACACGGCTTACCTTGACCTTGCTAAAGCATTTGACACCATTCCCCATTCAGGTATTATTGATAAACTCACCAACCTGGGCATAAACCCTTACGTCACAAGATGGATCGCAAACTGGCTCTCAAACAGATCCCACAAAGTAAGAGTAGTGGGATCTATGTCCGAATCCAGACCAGTAACGAGCAGTGTGCCTCAGGGCTCTGTCCTGGGGCCCCTCCTGTTTAGCATATTCTCAGAAGTACAGGCAAGCACTGAAGGGCTGTGGCTGACCAAGTTTGCGGACGACTGCAAACTGGGTGCTATAACAGAGTCTCCGGCCGACATGAATATCCTCCAGAAGGGCCTTAATGAGACTGAGGCATGGTGTCAAAGCCATGGTCTCAAGCTAAATGCTAAAAAATGCATAGTAATCCCCTTTGGAAAAAACAGAGTACCCGCTAACTACCACATAGGAGGTAACCCCCTGAAATCTGAAGTAGTAATAAGGGCTCTAGGGACCCAAGTAGATAGTCAGCTTTCCTTTGATAACCATGTTGCTAAGGTGGTTAGAAAATCCTTCTATGTGACGCATCTGATCACGAAAGGGTTCGCATCAAGATCTAAGGATGTAGTGGTGCCCCTCTGCTCTTCCCTCATCAGACCCATTATTGAGTACAATGCACCAATTGGAATGTACCTGGCCAGGCATCTCCAGCAGCTGGAGAGACCACAGAGGTACCTCACTAGAAGGATTACTGGCCTCAAACAGTTGCCCTATGCAGCACGATTTAAAAAAACTAAGGCTTTTCTCTGTTGCATACTGCCTTCTTAGAGGCGATCTCTGTCTAACATACAGAGCCATGTCCAACCCAGAACTGTTGAACATGCTCCATCTTAGCAACACCAAATCTACTCGAGCTACACGCTCTAGGGATATAAACCTCAGCACAACAATGAATAGAACATGCTGGAGGGATAGATTCCCTTTGCAAAGACTTCCCTTGCTATGAAACAATGTCCCGATCTACACAAGACAGAGCCCCTCACTATCACTCTTCAAGAGGAACCTTGATGAGTGGATGGGTAACAGAAAGTTCACACCAGGGATCATACCAACAGCTCTACTAGACAGGGACCAAGGGTACTAGCTGCTAGATCAAGGGCCTAGGGAACTAACCAAAGGGGCGGTGAATACCGCACAATGTGGCTGGGCTAATATATGCCTTCGGGCAGATAGCCCAGTTCCTACCTATGAACCATACCACTAATGGACTGGCCTTTGATCACAGCATCTTTACAATGGACAGTGAGCTATGTGATGGGTAGAATTTTAACACAGCTGGCAAATCACTTACTTAGGGTTTGCCTGGTGAGTGGCAGCTATTTCCTCCCTAAAGCAAAGGATATGATTAGCTACTCAGTCTTACCTAAACTCATGCACCCACATCAGGTAAAGCTTCAGCTGGTAGTGTACAAAAGTAAATTTGGAAATCTCCTTTAGAAGGAAGTATGGGTTGAAAGACCAAACATGACTCCCTTCATGAAGGCCTGCAGCTTCATATTGTGGAAGCGAAAGTGATGGCTACTAGGAAAATATATTTTCCCTAGCTACAAAACTGAATGCTTTTGAACCAGATGGTTAAGAAAGAGACAGCAAGCTTATCAATCAGAAGTTCAAATCCCAGGAAAAAAAGGATTCTTCAAATGTGGCTGCATACACAGACCTTCTTTAAATGACTGTCTGATAAGCTAGAGTCAAACCACAGTCCTGCCATTTACAAATGCATGATGGCCAGTAATAGCTGATAAATGCACACTAACTAAAGAATAGCCGAGGAAGTCCAAGTCATACAGATGCCTCAGACAACTCAATCACTGGCAAATTGACAAATTAAGGGACTTCTCCATTAAGTGAAGGATTTTGACTACATGGCAGAGTACATTTACTGGATAGAAGACCTCCTGGGTAAATCACTACCGATACTCCCGGTCTGAATATACTCAGGAACAACACCCTGAGATGGAGCCATCTGTCATCTTCACTGGAAGGGGGAGTTGCCTTTGCTTGGTCCAGAAGTCTCCTGTACTGTAAGATACGTTTGAAACCACACCAACCTCAGCTATCAGAGTGGAGATGATGAGGATTAGCTTTGATTCATAGGTAGATACTAGGCTATCTGCCCTAGGGCATTTATAAGCCTAGCCAGAGTGTATTTGGCTTCCACCTCCCTATTAGATTAGCCTACTGTGCCTCTGTAAAGTAGGTCACAGAAGGTACCCTTTTAAGATTAGTTTACTGTGCCTCTGTCTAGCAGGGACACAGAAGAGATCCCAGGGGTGAATTTGCGATTTTCCATCCACGCGTCCAGATTTCGCTTGAAGAGGGTCAGCGAGGGGCTATGTCTAACATGAATTGGGATTCTATTCCAGAGTGAGGGGAGCCTCTGGGAAATGAATTTGTCCCTCCAGCATGTCCTATTTATTTTTGTGCTGAGGTTTAAGTCCCTGGAGCGTGTAGCTCTAAGGGACTTGAACTTTAAGAGGTGGAGCATGTCCATTAATTCTGGGTTTGACATGGCTTTGTACGTCAGGCATAGATCGCATCTGAGTAGGCGGTAAGCAACTGAGTAGAGCTGGAGTTTCTTTAGTCGAGCTGCATAGGACATCTGTTTGTAGCCCATGATCCTCTTGGTGAGGTACTTTTGGGGTCTCTCCAGTTGCTGCAGGTGTCGGGTAAGGTACATCCCAAAAGGGGCATTGTATTCAATTATGGGCCTGATGAGTGACGAGTAGAGGGGCACAATGACCACTCTTGATCTAGATGCGAATGCTTTCGTGATAAAGTGAGCTATATAGAAGGTCTTTCTAACCACTTTGGCAACGTGATTATCAAAGGAGAGATTACTATCTACGTTGGTCCCCAAATCTCTAATTACTTCTTCCGTACTTAATGGATTACCACCTATGTGGTAATTTGTGGGCACCTTGTTTTTCCCAAAGGGGATGACTATGCACTTTTTAGCATTTAGCTTGAGGCCGTGGCTCTGGCACCAAGCATCCGTCTCTGTGAGACCCTTTTGGAGGATGCTTGTGTCAACTGGAGATTCGATTATGGCCCCCAGTTTGCAGTCATCTGCGAACTTTGTCAGCCATAATCCCCCCGTGTTAGCCTGAACCTCAGAGAAGTATATACCGTACAAGAGAGGTCCCAGAACTGAGCCCTGTGGGACGCCACTTGTAACTGGTTTGGATTCGGACATGGCACCTGTGATTCTGACCATGTGGGTTCTATCTCTGAGCCAGTTTGCAACCCATCTTGTAATATAGGGATTGATATTTAAGCTGGTAAGCTTATTTATGATGCCCGAGTGGGGTGTTGTGTCGAAGGCTTTTGTGAGGTCCAGGTAGGCTGTGTGGACTACCTTACCCTCATCTATGGTTTTGGTAACTGTTTCAAAGAAATCAACTAGGTTTAAGAGGCAAGATCTGCCCTTAACAAAGCCGAATTGGGTAGGGTCCAGTGTCTGGAGGCTCCCAATGTCTTTGTTTATGAGTTCCATGATAATATGCTCCATAGCTTTACAGACCAGACTAGTAAGGCTTATGGGGTGATCGTTCCCGGGGTCCGTTGTGGCACCACCTTTGTGGAGTGGGACCACTGTAGCTGTACGCCATTCTTTGGGTACATATCCTGTAGTAAGGCTAAGTTTGAACAGTGACAATGTGAGGGTTCAGTTCTTCTTGGAGCTCATGTAAGACACAGCCTGGGACACCGTCCGGTCCCATAGATGCTGTGTTTTTTGCTTTGGAGAGGGCAGCTTTCACCTGTGCATCTGTGATGTCAGGGAGGTTACATTCAGTTGGGATAGGCATTTGCTCCTCTGGGGGGGAGGGGGGGGAGAAGTTTGCGCTAAATCTGTCTGCCAAGATGTTGGCTATGTCTGTAGGTTCAGTATATTTTGTACCATTATGCAACAATTCAGAGCATATCTGGGAGTTTCCACCCATATTCCTGACATAACTAAAGAAGGCCTTGTGATTATCTTTAGTGTCTAGGGCAATTTTTCTTTCAAAGCTGGCCTTTGATGATTTTATGAGGGATTGAAGTTTCTTGCTAATACTAATCAGAGATGCCTTCCCTTTTTGAGATTTTGCTCTGTCATGTAGTAGCTTCCTCCTTCTGTTGTATAGCTTATTTATGGCCGGGGTTCACCAGACCAGTCTCCTGTTTTTGGAGGAGTAAGTCTTGGTTTTATTTTGGGATAGCACGATCCATGCATTCCTGCAGGTGCTCATAGAATGCATTTGTAAAGGATTCTGCGGATTTGGCTGTATTATCCTCTGGCCCGGGGGCTTTGAAGGATTCCACCTCAGTCTTGAGAAGTGCAAAGTTGGCTTTTGAGAAATTCTTTACAGTGATTTCCTTGGCTGGGGGTGGGGACAGGATATGGATGTCCAGGGAAATTTGTTTATGGTCTGATCTTACCAATGAGGGGTTTACCTCTGGTGTGGAACATAGAGTCCCCATGTTGGTGATGACCAGGTCCAATATGTTGTTCCCTCTTGTGGGAGTGGTGACCAGTTGTTCCATCGCATTAGAGTTTATAAATTCAAGGAACCGTTGGACGAGGGTGTTTGGGCTTGAGTAGTTTTCCCAGTCAATGTTTGGGTAGTTGAAGTCACCCAATAACATAGTGTTTGGAAAGACCTTGATATTCTCCAGCGTTCTCAGGAATGCCAAGTGGAGTTCCTGTAATAGGGAGGGTGTTCTGTAGCAGGCTACAAACTGAAAGGCAGTTTTGCCCGCTGTTAGTTGCACATGGATGGTTTCCGATGCTTCGTACAGTGCCACTAACCTGGAGGTGTAGGTATCTTTGATGAATATAGATACTCCTCCTCCTTTTGGTCTTTCCACTCTGAATTTTGTGATAAGGCATAGAATCAGAATGAAAAGAGGAAAAGCATTCAAGAATCTCCCTAGCCACTAGATGAAGAAAATGTCCACTGAGAATACCTGCTTGCTCTGTTGCACCACTTAAGAATGTGTGTGTGTGTGTGTGTGGGGGGGGCACACAATACTGAAAAGCAAATAAATCTTATCTCTGGAGTGCCCCACTTTCTGAAGATCTGAACCAGACACTGCTCCTGAATCTGCATTAAGAGGACTGGACAAACAGTTCAGTAATTTTATTAATGTAGTCACTCTACCTGGGATATGAAATGCTGAGAGTCTGATGCATCTGTGTACAGACAATTGCCTTATGAACATCTCTTCTCTTATCAGGTGGCAAGACCTCAAGCCCCCTAGTTTGTTTAGGCATCACATGATGACTGCTGACTGAAATTAATTAGAAAAGGCTCAGAAAGCAGCTTGCATCACAATGAATACCCACAGCATTGACTGCTTGATTTAGAGCTACTCTTCTTTGTGTGTGTGTTGGGGGACCATATCCCTTGAACAGCATACACTAGTGAAGCATTCACTGGTGGGACCTGCTGGAAATTTCATTAGAGGAATAGACGACAAATATGAAGACTTGACAGGACTTATAAACAATTCCCATGCCTAATGCAAGGGGGCTGAAACCAGAAGGAGATCCAAGAGCACAGTGATTCTGAAACCCCACAACCTCACAATCCAAAGCAGTACTAGCATCCCGAGGTATGAAAATGGCACCACTGAGGTTGCTGCGTCAGTGGACGTCAAGAAGCTGAATCTTCATCCAGGTTTTCCTGCCCTCTCCATATGCAGGAATAGCATGCACTGCAGAATGTCTAGGTCCAGCTCACACTAATAATCCTTTGGGAAGATATCAGAGAGAACAACTCCCAGTTTATTTTTACATCTGCTTATTAAGTCAGTTGCTCCAAATGGACCAGTCCCTCAGAACCTGCTGGGCCGTGCAGAAAAGTTCTTGACTTTTTGTATCAATAAACTTTGGCTGACTGATCTGAAGGGACACTCCTAGTATAAGGCTCTTCACAACTGGGCTTCAGTCAGTTAACCGATTGCACTTAGACCCGTCTGGCCATAAGACCCCCCCCCCTTGTGGGTCTTGACTTAATTTGTCAGCCACAAGGACATTTATAATGCTTGGCTTTAAGAATCAAATGTGGAAACTTTTCATTGACCAGAATCAAGACTAATATCCAAACTATGCAAGCAGCAGAAAAGAAATGGAAATCTCACGGTCTAGGCTTGCTCTGCTAATGATACCACAGAATGTGCCTCTGAGTGTGGAAGCTTCTGAGAAAATAATGTCTAAACAGAATGGAAAAGAGGATGAACTCACTCATCAACTTAACAAGGGGGTCTCACTGTATTATATCTACGTTACAGAATAAAAGAAATCCAGACCTTATCCATATAGATTTGATGAAGGCTTATTTTCCTAGCTGTGGAAAATGACACCAGAAAAGTATACATTCCTAGAAAGGGAAAAAAAATTAAATACAGCCCCACCACCTTGAAGTCTAAAGTAAAACAAGGCTTCAGAAAAATCTCCACCTCCAGCCCTCTGGCAATAATGATATCGGATACAATATCCCACTATGGCATTGTAGACAAACTCAAGAGGTTAGGTATAAACCCTTATATCACCTGGTGGACAGACAGCTGGTTCAATGTCAGGACCCAGGAAGTTAGCATTGGGGTGTCCACCTCTACAAAAAGGCCAGACAGAAGCAGAGTGGAGATCAATCCTGGGATCACTCCTTTTTGGCATTTACTTCTCTGGAGTCAAGGCCAATGTCAAGGGCCTCTGGCGGACCAAAGCTGCATACTAATGCAAATTAGGAGAAGTCATAGAAACCTACACTGACACTAAAGTTCTCCAGAAAGGGCTGACATAGGCAAATAACGTGTCAGAGCCATGGACTAAAACTGAATGCCAAGAAATGCATAACAGTATTCTTTGGGAAGTCATAAACCCCTGGTAACTATCATATTGACAACACACCCCTAAGAGCTGACCCAATAGTCACGGACCTGGGGACACAAATATAGAGCAATTGAGCCTTTGGCCATCATGTGTCTGCAGTAGTGAGGAAATCATTCTATGTTGCGCAGTTTATAAACAAAGGAATGGCATCTAAGTCCAAGCAGGTCATTGTTCTACTGTACTCAGCATTCATCAGACCTATCATTAAGTACAATGCCCCCTTTGGTATTCACCCGACCAGACACATTCAACAATTGGAACATCCACAGAAGTTCCTCAGAAACAGAATACAAGGCATAAGTAACATGTCCTATGTAAACTGCCTCAAAGCCGTATCTGTGTACTCTATTTCCCACACGCTGTTGAGGGGAGATCTATGCCAGGAATACAGGGCATTGTCAGACCCCACTCTGATGGACCTCATGCATATCCACAAAACAAAGAGCACCAGAATTAACCATTCTAAAGACTTTGCCTGTGATATAAACAGAACCTGCTGGAGACACAGGTATGTAGCTCAGAGACTACCTCTTCTCTGGAACAGGCTTCTCAACCACATGAAGCAGAGTACTTCCCTAGCCTAATTCAAGTATAACTTGGACAACTGGATAGGGAATGAGAGGTTCATCCCTGGTTTGGAACCTATGTCTCTAGTGGACACAGGTAGCCTCTAAATGGTTCACCTCTCATAAAAAATGACTAACAGAAGAAAGACAGGACAGAAACAGAAAGTATAAATATTTAACTAAGGAACTGCTTAAAGAAACAGGCAGGGGTAGTTCTTAAGTGAGGGAGAGGAAGAGACAGATCACCAACAGAATGAAAGAAAAAACATTTGTGATGCAGAGGACAGACTATATCAGCATTGTTAGCAGTTAAAATGAATAATGAAAGATTGTAATGGAGCCTGTAAAAATTCTGAAAGGGGATAAAAAAGGTGAGAGAGGAAGACAGAATGAGAAGGAAATAGCAGTATGCAACTGAAATGCATATGGAGAACTGGTATGGGGTGGTATATGAACAAACCTGGAAAAAGCCCTTGGAAAATTAGAAACGGCAGTACTACTACGGAAGTGGTTACAATCTTGAACTTTGAAAGAAAAGTAAAATAGTGCTCTGAGTTACAATAGTTTAACATAGGAGTTTTTTTAAGAAGATGGCGGAAGGGCAATTAAAGATCTTTAAAGTCTTGAATGAGTAGTTAATGAAAGGGATATTACAGAAGGAGGTAAACTGAAATTCATTTGGAAGGGAGAGACAGCAAGAGAGTTTAATAAACTGGAGACCTTTTGGTATTATAAATACAGACTTTTAACATTTTAAAGTTTTACAAATTAGAAGGTCACCAAAGCAATGGATGAGGTTAGAAGAAGAAATGGGAAGAAGTATGTGGGTCTAGCAAATGACATGAAAGGATTTCTGATTGCAGTACAGAAGACAGGCTGGGTGGGGGCAAGAATGGTTGCATGTGATAAGGCAAAGGGTTCTGCAATGGACGTGAAGGATAGATAATGAAAGTTTTAAAGAAATGCTAGTTTGAGTAAAGGTTTGTAAGGCTAACAGAAAATGAATATGGAAATAGCTTTATACTACCAGTGGTGAATGAATGGTTTGAGAGAGGAATACAAATGGAGATGGGTGCAAAGCAAGGAAGACAAACGTGTTCAACTTTAATCAGCCAGGTTACAAATATAGTTATAAGACAGGTAAAAGAAGTAACCTAGGGTAGAAAGAAAAATATGTGAAGGATTGAAAAACTCCCGATAGTGCTGAGGCATGCTGAGCTGACTAGTAATGAGTTGTCAAAGCCTGGTACAGTTTGCAGTATCAGCAGATTAAACAAGGAGAAAAGCAAAGGCATGTGTAATCTGGTATAGTTGGAGAAGGATTATTTTCATTTTGTTTTTCTTTTAGAAAAGCATATTATCTTATTAAGGGATGAATCTGGAAGCCAGAAAGCAGTAGAGATGGAATGGAAGAGCGTTTATGACAGGATGAGGGAAGTGGTCATGGTGACTGGGTGTTGAGGTAGATCATACACAGTGACTTACAGAAAAAAGTACTTCATAAAAGTTATTACTATAAACCTTAGTTATTTAGAGCAGGGGTTTATGAAACTGAAAAGTGAGCTTTTACAGAGATTTTTCTTTGCTATTTAGGGAGCAACATTAAATACAATCACAATAGGAATTTTGTGCAATGAAGAGGGTGGGCTATGAATGGTTAACCCAATGGTTTAGTCTTCTTTGAATTTTTGCTCTACAATGTTATGTTGGGAAAATGGAAGGGGGGTGACCCTGTAATAAGAATCAATAAAATCACTATTATTGGGGAAGCACTTGGGCTTCGGCCCAGTTATTTTACATTAAGAAGGTGTGCTCTGTACTCTTGTGGGAGGAGAGGATAGATTCTGCCCTTCTGAGCTGGGAGTTTGTGGTTAAAGGCTTATTGTGCCTGCTTATTTGAACTGTTTCTTTCTGAAATCGGTACGCCTTGTTTAAATCAGTTTGCTCATTTGCTACTGTTACATTAAAAAAAAAAAAATACACTATATGCATCGACGCTTAGCTAGGGTTAAACCATTCCCGGCGCCATAAAGTCTTCTCTTCAAATTTTCCCTTAGAACTAGACATTTTTTAGTTTTAGCACTCAAATCTGTTTCTTTGAGCTCAGCACTTGTTCAGAACTCGTGAGCACTAAATAAGCTACAAATTACTACAGCACTCAACTTTCCTCACTTCTCTAGAGGAAAACAGCTTTTAGTACTTAATAAATAAGTGCCTATCCAGGCATGTCTAAGGGTCAGCTCCCGGTGTTTTCTCCTGTCTACCTGATGAATCTGGGCATCTTGGGGCAATGCAGCAATTGCCTCATGTACACAGACAACACTCTAATCCTACCACCCAACACTACAACCTGTGAGAGATGTACTTATATAGCCAATCTGGAAGCAAAGCTCTCTTCACCCAAGAATGGACTAGACAGTCAAGAGGAGAAGGTAAACACTTCTACCACACCACACTCATCACATAGTCCCTCAAAACCTACACTACCAAAACAGACAGACACACAGAAACAGAAAACACAAACCTACATTCGCTCAAGCAACATAGACCTCCAAAGCAGAAACACAAGCAACCTCCACCCCAACACAATAATTGACACATAGCCCACAAACTCAGTGTGCCACTCAACCACAGCCCATAAGACATAACAACGTACCCAACACTCTAGTCATAGGTGACTCTATAGTCAAGCACACTGATCTTCCACTCACCAGGCTAAACAAGGAGAAAGTCAGCTGCCTGTTGGGTCACAGGATCTGCCACATAACGCATGCACTCCGGTCACTCCACAACAAGTACAAATATGACTCTGTCTTTGTCCATGTTGGTGTGAATGACCTGAGACGTACCTCCCTGGACTACATGAAAACATACATGGAGGAGCTCTCCGATCTTGTAGCCCAGGCAGGTATGACCCTAGCCCTAAGTAGCATCCTGCCACCACAGTACAAGTACAAAATGACTGACTTCAACAATTGGCTAAGCTTCTGGCGTCATTCTAAGGGGATCCAGTATCTGTCTGCCTGGGATGACATGATCGACAGACCACGATGCTTGGCTAGAGATGGCCTGCACCTGTCGCCCTTGGGATTCCGGATACTGGCTAAGGCTCTTGCCACCCCTATAGTGCCTTTTTAGGCAAGGTTTAAATGACAAATTCACCACCGTAATATGTACAAACAAGCAAGCAAAATCTGAGGGTAATGCTACTCATTGCTAGAAGTCTAAACCTCAAAATGCATTCACTCGAGGCACTCCTTAAAATGGAGAACATCAACATCTGTGCAGTGACAGAGACCTGGTTCAAGGCTCCAGAGAGCACCCCTGCATTACCAGGCTATAATTTACACCACGCCTTTCGGCCACCTAACCTGGACTGAAACACTAAAGACGGAGGCGTGTCCATATTCATTGAGGATATCCACACCTCCAGGCTAGTTGCTCATCATAATGCATCCGAGATTATCCAAGTGCAACTAACTCTGGGCAAGACCGCAATCCAAATTGTAACTTGCTACAGATCCCCCACCATGCCCTAGGATTCCCACTCCTCATTTCTTGATCCACTAGAAAATATTAGGGTACAACCCAACACCCTAATAATGGCTTATTTCAACTACCCCACCATTAACTGGGAAGACTACTCATGTACCAACTATTTTGCTCAACGTTTTCTGGAATTCATAAATTTCAACGCCTTGGATCAACTTATCCACACCCCCACCAGGGGCAGCAATATCCTAGACCTGGTCATTACCAACATGGGCAACCGGTGTTCCACACGAGAGGTCAATTCCTCGCTGGTCAGATCTGACCACAAGCTAATCACCCTAGACATCCACATCCCGCCTCCACCCACCATTAGGGAAACCACCGTAAAAAAATTTCTCCAAAGCCAACTTCACGCTTTTTAAGACAGAAGTAGCAAACTTCACGACACCCTTTCAGAAGGACAATAGAGGTACGACTACTGAATCTTACACAAATGCACTTTATAAGCACTTACACGAGTGCATGGATCATGCTATCCCTAACAGAACCAAGATGCTATCCTCCAAAAAAAGGAAGCCAATCTGGTGGTCCCCTGCCATAAACAAACTCTACAACAGAAGAAAGAAACTTGCAAAGAAGAGTAAAATCCCATGATTGGAAGAACTCCCTGGTCAGTCTCAGTAAGAAGCTGAGATCCCTCATAAAATCGTCCAAAGCTAGTTACGAAAACAAAATCACCACCGATTCTAAAGACAACCACACAAAGCATTCTATAGCTATTTAAAGAATCTCAATGGCAACACTCAGACCTGCTCTGAGTTGCAGCACAATGGCACTAAATATACAGAACCAACTGATATTGCCAACATCCTGGCAGATAGGTTCAGTGCTAAATTTACCCCCCTCTCACCCCTAGAGGGCCCATCTGTATGCCGGAAGAATGCAGAGTTCCTGTAATCATGGCTGCACAGGTAAAAACCACACTCTCCAAAGCCAAGAACACACCATCCATGGGACCTGACAACATCCCAGGCTGCATTCTACATGAACTACAAAATGAACTGGCACCCCATCTAAGCACCATGTTCAATCATAGCCTCACCTCAGGCTTTGTGCCCACTGAATGGCACACAGTGACGGTTATCCCATTCCACAAAGGGGGAGCCACCACAGACCCCGGGAACTACCACCCCGTTAGCCTAACGAGCCTGGTCTGCAAGGCCATGGAACGTATAATCATGGAATTTATAAACAAAGACATTGGTAATCTCCAAATTCTGGACTCCACCCAGTTCGGGTTTGTAAAAGGCAGATCATGTCTCCTAAACCTGATAGATGTCTTTGAAGCAGTCACCAAAGCCGTAGACGAGGGTAAGGTGGTTCACACAGCCTATCTAGATCTCGCCAAGGCTTTTGACACCATCCCCCACTCTGGAATTATAGATAAACTCACTAAGCTAGGTATAAATCCCTATGTCACAAGATGGGTTGCCAACTGGCTCACTGACAGAACCCACACTGTGGAAGTAGCAGACTCCAAATTAGACTTCAGACCAGTGACAAGTGGAGTA
The DNA here is from genome assembly GCF_019279795.1 of Protopterus annectens. Taxonomy (NCBI): domain Eukaryota; kingdom Metazoa; phylum Chordata; order Ceratodontiformes; family Protopteridae; genus Protopterus; species Protopterus annectens. The sequence continues at coordinate 1,611,724,386 of NC_056731.1, forward strand.
CCACAGGGTTCAGTCCTGGGTCTTCTCCTGTTTGGTATCTACTTTTCTGAAGTACAGGCTAACACAGAAGGTCTTTGGCTAATGAAGTTCTCGGATTACTGCAAACTAGGAGCCATAATCGAAACTCCTAACGATGTGGACATCCTACAAAAGGGCCTCACTGAGACAGATGCCTGGTGTCAAAGCCATGGCCTCAAGCTCAATGCCAAAAAGTGCATTGTCATCCCCTTTGGTAAAAACTCTGTACCCATGAGCTACCACATAGGTGGTAGTCTACTTAACACCGAAAGTATGATAAGAGACCTTGGGACACAGGTGGACAGTAGTCTCTCCTTTGATAATTACATCGCCACAGTAGTCAGGAAATCCTTCTACGTGGCACACCTCATCACAAAAGGGTTATCATCCAGGAAAAAAGAGGTCATTGTTCCTTTTTACTCTTCACTCATTAGACCCATTATAGAGTACAATCTACCTTTTGGTATGTACCTCACAAGACATCTACAACAACTGGAAAGGCTGCAGAAATACCTCACAAAGAGGATTACCGGCCTCAAACATATGCCCTACACAGACCGTCTCAAAAAACTCCAGCTTTACTCAGTCGCATATCACCTACTCAGAGGTGATCTCTGCCTAACATACAAAGCCATGTCAAACCCAGAGCTGTTGGACATGCTCCACTTAAAGAAATCCCAATACCTCCGAGCTACACACTTAGGGACCTAAACCTTGTCACCACAATAAACAGAACATGTTGGAGGGATAGATTCCTGTCCCAGAGACTTCCCATACTCTGGAACAAACTACCTAGCTATATCAAACAAAGCTCCTCATTAGTACTCTTCAAGAAAAATCTTGATGATTGAATGGGAAATAGGAAATTCACCCCGGAGATCACCTCTGTGGCTCTGCTCAACAGTGGCACAGGAAAATAATTTTTTTGGATGGCGAAAGCCAGGGTACCTTTTTGGCTAGGCTTATAATGGCCCTAGGGCCAATAGCCTAGTACCTACCTATGAACCTATGAGCAGAAAAAAATAGATAAGAAGTGGGAACTGCATGAATATTTTGAGCATTGTGGACAGAAAATAAAAGTGGATGGAAGTCTTATGAACAGGGTGCGAGGTATGAGGAAATAATGAAAAACATTTTCTGTTACAAAGGTTGGGAACTATTATGGGATATTAGGCTGTTAACATGAAAACAGATGCAATAGATAAACTCAGCTCAGACACATTTATGGCATTCTTCTTATAAAATGTTGGCTATAAAGGTGGAAATAAAGCAGAAAAGAATGGAAAGGGATATGTGTTTGGTTCTGAGTAGTGAAAGAGAGATGACAGGGGCATACACTTTTGTATTACAAAAAGAATAAAATGATTTTGGAAAAAGTGGCAAAAGAGTCACCATGTGTGGAAAAGGAGGGGCTAGTATTAGATATGAATAATGCTTGCAACGGATTTTATTTTATGTTATTTATATTTGATTACTGGGGCAATGCAATCATCAATATTGACTAATTTTAGGCTCATTCTGGAGATTTTTACAGGTGTATAACAAAGACAAATATATAACCTGAAGAGCTATAAGATTAACTATAACAGAACGCTGATTAAAATGCAAAAGTAGAGAGACAAATAAGCCAAGAAGTAAAATGACATAATGTCAGAATCTAATGCAGGATGCCCTAAGGCCTGCCCTGAAACAGTGAAAGTGCTGACCACTCGGTTTTGACGAACACACTGTTTTAGTGTTGATTGGAAGAGGAATAATAGAGTATGTTGTAGTTACAAAGTTATCACACTCAGCCTCCCTGAAAAGCATATAAATGGGTGCTGAAAAGGAAACTTCTCACTTCCGATGTGGATATGGAGACAGCATGTGAGCAGATCCTACAGGCTGTCTTATGGAAAGTGCTACAACATGACTGATTCTATGTGCCATTTTATTCCTGCATCTGAGGAAAAAGACTTGTGCCTGCATTCTTGGTGTTACACTGACTACTTTCAAGACAGAAGACTGACAAGTAAGACACTTATTTTCTCTCCTGTTAATGGTTTTTCATGGGCAAGATATCAAGATGCAGCCACGGTCTACAAATATCCAGGTTTAGAGACATGAGAGTGGCTTTTTTTGTTTTATTTTGTTAAGATTATGTCGTTCTATTTGCCTCAAGGGACTGTGAGCTCCTACATGCAATTGGCACAATTTAATGCTGTGTTTTAAGTTGCTGAGATGAAAAATCATAACTTCCAAATTAAATTTCACAGTTTTGTTCAAGGAAAGAATGGATGTCCCTTTGCTAATGAACAGGAATGGGAGTTTTTATTTTCTTGGGGTCTATTCAGCAATCAAAGAGGTGCAATCATTACTAGCTGCAGTACTGAAGGGGAAATGAAGCAAAGCATATAGTCATGCGAAATTGGATACACAATGTGTTGTGATCAAAGAAGACACCTCATTTGGGACTCGTACTCAAAGACCACCTACATACCATGCAAGTGTCACTTCTGCTGAACCACCAAGAGCCCAAGGACAGACCAATATTGAGTTTTCACTTAACAGCCTTATCATTTCAACAAGAAAAACCCACATTAACTAAGCTTTACTTTAGCGCTTTTGCAGGACTGATTCACAAACCAATATCGATGCACAAGATAGAGAGAAACAGATAATTACATAATCACCTAAACTAAGCTCTGAGCCTTTGCCTGATTCGCTGTTAGCATTGCATATTAAAAGACAAAATAAGTAAACAGATAAAAACATAAATAATCACAACCTAAGCCCCGAGCCTTTCCTAGCTTCATATACAAACTGCCAGCATTACATACTGACGCACACAAATAAACAAATAATAAATTACCTAAACTAAACTGTGAGCCTTTGCTGGTGTGATTCACTATTTGTCAGCATTCACCTAGAGGGAACTATGCCATGCATAAGTGGGTTGTCTGATATTTTACTTACCTCCTCCTGTAGTGGTCAATATTGAAGCTCCCTATTTTACACTTCACCTTTGTATAAACATCTTGGACATCTACTGATGCACTTAGATCTTCTAATTCACTGATGACACAGACTTCTGCAAACAAAGAAATCACCATCAGATAAGTAAACATCTAAATGCATGATATTTTAACATACTTAATTTGGTACAGACAGAAGTGTCTTGCCAAATGTCACTAATTTACAAGACTGAAGCAGAAATATCTGTTATGGAAGACACTAACTGGAAAAGTTTAAAATTTGCATTTGCAGGGCACTCCCTGTGTTGGGGCTGCACCCCCAGCAAACTTAAATTTTTTGACATGTTTTGCTTTTGCTCCATCATGCCTGCCAACCACCTTAACCTCTATAGCAATTGTATCCATTCATTTTCCCATCCAAAGTGAGACAGCAGTTATCCAGGAAACCATCAGAGGGATTGCTCTTTAAGGCCCTATTATTTCATAGGTCCAGACGTCTGCATAGCATCTGATAAGCCCAAACATAACACAGTTTCTGGCCGAGTAGAAAAAGCTACATCTCGTATCTGCATATCTAAAGATTTTTTTAATATGTTAAGTGAATTACTTCACCTAATCTCCACTGGCAATTTGTTCCAATACATCATAATGGACTGAGGAATACATTTTAATGAAGATGAGGTTTGACGGCTGTCCAATGAATATGTAAAGCCTGTGTCTCTAGACTTTCCCTATGTCTGAAGACAGAAATCCACTTTCATTGCGTGCTCCCCAATTATCCTTGTTAATGTGCAGAAAGGATAAGAACAGCTTCTTCCATGTTTGTTAAAATACCTCAAGGGAATGATACTGGCCATTATAACCTGCAGAATATTTGGTATAAGCAAAATCTTTCAGGCAAAAACTACTGAATGCATGGCCATGATTTCTTGGAAATGTATATGTTGCTTCGGCTGGGAGATTGTGAATATTTTGAAATAAATGCTGCCACAGCCAAAATTCAAAAAGTGTGACAGATTAAGAAACTTGACACTAACATACAAGGACTCCAGTGCTGACACCAACTAATTTGGCAGTTCAGTGTTTCAGAAAATAGTTTAATGCAAGAGGTATATGTGTACACGTTGAAAAAGGTTGCTCTATTTAGTGAGAAGTTAAAACCACTTTATTTTTTTCAATGCAGATTGGCTGAGTTAATGAAAAGCATGTCAACTCTTACGTGATTATGACAGAAACAGGACTGTATGGCAGAAATAAAATATTATGATAATGAAGATGGCCAAAGGTCAGAAAGGGAGCACCACAATATGCTGCATTGCACTAACAGAAACCCAGGAAAAGTTTTGTAACAGAGTGTTGAAGTAACAAATAAATATATTTAAAATGTATGAACTGAAGCGGTATATCTGAATGGCTTGTTCGATGTATACATGAAGTGGCTATATTCAGCCACATGTAATGGAGAGTCAGTGTTAACAGTAGTAACAAGTCACTGAACCTATCAAACAGAAAAGGTGTGTGGTTCATGACAAGGGAAGCTAAGATGATAAAACAGTTGTAACACATAGGGAAGCAATCAAATGACGTAGAAAATAAGGAAAGAAAATAGAATGTAGGGCTGTATGTAGTTTTGGTAGGTACAGTAAAACATGAGCAACTTCTGGGTTAATACTACTACTGAGTAAACGGCTTTATTAGTGCTATTCTGTTGCTTCGGGCTACAGAAAAAGCAAAGGATAATTGGTTACGAGCTGTATGCAGCTGTGAGTCTAGTACTATTTTCATTACTAGAAAGAGAGAGGCAGCACTTTCAGTAAACAACTCCAAAACTCATGGACACTACACTACTGCCCATTTACCCCACACAAATTACTAAGCAACTGGAAGCATGGATTTGCACTTTCCAATCATCTCAGTAGCCAGCTTGGCAGACATAGTCATCTTGAGACAACAGAGCAAATGTCTCATGTTTACTGAAAGCCATCTACTACTTAGGCAAACTGACAGTGTGTGTGAGAGATGTAGTTTTATTATGTTATGTTACTTGAGGCAAAGCTCTCACACATAGCTACAGCAAATAACATGCAGGTTGTCAGTACCACACAACACCAAACTAAACCAATCACACATAGCTCAGACAAAAAACATAGACCTACATATGCGGAGGCTCATAAAACTAACCTAAACCACAAAGGCCTCCAAAATGTAACCTAAGATGCATGTACCCTCATAAACAGACAATACAGACAGTGCCCACCATAATGTATATCTAAGAGTCACAACGACTTGGTTCAAAAACCCATGAGGCAAACCTCCACACAACCTAATATCCTAGTAATGGATGACTCCATAGTGAGGCACACCGATGCACCACTCACTTGGTTGTGCAAGGAGAAGATTACAGTCAGTTGCCTGTCAGGTGCCAAGATTTACCACATAGGTTCATAGGTAGGTCCTAGGCTATTGGCCCTAGGGCCTATACAAGCCTAGGCAAAAATGTACCCTGGCTTTCGCCACCCAAGAAAATTATTTTCCTGTGCCCTTGTCAAGCAGAACCACAGAAGTGATCCCTGGGGTGAATTTCCTATTACCCATCCAATCATCAAGATTTTTCTTGAAGAGTGCTAATGAGGAGCTCTGTTTGACATAGATAGGTAGTCTGTTCCAGAGTATGGGAAGTCTCTGGGACAGGAATCTATCCCTCCAGCATGTTCTGTTTATTGTGGTGACAAGGTTTAGGTCCCTAGAGTGTGTAGCTCGGAGGGATTGGGATTTCTTTAAGTGGAGCATGTCCAACAGCTCTGGGTTTCTCATAGCCTTGTATGTCATTCACCTCTGAGTAGGCGATATGCAACGGAGTAAAGCTGAAGTTTTTTGAGACGGTCTGCGTAAAGCATCTGTTTGAGGCCAGTAATCCTCTTTGTGAGGTATTTTTGCGGCCTTTCCAGTTGTTGTAGATGTCTTGTGAGGTACATACCAAAAGGGGCGTTGTACTCTATAATGGGTCTGAGTGATGAGTAGAGGGGAACAATGACCTCTTTTTTTCTGGATGAGAAACCTTTTGTGATGAGGTGTGCCACGTAGAAGGATTTCCTGACCACTATGTCGATGTGATTATCAAAGGAGAGGCTACTGTCCACCTGTGTCCCAAGGTCTCTTATCACACTTTCAGTGTTAAGTAGACTACTGCCTATGTGGTAGTTCATGGGTACAGAATTTTTAGCAAAGGGGATGACAATGCACTTTTTGGCATTGAGCTTGAGACCATGTCTTTGACACCAGGCATCTGTCTCAGTGAGGCCCTTTTGTAGGATGTCCACATCGTTAGGAGTTTCAATTATGGCTCCTAGTTTGCAGTCATCTGCGAATTTAGTTAGCCAAAGACCTTCTGTGTTAGCCTGTACTTCAGAGAAGTAGATACCAAACAGGAGAGGACCCAGGACTGAACCCTGTGGTACTCCACTTGTCACTGGTCTGAAGTCTGATTTGGAGGCTGCTACTTTCACAGTGTGGGTTCTTTCAGTAAGCCAGTTGGCAACCCATCTTGTGACATAGGGATTTATACCTAGTTTAGTGAGTTTATCTAATTCCAGAGTAGGGGAAGGTGTCGAATGCCTTGGCGAGATCTAGATAGGCTGTGTGAACCACCTTACCCTCATCTATGGCTTTGGTGACTACTTCAAAGAAGTCTATCAGGTTTAGGAGACATGATCTGCCTTTTACAAACCCAAACTATGTGGGGTCCAGGGTTTGGAGATCTCCAATGTCTTTGTTTATGAGTACCATGATGATACGTTCCATGGCCTTGCAGACGAGGCTCATCAGGCTAATGGGGCGGTAGTTCCCGGGGTCTGTTGTGGCCCCCGCCCTTTGTGGAGTCGGATAAATGCCGCGGTGCGCCATTCAATGGGCACAAAGCCTGAGGTGAGGCTATGCTTGAACATGGTACTTAGGTGGGGTGCCAGTTCATGTAGAAGGCAGCCTGGTATGTTGTCAGGTCCCATGGATGCTGTGTTCTTGGCTTTGGAGAGTGAAGTTTTTACCTGTGCAGCCGTGATTACAGGAACTTTGCATTCTTCCGGTATAAAGATGGGCCCTTTAGGGGGTGAGAGAGGGGTAAAGTTAGCACTGAACCTATGTGCCAGGATGTTGGCAATATCAGTTGGTTCTGTATAGTTATTGTCATTGTGCTGTAACTCAGAGCAGATCTGAGTGTTGCCATTGAGATTTTTGACATAGCTATAGAATGCTTTGTGGTCGTCTTTAGAATCAGTGGCAATTTTGTTTTCATAACTAGCTTTGGAGGATCATTCATGCACTCAAGTCCTTGTACCATAAGAACACATATAACACAGTCATGGTGCACGTGGCGGTAAATGACTTTTGATGCACCTCCCCAGACTATGTGAAGATGGACATGACTAAGATCTCCAAATGTGTGTCTCAGGCAGGTACGAACCTAGCCTTGAGTAACATTCTACCTTAACTAAGAATGCTGCCAAAATGCAAACAAAAGATTACTGATTTCAACAATTGGCTTAGCTTCTGGTGTTATTCTAAAGTGTATGCAATATATATCAGCCTGGAAAGAGACGGTAGACAGTTCTAATCGTGTTGCCAGGGATTGCCTGCACACATCCCACCGAGCTTATGTACATTAACTTGTTCAGCCCCATAGTGCTTTTTAGGCAATGTTAGTCTTTCAAAGCTTTCAACATACAAAACAGAATATGGATAAAATAAAGGCATTGTTGCTCAACACTAGGAGCCTTACCAAAATACCACTCCTTATCTGGAAAAACCTGACGTGCATCGTCACAGATATCTGGTTCAAGATCAATGGCAGCATTCAATCAGTGCATAGTGTCAGTGTATCTGTTTCAAATCAATGGCAGAATTCCATCAGGGTATCGTGTCAATGTTTAACCACTTTCAGGCCCAATGTACTAGAGGAGGACACTAAAAGTGGTGGTGTATCATATTCTTTAAAAAAAAAAAAAAAAGGTTCACCTCCAGACTTGATAGACAAGATAATGACCTGGAATTCCCCCACATCCAACTTACTAATGATACAACTCCTTATTATATGACAGCTAACAACAGGACTCCCTGTATGTCCCCCTCAGCCCATACCGTCTAACTGGTAAGAAGTCGCTGTTCATTAACTCAAACACCATCCTCCTAGTAGACTTCAACTGCCCTTCCATTAACTGGGAGACTTGTACATCCTCAAACTTGCATGCCCAAAAATGTATGGGCTTTAATCAATGGACCAGTTATTCTTCACCCCAATTAGGAGCAATAGAATCCTGGACTTGGTCCTTACCAATATGAGGCAGCTTTTCCCCCCAACAACTGCAATTTACTCCCTGGTCAATTTGGACCACAAATCAGTCACATTCACTTTAAGACTGAAGTCCGAAGCATCTGCCAATACTTCCGTATTCAGAGATTTTTGCCACAGCTAATCTACTAAAACTGAGTGATGACCTGACTAAACTCAAAAGCCTCTTCCATCTTGGTGAACCCACTGCTTATACAGAATCCTTTACCAGCAAATTCTGTGCACATGTGAACTGTTGCATAGATGAATCTGCCCCCATCAGAAGTAAATACAATGCCAATTTTAAAATTAAACCGCTGTGGTGGAATCCTCATATAAACAGGCCCATATAAGAAAAAAAATACACTGTATGCAAAAATAAATTTTCCCCTCATGATGCCAATAATGTCCTTTTAAACTTAACAAGGAATGCCAAACTCTGTCCAAATCAACCAAAGCCATATATGAGGTAAAATAGTCACCCAGGTGAAGGGTAATCACAAAGCCTTCTTTAACGTTAGAAATTTCGGAAACAATGCCTTTCACTGTACAGAGCTAACAGTAAAGAATATTACATACTCGGACCCAGAGAACATAGCCTATATTCTGGCAAACAAATTAAGTTTAAACTTCACACCCCCATACTCTCAGACCACATACATGCATGCATCTACACCCTCCTCAAATTTTCAAAAAAACAAGTCATCAAGGCACTATCTAAGGCTAAGAACATTACTTCTATGGGAGTGGAAAACATATCAGGCTGTCTACTGGTTGGCCTGAAATATGACTTGTCTGACTCCCTAAAGAGGATAGTCAATATCAAGTCTCCAAACAGGTTTTGTACCAGATGAATGGAGGACAGCAACAGTCGTCCCCTTGCACAACGGTGGGGCTTCAATGGTCTTGGGTAATTAGACATATAAGGCTGATCAACCTCATCTGTAAAGCTATGAGAACAATCTTTATAGAATTAATAGATAAGGACTGGGGTGCAGATTAAGCAATAAGGACACAGGTAACCTACAAACTCTCAACCCAAGCCAGTTTGGACTCATCAAGGGCAGAACCTGCCAACTTTACCTGATTGACTTATTCATGAAGGTGACCAAAGCAATGGATGAGGGCAAATCAGTACATACTGCATACATACACCTTGCAAAGGCTTTCAATACCATCCAACACTCAGGTATAATAGATATACTCTCCTAGCTAAAACCCTATGTAATCGCTGCATAGCAAATTGACTCAAACAGAACTCAGCAGGAAATGGGGGGGGTTGGCTGTACCTTGTCTAAAAGACCCATCTCTATGGTGACAGGTTCAGTCCTTGGGCCACTCGTCTTTGGCATTACTTATCAGAAGTCAAAGCAAATGTTAAGGGTTTATGGCTGACCAAGTCTGAAGAGGACTATAAATTTGCTGCCAAAATAAACTTCACTGAGGACACCAAATTCCTCAAAAGATGGCCTTTCCCAAGCCAACAGCTGATGTAAAATCAATGGACTAAAAGTAAATGCCAAGAAATGTGTAATCATATCCTTCAGAAAGCATGACTACCTTTGTAACTATCACACTGGCAACACAACCCTGAAAGCTGATCCCATAGTCGGGGTCTGAGAAACTATGTCGACAACAAACTGTCCTTTGATCACCATATATCCACTATTGCAAGATAGTCCCATTTCTTCCCTCAGCTTACATCTAAAAGTATAATATCCAGCTTCAGGGATGTAATCAGTCTACTGTGCTCATCTCTCATTAGGCTGATGACTGAATATAATTCCCCATTTGGTATGTGCAAGTCCAAACATTTGTCAAAACTGGATCACCCACAATGCTTTCTCACTAAAAAAAAGTCAAGAGCCTAAATCACAAAAACTATGCAGAGTGTTTCAAAGCCTTATCCCTTTACTTGGTATTACACAGGCTACTAAAGAGCAACATCTGCCTCCATATAAAGCCTCAACAGACCCTATCCTGCCAGACCTATTACACATTCACAAGTCCAATGTAAGTGAAAACACTTGCTCAAGGCATCTCAATCTCTTTTGCAACATAAACAGAACATGTTAGAAGGATATTTTAAGTATCACAGAGAATAGGAATGGTCCTCCACGCCACAAAAACTGACATATTTCTCTTACTCTACTCAAACGTAATTAGGATGAATAGATGGCAGACTACAAACTCACCCCTAGTTTAGTACCCATGTCCCTCATGGATAGGGACAAGTAAATGTCCTAACGTGTTTTTGTTCTGTCTGCCTATGTGTTGTTTGTATGCAAAATATAAGGGCTGAAAACTACCATGGGACTGTACACCTAGGCTTCTTAAGACCTCACAGATCAATAGCCTAGTAAGTATCTATGAGCTTGATGGAAAATGTAAAAAAAAAAAAACAAATGGAGTAGGGTGAGAAAGATTGTACTGAGAATAGTACAGAAGAACTTGCCACTATTAAAGAATTATGTCAAGTATGGAAAAATCAAGGCTAGTTTTCAAATTTTATCAATATGAAAAACATCAATGTAGTAACTACGGGCATTAGACCTTGTGCAACTGGAGTTCCAGAATACAAGGTAAAAGTTGTTATGCAAGACTTAATATTCATCATAATCTCTGGTTCATGTACTATGCTGCTGTTCACTGGATCATAGGTAGTTACTAGGCATGCAGTGTAGGGGACCATTATGAAACTTAGCCCCAAATTCCACGTTGGCCCTAAAATACTGTCTGTTTTAAATGAGTTGCACAAGGTCACACAGTAAGCAAATGAGGACTTAGGGCCACTAACCCTGTACTGCAAGAATTACAGCTCACAGTCTTAACATCCTGCCCTTAGTAAAACAAGTGGCTTTGCTGATGCTTTTTTACAGATTTATTTATTTATAAATAGAGAAGGTAACAGCTAATTCTGTAAGTTCCATATGTAAATGGGGCTGCCAACTCCCCATCACTCCCATTTTTTTTATTAAGCTGGCTATAAGGGAGGGAGTTAAGGGGGCAGCAGCCCCACTTATGAATCGAAATGACCAAAAAAAATCTTCCAGAATATGTCAGAAGACTGTCAAACTATGCTACTGTCATAACAATTTGAAAGCTAAGAAAATGCATTGGAAGGTCCAACGCTTTAAATTATCATCACTGTCTGTAGAGGGGAGACCAATGTTTGCAGAACATGATTATTCTGAGAAATTATATAATTTGCATTTTTGAGGATGCAGTGTGTGAATATAAATAAGGAGACTGAAATGCATATTGTTTCGAATTTTCTTTTGGGGGGGGGGTAAAGGCCTGACTTCTAACAGCATGCATGAAGTCACAGGAAACACAAAAGAACTACCTGTAAGAATAACTCAAACAGAATAAAATGGTAAGAGGACTGGTGAAGTAGAAGCGGCAAAATGAAAGGAAAGAGGATGAATAGGAAAACAGGTCAGACAAAAATGGGCAGATGCTTGGATATGTGAGAAATCTCAGGAACAAGATGGCTAGACTGACTAGAAAGTTCTAAGAGAAGGTATGATCTAGGGAAGATTGAGGTGTAGCACATTAAAAACATGGTCATGAGCACTTTCCAATGATTCTATGCAAATGACAAACTTGGCTTAAATATGTGATGTTGGTGTTATCTGTCATGTATAACCCCCCACCCCAAACCCATCCCAAATAATAATAATAATAATAATAATAATAATAATAATAACAATAATAATCTAATTTTCTTATTTTTCCCTCCTCTTAAAAAAAATCTTTACCATTACCGATACTGGAGCTCTTCCAAGGTTCCTTTAACAGCTTTAAGAGTGGGAAATAAACCAGCTTACTCTGCTTGGCACTTTGTCTACTCCAATTTGGGAATAAGGTCTTCACAGAGATCTTCCTTCCTTCCTTTGGCAGAAGGCAAAAGCACCCACCACATGAAAACATCTCATTGGGTTGCTGCAAGAAGCACCATGGAGCAATTCCTTTTGGCTCAAACTGACAGCCTGAGACTACAAGTGAAAGACATGAGGCACAATGCCAGGGCACTTCTATGGGTTAGGCTTGTAAAGGCTCCAGAGCCATTAACCTAGTACATACCTATGAACCTATGAAGAAGTGAAAGAAGTTGTGGAGTGGTGGAAAAAAATACAAGTGTAAGACCAAGTTTGTTTGTTTGTTTTTCCTTCTTTTTCTTCAAGCCCTGCATATGCAACTTATCTAAAATGTATGAAGGTAAATAGTTTAACTGTGTGTGTGTGTGTGTGTGTGTGTGTGTGTGTGTGTGTGTGTGTGTGTGTGTGTGTGTGTGTGGAAGGCATACATGCTCTGAACTGTCCCTGATTTTTGCATAATGTGTCTGATTTTGACTCATATTTTGGTCTGTTCCTTGCAAAGTTCTTGTAGTATGGCAAATAAATGAGGAGTGAAGTCTCTAAACAAAGCCAGACATTTGATTTTCAGACTTCTGTAACATTCAGAAAAAGCATACTAATGCAAAGCTTGTTACTCAAGCAACTTTTTTAAGCATATAAAAACAATACAGGTCTTTATTGTTGCCCTTTATCCTCTATGTTTTAGGTTCTCCTTGATTCTTGAGCTAACAGGTTGAAATGTATGGGAGGGGTTGCAGTGTTTTGAACAATGTATTCTGATATTGAGATAAGAAGATAAACTCACGTATGGTAGTTACTTATGCATTTATTCATTCATTTGACTGCTATCCAATTTCATAGGTGTACAGTTGCAGTCACAACAAAGGCAATAAATGATGATCACATCTGTGACTGAGCCTCCATGTGGTGTTTATATAGAATATACATATGGCTGTGAAATACATTTTCTCAAAAGTCCCTGATCTCACAAAAATGTCTCTCATATTGCTGCATGTTAGGTCTATTCGTCATAACACGCATGTTTTTTGGGGTTGGGGCGAAGTGAGAAGGGTATCCATTAAATAAGCATATATTTGAGGCTCAGACTTACTAACCTTCAGAAAAATGCAAAGCCTGTACCTGTAGCAATTTTCTACCTATGTAAAAGCAGTATCTGTTCATGATTTTGGTCCTTTCTTTCCAGTTTTTTTCAGATTTCTAAGTGATTCTTCTGCTAAGAGGTTGGGAGAGTTGTGTGAGGGTGGGGGTTTCAGTGTTTTCTGACAGCAGTGACCCTTCATTACAGTTGACTTTGCACAGAATTCATGAGCAAAGTTGTTGCTACAGAACCGAAGTTCTCTACTATGCCCAGTTTTGCCTAATATTTTGGTCTGTGTTCTTGCAAACTTTGTGGTGTTATGGCAAATAAGTAAGGACTGCAATTACTAAATGACAACAGACATTTTAGTTTCTGACTTTGAAGCCTTCACGAAAAGCAAGCTAATACAAAATCTGCTACTTTAGCAATTTTCTTGGGATATAAAAAACAATATATGTCCATAATTCGGTCCTTTGTCCCTCGTTATTTTTTTAGTTTTCTCTGATTCTTGAGCTAAGATATTGAGAGAGATATTTAGTTGCAGTAGGTTACACACTGTATTCTGACAGTAGTGAGCTGAAAAGATAAATTTCTTTGTGGCTGTTACTTATATATGTATGCATTCAATTGACTGCAATCAAACATCTGAGGTCTACAGTCACAAACGTGCTGTAATTGATGTTGGTGTGTGTGTGTGTGTGTGTGTGTGTGTGTGTGTGTGTGTGTAAGTTTAGAGGGCTAGAAATTACAGTGGCCCATTTGTTTTATTTACATTCTGATATTTATGGTGCATACAGTCAGTAACGTTGGCTTTAACTGCTGGATACAGGGACTGTCTGTGGTTAAAAGTGACAGACTCTCTTGTTATTGTTCAAGTTAAGCAGTCAGTATTCTTACTTTGCAGAAGTAGTATATATTTATGTGAGTTCAGCTAGAATACTCTACCAGGTCTATCTGTAACACAATCAGATATCCAAGTGGCATAGTCAATAAAGCGTCTCTAGTTCATGAGTATGGCAATCGTCTGTGAACGTGACTGTCTATGTGTGTTAATCAGGGCTTGCAGTGTATCTAAAAGTAAAGCACAATTGTCTAAGATCTTACCATAATGGTAGCTGTCCTTCTCTTTACTGTTGCACTATACTTTACATTTGGGATCAACTGCCAAAGACAGTCTGAAGTCCAGCCAGTATACCAAAGCCTTTAGATTGGTTTAAGGTAAGCCGTACGTCACACGTATATTCCCCACATATAGAGTTGGGCATAAACATATGGACGTCTCAAACTCAGAACTGAGAGCCCCAGTAGGAACACCAGTCCAAGGAAAAGCAGAGGTAACCAGTACACCCAGAAGAGAAAAGAACCAGAAGGAAGGAAGGAGGGAGGGAGTGAATACTGCAACAGTGTAGAGAAGAACATCTAGTATGGTAAGATCTTACACAACTGCACTGTGTCCTTCCATTTCACTGTTGCAGTATTCGTTAAAACAGGGAGAGTTCCACAGCACAGGACTGAGAGAGAGGAGGATGGACCAGCAGAGCTCTCCAGGAACCCATGGAGAATGGCTCTAGCAAAGCCAGCACTAGCTCTGGAAATGACATCCAACTTACAGTGCTTGGTAAATGTATGCACAGAAGACCAAGTAACTGCGTCAAAAATAGAATTAGTATCCAAACCCTTGAAAAAAGCATCAGAAGATGCCACAGCCCTAGTAGAATGAGCCTTAACAGAACAAGAAACGTTCTTGCCATGGAAGGCATATCAAAAAGAAATGGCTTTGAAATCCAAGAAGAAATAGTTTGCTTGTAAACAGCCAAAACACAATAAATCCAGCAGCTGTAGCACCAAAGATCCTTTATTTAAATATAGTATAAACTACACGTAAAGAATAAGTATTTATTTTATTTTATTTATTTTACATTTGTTGACCGGGCTAGTCTAACTGGATACATGTCCTTTTTCAGTAGAGGCCCGGGGAGAAAAGCTCCAAACAGTTAAAAAAGTATAAATCAAATGTAGCTTAACCTACATATAAAAATGAGTATAAATCAAACTGGTTTCGGCAAAGTTAAGAATGCCTTCATCAGTGTAAAGAAAACAAGTGAAATACTCATTTATATGGTACACATAGAGTCACATGATAAATAGTCATAGGTGCTCATTAAGACCAGGGGGAAATAATCCACCTAGTTTGATGATCCATCCACTTTTTTTCTTTTCTGTTCAGTATGTCATGCCAGCCCATTTTGTTTGATCTGTGTGCAGTAACTTTGTCAATAATAATGAAATTAAATGAAGCACTTGGATGTACCAAAGTATGCTTATAAAGTGCATTAGTTGGTTTGTGGTGTCTGATCTCACTAAAATGTTTACCCATTCTAAATTTAACCGGACGGGAGGTTTGTCCCACATAAAAAGGATGAACAGTGACATGTAGCAAGATACACAACCCAATCAGATTGGCAGTTAGCAAAAAAACCTATATCAAAAACCTGACTGGTATTTTTACTGCTGAAAGAGGTGGATTTAATGGGTTTGGTACAGAAGGAAAAATGTCCACAAGGGAAACAACCAACTAATCTATCACCTAAAAAGGTGGTTTGTGATAAAGGCAATTTGGATGGTAAAAAATGTTTGTAATGGTTAAAAAGAGACCCCAAATTTCTACCTTTCTTATAAGCGAAGGTGCATCTGGATGGTAAAATCGTAGCTAATGTGGAGTCAGCCAACAAAATATTCCAATGATGATGAACACTATGAATTAGTGTTACGGCCATAAGTAGTCAAGAAACGAATGACTGAATCAACAGTAGAATTTTTGTCCTTATATTGTAGCAAGCTTGACCTCTCTAAGCCATCGACATGGCGTGCAGCATTATATATGGAACCAGTGTCATATCCCCTATCCTTGAATCTGGTGATAAGATCATGCTTGTAAAAACTATAAGCCTGTTCATCAGAACAGATACGTTTACCACGTATAAACTGGGATTCTGGGTTGTTGCGACAAATGTGAGGAGGATGAAAGCTGGAGAAGTGAGTTGTATTGGGGGAATTTGCGATGTACCGTGGTGGACAAAGTATGATCAATGTTCCTGGTAATAATAACATCCAAAAACATGATGTTATTAAGGTCGTAATTGACTGCAAACTCAACACCCCATTTATTGTCATTGAGATAGTTGACAAACTCATGTAGGTATTCAGCATCAGACCTCCACACCATCCAGCAGTCATCCAAATATCTCCTCCAGATTTCATCAAGGTAAAGGCTATGAGAGTGATCATAGATTATGTGTTCCTCAAAATAAGCCATAAATAAATCAGCATAAATGGGGGCAAATGAAGCCCCCATAGCAGTGCCCTTATTTTGAAGATAACATTCACCTTGATAAAAAAACATTCTTGGTGAGAATATGTTCACAAAGAATGATAAGAAAAGTGCTGAAACCAGGTGGATATAAATCTGATAATGTTAACCAGTGTTCAAGTGCATCAATGCCAGCCCAATGCGGGATATTCGTATATAGAGTTTTAACATTAAGAGTGCACAAAAAACAACCTGGTTCCAATTGTGCATCAGAAATTACCTTTAAGAATTCCGTGGTATCTTGGATACGGGAATGTACCCATTTGAGAAGGGGCTTAAGATATCTGGTTAGATATATATAGAGAGGTTCAGTTAGGGATTTTCTGCCTGCAACAATCGGTCTACCAGGAGGGTTGTTAACATCCTTATGAATTTTTGGCAAAAAATATATGCATTGTAGGGCTGGTTCATCTACAGTGAGATGTTGTAAAGTATTTTGACTAATTATGCACTCATCTTTAGCTGAAAGCAAGAATTTGTCAATCTTCTTTTTGAATGACTGGGTGAGGTCACTAACCACGTGTGAGTAGTATCTAGCATCCAAAAGTTATCTATTAGGCTCCATGTCATATTGTGTACAATCCTGCACCACAACAGCACCCCCCTTATCGGCCATATGTATGACAAGTTGATGATTATTAGCCATATTTGAAATCGCCTCCATTTCCACCCTGGTTGTATTGTTAGGTTTTAACCTACTGTCCTTGGCATGAAAATGCAAATCCTTAAGAATGGATTTCTGAAACAGAGATACAGTATGATTCATTGGTGGCATAAATGTTGAATCGTGATATCTGAATTCATGTTCTGAAAGACTAGTTTCATTATCTTGAAAAAACAATTTCAAATTTCATTTTCTACAAAATCTCAAGACATCATCCACCAAACTGTCCTCAGAGACAAAGAAACCAGGGATATATGAGAGGCCTTTATTCAATACCTTAAGTTCGACATCAACAAGGGTATAGGAAGAAATATTACAAACAGTTATTGTTTCTTGGTGATCAGCTAAATCAGGGTCTGCAAATCGTCGACCCTGCTTGTGTTTCCTACCACCCCTTCTCCGTTTGGGCCTAAAGGGACAACGCTGTTGGAGCATTTGTGAGCTGGTGAGCCTGTAACACCAGAGGTATTTGGTTCGTAACTGGAAGAAGACTCATCCCCAGTGAATTCAGGCCCAGAAGATGGTGCCTTTTTAAGAAAAGAACGTGGGTGTTTCCTCCTGATAGTATTTTGTGATTGCTGTGAAAACATGACCCGCTTGAACTTGTCCTTGGTAAATGGGTCTCCACGTTCATAATCAGACAGGTCCTTGAGGAATTTCTTCCTCTTTCTATCCTTTAGTTGTTGTTCCAACTGTAATAAATCATTGGTTAAAGTTTTAAAACCAGAATTGTAGCCAGGTTGGCCATTAAATTTGTTGAGTTCCTCACCCAATTTGGTGACTTTACCAATGTCAGAATCAACAGTACGTTCATAGTGTGCAATCAAAATATGGACAAAGCTCATTGTGGCCTTGTGCTCAGCATCAGCCCATTCTTTTAAAAATTCTCATCAAGATTATTTACCAACGGTTGGGTATATATCCTTAGACCACGACAGGTAATGTTCTTAGCCAAATAAACCTTGAATAATTTAGAATGCCAGACATTACTGCGCAATGTCCGCATACTTTTATTAAGTTGTGAGAAAAATGACTCACAGGTATCCTCAGAAGGTGAGACAGAACACCCAAGTTCCCCAGAGTTATCAGGGCTTAAGCCAAATATGGCCACATCATCACGATCGGAGGCCAAGCCAAGTAAAAGTTGAGACATATCCATGGTTGTTCACAGCCAACAGAATATATAGTTGTAAAAAGGGGGCCAAGCAATGACTAAAAAATAACTTGGCCAAAGATAAAGTGCATACAATATATATCACCAGTAAGACAAGTCAATTGCTATCAAAAGTAGCCAGAACAATGACAATATCAGCCTAGGATCCAACAATAAAAATAGGCCCATACATAAATCATATGTATTACTGAATTATGTGGCAAAAAATGCAATATATTCTTCAGACAAAAGAGTCTAGGCCTATGCTCAAGTTGGGTTAGGCAATAACAGCCAATCGCTGACTATCGCTGTGTCAAAAGCTGAGTCAGAGTCCGCCAACAGTGAGAGTGATAATTGTATGTCAAGAGACAAATCAGAGACAAATGTTGTTGCTTGTCTTTCGGCTTTTCCCGGTTAGGGGTCGCCACAGCAGAACTCCGGTCCGCTAATGATTGGCAGTAGATTTTCACAAATGCCAAGGTGCCAGCTCAATGTCCAACCTTCAACGAAGGCATGCCCATTTACGCATGTCTTTTGAATGCCCATCCAACCATGGCGAGGACATGCAGACTCCAACCAGAAGGCACTCCCCGCACTCCAGCCGAGACTCAAACGGGAGAACCTCTTGCTGTGAGGCAACAACGCTACCACTGCACCACCGCGGTTTTGTGGATGTGACATGAATATATATATATATATATATATATATATATATATAATCCACAAACGCTCCAGCACTCAAAAGAAAATAAAAATGTAACAGCAGTCGAGTTTGAAGCTCTTTATTAGGCAAATCTGCCCACAGATGCACAGACCGGTGGCCGGTTTCGCTCACAGCGTCCTCAGTGTGCGTATAATCACCGCCAAGGCCCGGATTATATCCCTGTGAAGCTGCTGAAGATTTAAAGGTGCAACCCCTGTTTAAATCAAACTGTTTTGTCTATTTTTATATAACCTAACAATAAGTGCTATTTCTAAATAACCCTAACCTATAAAGCCTAGAGCACTAACAACTTCTAAGCAAATTCCTATGTGTAAAATTAAGCCTAACGTGCCTCATATAGGATTCAAAAAAGAGAGAAACCCAAGATATGCCACTAGTATGATACCCTATTATTGAATTCTACCTGACCATAAACCTAAAGAAATAGAAGTATTAAATAGAAGTATTAAATACATGTATATATACACTAAAAATCTCTTGTGTAAGATATTCAATTACACTTGCATATATACATGTACTAATAAATTGATATGTATCTACATATCTAAACAGATCCAAATCCATCATGCCCTACTTGTTAATCACCAATGGTCATTAAGTCCTGGCTTAAACAATGCCCCCAATTGTACTATCCACCTTCTTTCTTTCTGTGTCAATAATTCATGTCTTCTATAATCGCTTATATTGGGTATATCCACCATATCCAATCCTATAAATACAAAATGTGCTGTTGTATGTGTTAATTTATGTTTATATAAAGCACTCCTTGTGCGTTCACATTTTATATCACTAATATGCAGGGCAATTCTTTGTTTAAATAAACAAGAAGTCTGCCCCACATAGAAAGCACCACATTGACACACTGCCATATATATTAACCAAGTGCTATTGCAAGTAATAAAATGGCGTATGTCGAAAACTCTCCTTGTATTGACTGAAGTGAAGGACTTTGTTTTAGCCATGACTTTACAATATTTACAATTACCACAAAAAGTATTCCCCACCGTGACGTTTTTAATGGCCTTGTTTGTTGCACCTTTTTTAAAAGAAGAAAAATACTGACCCAGATTTTTGCCTCTCCTATATGCATAATGACATTCCTTGTCTACAAGTCTACTAAAGAACCCATCTGATGTTAATATATGCCAATGCTGTGACAATATGTTTCGAATATGGAAAGTGTTACTTCCATATGTTGTTATAAACCTTACATATTGACTGGTACCCCTCGATTCCCTATCCACCAGTAACTGAGTCCTATCCACGGAGGATGCCTCATTATAGGCCTGTTGTATCTGTCTGTTGCCATATCCCCTATTATGAAACCGTTGTTTAAGTTCTGCTGCTTGGCATTGATAACGACTTTCTGAAGAACAAATCTTCCTCACCCTTAAAAATTGGGACTTGGGTATGTTTTGGATAGTGTGGGGTGGATGGCAGCTGTTGGCATAAAGAAATCCATTCTTAGAATATGGTTTTCTGTAAAGGTCAGTATACACCGAACCAGACTCTCCCTTAATAATATTTACGTCCAGAAATTGGACCTCCTGGATGTGTATACCTCCTATAAACTTTATGTCATACCTATTGCTGTTTAAATATTGTACAAACAGCTGCCATTGTTCATCATTACCACCCCACACTACCCAACAATCGTCCAGATATCTTCGCCACATGATCAGCAAATCTTTGAAACAATCTGGAATTGTGTATATATATTGTACTTCCAGATACCCCATGAACAGGTCAGCATATGTGGGGGCAAAAGTTGCCCCCATAGCTGTACCTTTAACCTGTATATACCATACATTATTAAATGTAAAAGTATTATGTTCTAGGACTATCTGTAGTACTTTAATCAAAAATTCTTGTTCTTGTGCTGAAAACAATCCTGATTGTGACATCCAATAGTGTACTGCCTCTATACCACCATCATGTGGTATAGAGGTGTACAACGACTGTACATCCAAAGTACCCAAATATTGTTCCGGCATAACTACTAAATTTTCTACCAACGCCAAAAGCTGTTGTGTGTCACGTATTCTTGCTGTAACATATGGCAACAGTTTTTTTAATTTATGTTCCAAATACTCGGATAAGGGTTCAGTTAATGAACCCCTCCCTGCCACAATAGGATGTCCTGGTGGATTTATAATATTTTTATGTATATATTATACACACACAACACAGTTTATGTGCAATAATGCATGTGTGAAAAAAATCCAGTATAAATTATATCCAATTTATCTACATAAAGGTCTACTTTTTAAACTTGGGTTTAATGGACACCAAGTCATTCAAACCATGCCCATAGTAGCTTCTGAGCCTAATTATCCATTTTTACAGTTTATGTGCAATAATGCATGTGTGAAAAAAATGCACTATAAAGAATATCCAATCTACATAATGGTCTCCATTTTAAACTTGGGTTTAACGGACACCAAGTCATTCAACCCATGCCCATAGTAGCTTCTGAGTCTAATTATCCATTTTTCCTCTAACTCTTCAGTGATACTTCTAATATCACCACATCTACTGACTAGCTTTATAGTACATACAAGTTGAAAAAAACAGATTTTAAAGACTAAAATAAAAGACAAAAGTCAATTGACAGACTTAAAACCTAATATTCTGAAAGCTGTGAAGAAGCTGAAAAAATAAAAATAAATAAAACTGATAACCTGAGCAATTCTGGTGTAGTCCCCCAAGTGAGAAAAAAAGAGAGAACAAGGCCTAAGAACAATACACCCCCTGGATTAGGACCACAACCACCAACCCAATAGTATCAATAAAAAACAATATCTGATAAGATAATGTTTGAATGGAAAAAAGAATGGAGAAAATGTAATCAACATGACGAATTGTCAAGCCACAATTTAGATATGGGAACACCTAAATGTATCTGCAGTGGCAATTGGAGAAAGACAAAAAAATATATAATAAGTTTATGTATTACTAAATAATAATACCACTATTAAGTTATAAGCCACAACTCAATGTCCCTGCAGTGAAGAAAGCCATGAAAACATATATATATAGGCTAAATTATCAATAATGTACAGCCCTAAAGGCCCTCATTAAAAATAATTTATTAACCAAGTCTGATGTAAATTGCAAACCCAAGAGCACATAGAAAATGCAAAAATCGCAAATATCATGTTATGCTTCTACCACATGCAAAGATGGGATAAGTTATAACAATCAGAAAAATGTGTTACCCCCAATAGCTCACTGCTGTAAATAAACAATCAAAATTGGTCTTAAACAAAAGGCAAATAGTTACATACCAAGCATAATGCTTGTGTAGTTAAACTATAAATGTATAATAATAACCAAATACAATAATATTTCAATATCCAAGATTGTCCAAAAGGTGATGGCACAAAAATGAAATACTGGATGCGACCATATTGAAGCCGCGCATGCACCCTAGAATAATAATGTGTGTTTCTGACTGAAAGGGGTCTTAGAAGTAATTACCCCTTAACTACATATGGTCTGGTCAAAACCAGAGTTAAAAAATACACTCAAACACTACACACAGTTGAAATAGTAACAGCAGGATTCTGCTAGAAGCCTGGTTCATCAAAAAAGACAGATACCAGAAAAAATCATTGAGCCATAAAGCCGTTGCTTGTTGAAAAACATTTCCCCAGCATAATGAACCTAAAAGATAGCATCCATAATCAGACATCAGAACATGCAGAAAAAAATAAAAGTTACATGTAATAACGATAGTCCAACCCCGTTGATTATCGAAATTCCTACAGTAAAAAAACAAGTCAGAATGATATACAAGATATAAAAGTTACTGGCAATGTGGTGATGTATATCCAGTGTAATGAGTCAATCCAAGGGGAAACTCTGTTACAATTAGATTACGATTCCATTAATTTGCGAAACATACGGACACCACAAACAGCATCAGTCCATGTCCAAGTGGTAGTAATCCAATTGCTTATTCAAATTGTCGAGCAGCCAATGCTCCAAACAAAATAGGCTGTAAAGTGAATATAACAATCCAAAAATGTTGCAAAAGGAAAAAATGTCCATGGTGTTACAGGCCCACAGCAAAGGAACAACCAACACAGGAAACCAAAAGAAACAGCCTCTGCAAGTATGGCGGCTGCAAGGACTCAATTCAAACAGATTCCAAAACACAATAAATCCAGCAGCTGTAGCACCAAAGAGCCTTTATTTAAATGTACTATAAACTACATGTAAAGAATAAGTATAAATCAAATGTAGTATAAACTGCATATAAAAATGTGCATAAATCAAACCTCACAATCTTAAAAACTTTTTAAAGTAAAACCTTCCAATTGCATTCATTATTCACGGTTTGAATAATGAATGTAATTGGAAGGTTTTCCCTTAAAAAGTTTTTAAGATTGTGATTAATTGTTTAACTGATTTAAGTGTAACTTTGTGTAATATATATATATTGGAACTATATGGTGACTGTATCATTACTCCTGGAAGGCTTGTTTGTGCCGAGGCGCCAGAGTTTTTTTATTAAAGTTCTTCAAATACAGATCGTGGTACAGCTCCTTATTCCTGGCTGAGTAGTTTGGACTCTGTAGTACCTGTCTGGCTTTCTGGGAGCAGGAGGGAGGGTGTCTGGAGTCAAGCTGGATTCATGGAAGACATCATCTACCACAATTAGGACTTAGGAATGGCTAAGGGCCTGTGCTGTGGAAGGTCCAGGAACTCTCTGAGTCTCTTTTTAGATTGAGGGTAGTCTTGACCCTCCCATTTGAAATGCTCCCTTAAAGTATGCAGGGTTTCCCCAAAGGAAAAATCCTCTGGGGGAGAGGCAGAAGGAATAGATTCCTCTGCATCAGAATCCTCATATGTAGAGAGGGACTGCATGTCTGCGTAGACAGATGCAT
The DNA here is from genome assembly GCF_019279795.1 of Protopterus annectens. Classification (NCBI taxonomy): domain Eukaryota; kingdom Metazoa; phylum Chordata; order Ceratodontiformes; family Protopteridae; genus Protopterus; species Protopterus annectens. The sequence goes on from NC_056731.1 coordinate 1,611,748,443, forward strand.
CAGATTCATCTGACTCTTGTTCAGACAAAACTTCTGGAGACAGATCTCTTTCTTTTTGAGGGAGTGGCGTGGCTTCCCTTAAATAGCATAAGGTCCTCTGCCATTCTAAGCATTTGTGACTGAGGCAAGGGAGCAGGTGCCAAAGAATGTCTGGAAGTCGGTTTCTTGGGGGTGGTTCGACCCCTGGGCCCAAGGACCTCGGTTTGTTTAGAAAGAACGGTAGCCAGGAAAGGAAATGTCAATTTATGACTGGATTTGGTGTTGCAAAGGACTTCCTCAGAAGCCGATGACTGCACAGTGGCTCTGGACCAATCCAAGGTAGAGAGGACCACAAGCTCCTTAGACGAAAAAGAGTTCTGCGGCATACCGGACTCCGAAAGGGTCTCGGTAGAGGCCTGCAAATTAACTGAAGTGGGCATCAGGGGCTGCAAAAGTGCCTCACTGAATTTCGGAGAACTGACGACCAGCTTGGCCGTAGCGTTTGTGAAGACTGGTAGAGAAGGGTGAAGGCTGCCAGCCCTGCCAGATAGAATTGTGCAGATAATTCTATAATTTGTAAATACTGTGAAATGTTGAACTTAGAGCAATATGGCAACATTGCCCTCTGCTGTAAAGAAAGCTAAGTCAAGCATTTCTTGTTGGTCCTTTGAAATTAAAATTACTTTGTCTGTTCCTTTGAAGTTAGAATTTGGAATCGATGAGTCTGGAGTAAGCATCCTGCCTGTTGCTTTAACTTAAGGAATAATTACTAGAATTTACATATGGAATGTCCTTTATTGCTCTAAGTGTAAAAGAATGTAAATGCAGTTTCTGTCAGCCTTGGAAATGCAGGAAAGTGTAAAAGAGATTATGTAATGTTTATCAGAACTGCAATAGCAATTTAAACAGAGAGAATCAGAAGGCATTAAGCATTTTTGTCCTGACATCCAACTCACAGCACTGCCTTATGCTCTTTTTATGTAAGTAGTATGTTAGAACTGTGTTTTCTCCTAGAAGTAGCTAGGAATTAGAAAAGATTAGACTGTTTTTCTGTTATGTCAGAACTGTACTACTGATTTATTTTAAGTATTTCTGTGTGATCTCTGAACTTTTGACTAGCACTACATAGTAGAAAGTATTGTCTTGTGGTTTTAATTATTTATTATTAAATATTTTAAAACCTTTTAACTGTGGCTGATGTAGAGATAAGTTAGGCTTTAGAGTACATTCCATATTTATAGAGTTTACTGTCCAAGTCACTCCAAATAAGTCTTGACTGATTAGTCACACTTAGCAATTGGATAATAATATTGCACAGTAATAATTGGACACCCTTTTAAGGGCCTTTGAGTAGCTGATAAATATTAGCTGGGTGGTGGCAAGTGGTACTACCGTATAGTCTGGGTAAAAGGGGCACAGCTGGAGAACCTGTGCCAGCCTTCCCCAGAAGTGTCTGTGTGGTTGTACAAACTCTTATCTCAAAGTGTGTATGTGTCAACTACTTGGGTAGGGACAAGAAGCACTGGTTGGATAGAGAGGGTGCTGGAGATTTCAGGTTGCCCAGCTAGGCTGAGATCTTGACCCTATAGCTGTGCCAGTGGGGAGTCTTATTGGTGACCTGGGGAGCAAGGGAGTGACCAGCCCCGGACTGTGATCTCTGTGTGCTCTTAAGGGAAATTGCACTTTACTGTGTGCATTTGTTATCCTTTCCTCATATAAGAGATGCCCTCTCTGATGTTAGTGGTGAGGATTGAGGCTCCTTGATTGCTTGGCCACGGCACGGGCATCACAGCATCGTAGGAAGGTTTAGCCCTGTGCGGTCTGTCTCTGTCTTTATCTTTACGTTTTTTCAGAAGGTCTGCTGTTGGATGGCTTACGGAAGCCATATTGGAATTCGAGGACTGTAAACGAAAATATCTGGCTACAATAAGGGCCCAACAACTAATAGTTCTGGCATTAAACAAAGCACAGAACTGACAACGAGGGATGTTGTGGTCTGGGCCTAGACAAGTGATGCAGTGGAAGTCCCAATGTGGTATTTTCTTTCCACAGGTGAGACAATTATTAACTTTTTCTGACATCGGTTAGTGCAAGAAAAAAGGATCCCCAATGGGGTACTTAGCTTTCTAAGACTTCTACTTCAATTCAGAAATGAAACTCAGATAGCGGCCAACTGGCACTCATACGAACTGCTTCTGCTTCAAGCTCTATGGCAAGAGAGACTGATGTAATGGTGTCGGCTGCCTTCCTTTACACCCCTGAAGACCTGACGTCAGTCTTCAAGCGACAGTAACTGACCCAGAAATACTAAGTCTCTGGTATTCAGGCCAGCCGAGGGCTACCCCAGCACAGATAACCCAAATATGATGGCTGTAACAGTGAAACATGAAGAACATCTGAAAACCTCTTCCATTTGGATAAATAGGACTTCTTAGTTGTGTGCTTCCTGGCTTCCTGCAGGACCCTAAGCACGTCCTCAGAAAAAAAAGGTGTCTGTATGGAATCAAAATCCTATCACTCACATTGTCAGTTGAAGAGTGGCCAGGTGAGGATGGATGAGAAATCCCATGTCTTGTGCGAGTAGGTCCATCCTGTGAGGTAACTTGTGATAACTGCCCTTGGCTAAATGCAGAAGAGGGAACCAATGCACTCTGGGGTAAAAGATAGTCACCAAAATTTTGGGAGCATCCTGTTGCATTTTGAACATTTTGAAATAAGGGGAAGGGGAAGAAAGGCATAAAGAAACACCTTCCTACAAAAAAAAAGAGAGGGTGTCCACCTTCCAGAACAGAGGACCTGGGACTCTGGCACAAAATAGATGAAGTTGTCTGCTCAGAGGGGAGGCAAACAGATCTACTTGATGAGTACCATACTGGTGGAAAATGTCCAGATACACATCCCTCTGAAGCATCCACTCACAGAATTGTGTTACGGACCTGCACAGAGAGTCTGCCACAGTGTTTTGACCTGAAAGAATATAAACTGCCTAAAGAGTCACAGTGCACTGGATAGGTAGTTCCCACACTAGAAGATCCAACCAGTGAAGGAGGTAAGATCTCACCCCCCCCCCCCCTTGCCTGCTGATATACCACATCACTGTGGTATCTCTGTAAACACCTTGAGAAGTAATGGGGAGAATAGCTGGTGAAAAGCTTGAACAGCCAGCAGAAGAGCTCTTATCTACTTTACACTGATGTGGTCTTTCCTTTGCTGAGGCAACCAAGGACCCTGAACCTTTAGAGAGCTGAAGGATGCTCCCCTTCTCATGTCTGAAGCATCTGTGAAAAGCTCCAGAGACTGAAGAGGGGGTTGAAAAGGAAGCCCTGAATTGACAGTCAGCTGCTGATTTCACCACTGAAATTCCAGCTTGAGGCATGGAGGAAGAGGAATTAAGAAGTCCAGGGGATGAGAATACTGAAGCCAAACTGACTTTAGAATCCCCTGAAGTTTTCTCATTTGCTGTTTGGCAAAGGAGAGCATACAAATGGCAGAGGTCATAAAACCTAGAGCATTCAAAAACTCAATTGCTGTGATTAAGGCCAGAGGAAGAAGGGACTGAAAGAAAACAATGACAGTCAAAGCCATGGGAGGAGGCAGGGATGCCTCCATTGGAGTAGTCTGAATCCTGTACCCCAGAAATAAATGATCCTATGAAGGAGTCAGAAAATTTTTGGAAATGTATAGTGAACCCCAGGCCTTGCAAAAGGGAAATGACAAAGTGGAGATGCTGCAGTGGACTCTCTGGAGAGGATGCTTGAAGCAGGAGAGGATGCTTGAAGCAGGAGATTGTCAAAGTAGGGAAAGACTTGTATCCCCCTAGTCTGGAAAACACAATCACAGGAGTAAGGCATTTGGTGTATACCCTTGGGGCGGTAGAAAGGCCAAAGGGTAAAGTAGAGAACTGAACATGCATGGAAGTAACAGAGAAACGTAAAAACTTGCTGAAAAGGGGATGAATAGGGATGTGAAGATAAGCATCCTTGAGGTCCAGAGACAGTAGAAAAGCCTGAGTAAGCAGCATAGGGAACAAAGTCTGACGGGACAACATCCAAAATGAATGGACCTTCAGAAAGGTGTTTACATGAGAGAGGTCTAGAATTGGTCTCCAAGTGCCCTCTTTACTTGGAACCAAAAACATTCTGGAGTAAAACCTCTTCCCCTTTGGGAAACTGAGACCTCCTGAACAGTTCCCTGATTCAAAAGATCCTGAAACAACCTTGGAAAGGGGGAAGAGATTTCCAGACGATGTAATAACCTAGGTAGATAATGGAATGGATCCAGGAATCCTGAGTAATCTGTAATCGAACTGAAAGACAAAGAGAAAGAGGAATGTGGCCGGGAAGAACAGGATAGTCAGGCAGCACCTGGTTTGCCAGGAAAAGAATACTTCTGGGTTACAGAAGTCTGAGTAGCTTTAGCAGAAGGAGCTCTTTTACCCCCTTTCTTACCCATAGGAGAAGGGCGAGACTGGCTATGTACAAAGGTTGGGTTATTAGGATAATTTCTTTGAAACTCAGGCACAGGAGAAACAAAAATATGTTTAAGTTCCTGGAAAGCCTTGCCCTCATCTTGGACAGACTTTAAACAAATCCGCACCAAGTGCACCAAATAAGTGTTTGTTATCCAGACGAGTATCCATTGCTCAACTCAGCCTTAATATCATCAGGCAAAGAAGTTGGAGCCAGGAATATCCCCTCATCACAGAACCAAAAACAGCAGTTCTGGAAGAAGCATCTGATGCATTATAACTGCACTTAATAGAATGGCGATCCACCTGAGAAGAGGTCCCCAACAAGGGGAGGGCAGAAGTCTCCTTCAAAGTCAGGAAAATCAGAAATTACCTGACAAGCCTGAGAAAGATCCAAAATGTATCTGGATATAAGGGTATGATAACAGACGGCTCTAAAGGCCAAGGCAGCAGAGCCATAAACCTTCTTACCTAGCTTTTCTACAGTTTCACTGTCTTTATTTGAAGGAAGAAACTTTGTAGAGGGCAACAACTGAGATAGCTTCTTGGATGCCACAGATACCACAGGGTGTGAGCTGAAGGACAACTACATAGGAATTTCAGTTTTTCTGGGAGCAGGGGCTAGCAATCTGGAGCCTGAGATGCAGCAGCAAAAACAAGAGAGAGAGCAGAAGGGAAGGTCTAGGACAGTCCATCTGCAGAAGTTTGTAGTACCTCTTCTGCACATCAAAAACCTGGGCACAAAATCCATCAGCCTAGAAACTGTGGACTCCTCCTCCTCAGAGCTATTGTCTAAAGGAGAAGGAATCTGGGATAAATAGGCAAGGGATTCCTCATCTGAATCCACCTCTTCTTCAGAAGAATCCTGTTCCCTAGGCCTTTTTAGAGGAGTAGAAGACAAAGGTGGAATAGGAACAGAAACTCCTTGAGGAAGCTTCAAAGCCATAAGGACATTAAACAAACACTCAGTGAAATTCTGCCATTTACTCTGAGGGTCCTTAGGAGCAGGAGAAACATGCTTTGTTTTTGTTTCTTTTTCAAAGGGACATCTGCCTTGAAAAACTTAGAAGGTTCAGATGTCACACGACATTCCACAATTGTAGTCAGAACTTCCTCTTTAACCAAAATTTGAGGAACACCCCTGGGACCTTCAGTAATAATCAGCTGTGGTTCCCCCTGAATATCTGTAACAGACATCTGCAAAGATTCCAGGGAAGAGTGTGAAGTCGGATCCATGCCAGTTTCTGATGCAGTCGAAGCAGAGAAATTGCCAGGCGATCCCTCTGGGCTTTCACTAGCCTCTGGAGAGACGCCCAACAAAGGTACAGTGGAAGATTCAGACCTAGACTTCTTGCCCTTCTTCACAGACAGTTTTCCCTCAGAGCAGAAAGTTCCCTCCATAGTGTCTTTCGCTGAAAGCTTAAGAAATTGGTTCTCTAAATACTGGGTCAATGGTTCTCTAAGTACAGGGTCAAAGAAGAAAGATGACTATGGAGTGTTTTGGGGACGAAAGCTTGACAAATGAATAGGACATATGGTCGTGGGAAGCACCAAGACAAAACAAACAGTATCCATGGCGGTCTTTATAGGGGGAAATCTGTCTTCTGCACTGGCATTTACATTCAATTTGCTAAGTTTATCAGTAATGCCTGTATGTGGGATTGTGCCAAAAGCCTTTGCCAAGTCGAGGTATGCTGTGTGCAGACATGCCCTTGTCAATGACCTTGGTCACATTTTCAAAGAAATCCACTAGATTTAACAGGCAGGATCTCCCCTTCATAAAACTGAATTGGGTAGGATCCAGGGTTTGAATGTCACCTATGTCTATTTATGAGGTCCATAATGATAAGTTCCATGGCATTACAGATGAGGCTGGTCAGGCTAATGGGTCTGTAATTCCCCGGGTCTGTTACTAGCCCACCTTTGTGGAGGGGAATAACTGTTGTTCTCCATTTCGCAGGAAAATAGCCTGCAGTTAGGCTAGGATACTTAGTGGTGATGCTAGTTCATGTTTTAGCCTGTTTAGAAGATAGCCTGGGTTATCGTCTTGTCCCATGGAGGCTGTGTTTTTTTGCCTTGGACAAGGCTTTGAGGACCTGCACTTCAGATATGTAAGGTGAGTGGTGGTGGGATTTGGGGGAAGGTTTGTTGTCAGTTAGCAGGGGATAAGGGAGTGAAATTTTCACCAAACCTATCTGCTAGCAGGTTTGCTGTCTCTGTGGGGTCAGTGTGTGTGACAGCGTTGTCCACTAGTTCTGCATATGCTTGGGTCCTACCCTTTAGGTAACATACACAGCTGTAAAAGGCCTTATGGTTATCCTTGGGTGTACATGCTAAGTTTCTCTCAAAGGAGTCCTTGGAGGATTTGACAAGTTGTCTTATTTGCGTGTTGAGGCTGAGGAAGCTGTTTTTCCATTGTTGGGGTCTTGCGTATTTTTTCTTGGGCAGCAACTTTTTGCATTTATTGTAAAGATTTCTGATGCTGGATGTCCACCATGGCAGCTTGTTTTTACTTGGGACTCTGGCTTTGACTCTTTCTGGTACAGCTGAGTTTATACACTTATGCAAGTGATTTTACAGGGCTTTGGTGTAATCTTCGGTGTAGTTACCACTTCCAGCTTGGGGTGGGGCTTGGAATGCATTTATAGCTTCACCTAGGAGAGTATAGTTTTTGCCTTGGTGAAGTTTTTTAGCCTGATTTCACCCTTTGTGAGTTTTGGTGTTAGTGCCAGCTCAAAGGTGACTGACTTGTAGTGACATTTAACTAATGAGAGTCCGTCAGTGCATCTGTTTGGCATGTTGGTGAGGACCAGATCTAGACTGTTTGATCTTCTTGTTGGGGTATGGAAAATTTGTTTCCAGGACATTTGAATTAACAAATTCAGGGAACTTTTGCACTAGCGAGTTAGGGCTAGCGTAGGTTTCCCAGCTGATGGTGGGATAACTGAAATCCCCCTTAACCAGTGTGTTTAGTAAAATTTTGGATTGTCACTAGTTTGGTCAAGTAGGTTTCGTGGGCTTTGTGACCATGGAGGGGTATCTATAACTGGCTATGACTTGAATGGGGGGGGTCTTACCCACCATAACCTGGACCTGCAGTAACTCCATGGAGTTGTCCAGTCTAACTAGATGAGAGGTGAATTAACCTCTAATACAGACTAAAATACTGCCTCCTTTGGTTTTCATGTGTTCGTTGTCCAGTCTATAGGTGTGGAAGGCATTGTAGCTTTGAAAGGCCAGGGTACTGAGACCTTGAACCAGGTTTCTGTGACTGCACAGACATCTACATCTTCTATTGTAGAACTGCTTCTAGGAAGTGCAGTTTTTGGTTTAAGCTCATAGGTTCATAGGTTCATACTAGGCTATCTGCCCTGGGGCAATTATAAGCCTAGCCCGATTTTGTTTGGCTTACGCCACCCCTTGATTTGAGTATACTGTGCCCTTTTTACGGTTTAGTTTACTGTGCCTCTGTCTAATAGTGACACGGACGTAATTCACGGAACAAACCTACGATCCCCCATCCACTCATCAAGATTCTTCTTGAAGAGATTCAATGAGGTGCTCTGCCTAACATGAATTGGAATTCTATTCCAGAGCGAAGGAAGCCTCTGGGTTATGAATCTGTCCCTCCAGCAAGTCCTATTTATTTCTGTGCTGAGGTTCAAGTCCCTCGAGCGTGTGGCTCTAAGGGATTTAGATTTACTGAGGTGGAGCATGTCCATTAATTCTGGATTGGACATAGCTTTATATGTCAGGCATAGATCGCCTCGAAGTAGGCGGTATGCAACTGAGTAGAGCTGGAGTTTTTTTAACCGAGCAGCATATGGCATCTGTTTGAGTCCCTTGATCCTCTTGGTGAGGCACTTTTGGGGTCTTTCTGATTGCTGCAGGTGTCGGGTAAGGTACATCCCAAAAGGGGCACTGTATTCTATGATGGGCCTGATGAGGGATGAATAAAGGGGCACGATTACCTCTCTTGACCTAGATGTGAATCCTTTCATGATGAGGTGGGCCATGTAGAAGGTCTTTCTAACCACTTTGGCAATGTGGTTGTCAAAGGAGAGATTGCTATCAACTTGGGTCCCCAGATCCCTAATTACTTTCTCTGTACTTAATGGTTTACCGTCTATGTGGTAGTTTGTGGGCACATTGTTTTTGCCAAAGGGTATGACTATACACTTTTTGGCATTTAGCTTTAGACCATGGCTCTGGCACCAGTTATCCATCTCTGTGAGACCTTTTTGAAGGATGTTTGTGTCAGCTGGAGAGTCGATTATGGCGCCCAGTTTGCAGTCATCTGCGAACTTGGTGAGCCATAGTCCTCCCACGTTGGCCTGTACCTCGGAAAAGTATATACCGAACAAGAGCGGTCCCAGGACAGAACCTTGTGGGACACCACTTGTGACTGGTTTTGAGTCTGACATGGCTCCAGCAACTTTCACTCTGTGGGTTCTGTCTTTGAGCCAGTTTGCGACCCATCTTGTGACATAGGGGTTTATATTTAAGCTGGATAGCTTATCTATGATGCCCGCGTGGGGTATTGTGTCAAATGCCTTTGCTAGGTCTAGATAGGCTGTGTGGACTATCGTCCCTTCATCTACGGCTTTGGTGACTGTTTCAAAAAAGTCAACTAGGTTCAAAAGGCAGGATCTGCCCTTGACGAAGCCGAATTGTGTAGGATCTAGTGTCTGTAGGTCCCCGATGTCTTTGTTTATGAGCTCCATGATGATCCTCTCCATAGCCTTGCAGACTAAGCTAGTCAGGCTTATGGGGCAATAGTTTCCAGGGTCCGTGGAGGCTCCACCTTTGTGGAGTGGGACCACTGTTGCTGTACTCCATTCTGTGGGCACATATCCTGTAGTGAGGCTGAGATTGTACAGCTGTTTTATTTGAGGGATTAGTTCTTCTTTGAGTTCATGTAGGACGCAACCCGGGACGCCATCTGGTCCCATGGAAGCAGTGTTTTTTGCTTTGGAGAGGGCAGCCTTCACCTGAGCATCAGAGATGTTTGGGAGGCAGCCCCCTGCCGGGATAGACACTTGCTCTTTTGGGGGGGGGGGGTTTGCACTGAACCTGTCTGCCAGGATATTGGCGATGTCTGTGGGTTCAGTGTATTTGTCGTTTAGAATCAACTCAGAACAAGTCTGGGAGTTGCATCCCAGGTTCCTAACATGACTGAAAAAAGCCTTATGATTGTCTTTAGTGTCCTGTGCAATTTTTCTCTCAAAGCTGGCCTTGGAGGATTTTATGAGGGATCGTAATTTTTTGCTAGTACTGATCAGAGATGCCTTCCCTATTAGGGATTTTGCTCTATCATGTAGTATCTTCCTCCTTCTGTTGTACAGTCTATTTATGGCTGGGGTCCATCAGACTGGATGCCTGCCTTTGGATGATTGGGTCTTGGTTTTGTTTGGGATAGCTTGATCCATGTATTCCTGGAGATGTCCGTAGAATGCGTTTATATAGGATTCTGCAGTTTGGGCCGTAGTTTCCACTGGCCCTGGGGCCTTGAAAGATTTCACTTCGGTTTTGAGAAGTGAGAAGTTCGCTTTTGAGAAGTTTTTCACTGTGGTTTTCTGGGCTGGGGTGGGGTCGGGATGTGGATATCCAGTGAAATTAATTTATGGTCTGATCTTACCAATGAAGGATATACTTCTGGTATGGAGCATAGAGTCCCCATGTTGGTAATGATCAGGTCTAGTATGTTATCCCCTCTTGTGGGAGTGGTGACTAGTTGTTCCATAGCATTTGAGTTTATAATTTCCAGGAACCTTTGGGCTAAGGTGCTGGGGCTTGAGTAGTGCTCCCAGTCTATGTTTGGGTAGTTGAAGTCACCCAATATAATGGTGTTCGGAGAGATCTTCATGTTCTCCAATGTTTTCAGGAAAGCCGAGTGGGATTCCTGACTTTGAGAGGGTGGTCTGTAGGATGCTATAAACTGAAAAGCAGTTTTGCCCACTGTTAGTTGCACATGGATGGTCTCCGATACTTCATGCAATGCCACTAACCTGGAGGTGTGGATATCCTTGATAAATATGGAAACTCCCCCTCCTTTTGTGGTTCAGTTTGGGTTTTGGGGCCGAAAAGCATGATATGAGGTATAACCTGGTAGTGCTGGGGTGCTCTCTGGAGCCTTGAACCAGGTTTCTGTCACTGCACAGATATCGATGTTCTCCATACTGAGGAGAGCTTTGAGTGCGTGCATCTTGAGGTTAAGACTTCTGGCGTTTAGCAGCATTACCCTTAGTTTCTTGTACCTTGTGCTGTTTATGGAGGTGGGTTTGACTTTTGAGCCTTGCCTAAAAAAGGCACTATGGGGGTGGCCAGAGCCTTTGCCAGTATCCGAAAGCCCAGTGGTGACAGGTGCAAGCCGTCCCTAGCGAAGCAACGTGGCTTGTTGAGCATGTCATCCCAGGCTGATAGACACTGGATCCCCTTTGAATGACACCAAAATTTTAGCCAATTGTTAAAATCGATCATTTTGTCTTTGTACTGTGGCATCATTCTAGGTGAGGGTAAGATGCTGCTCAAGGTCAGGGTCATACCGGCCTGGGCTATACGATCAGAGAGCTCCTCTATGTCTCTTTTCATGTAGTCCAGGGAGGTACGTCTCAGGTCATTCACACCAGCATGTACAATGACTGAGTCATATTTGCATTTGCTTTGGAGTGACCTGAGTGCTTGTGTTATGTGGCGGATCCTAGCGCCCGACAGGCAGCTCACTGTGACCTTCTCCTTGTTTAGCCTAGTGAGTGGGACATCAGTGTGTCTGACAATACAGTCACCTATTACAAGAGTATCGGGTGCGTTATTCAGCCTTAAGGTCTGTGGCTGTTTGGCACACTGACTTTGTGGGCTATGTGTTGTGCGTGTTTTGTTTTGGGGTGGCGTTTGCTTGGATGTCTGCTTTGGAGGTCTCTGTTGCTTAGGTAGATTTTTATTTAGAGCCTCTGAGTATGTTTTAGGGTATTTATGTGTTTGGTTCGCTGATGTGGTGGGACTATGTGATACTGGAATTGTGTTGTGTGAGGTTACCTTCTCCTCCTGACTGGGACATGGGACATAGCATTTAGCAGCATGACTTATTTTGTTTTGATTGGTTAATTTCACTTTGGTAATGTTGTTTTCGACCTTTCCTAAAAAAGGCACTATGGTGGAGGCAAGAGCCTTTGCCAACAGCTGAAAGCCTAGAGGTGCCAGGTGCCAACCATCTCTGGCAAAGCAGTGAGGTTTGCTAACCTTGGCTTCCCAGGCTGTCAGGAACTGGATCCCCTTAGAAGGACACTAAACACTGAGCCAGTTAATGAACTCAATCATTTTTTTATTTATACTGTGGCATCATTTTAGGTGAGGGTAGTATGCTGCTCAAGGCTAGGGACATACTAACATTTCTGAGTCGGATGTACCCACTGAGGTTACAGAATCCACGGTAAATCAGATATCCTCTCAATTGCCTGGGACACATACTCAGAGCTCAACCATGTCTCATGTCTCTCTTCATACAGTCCAATGAGGTACGTCCCAGGTCACTCACACCAAGAACTATGACAGAATCATTACAGCACTTGTTGCTAAGAGACCTGAGTGCATGCATGATCTGATGAATCCTGGCACTGGACAGGCAGCTTGACCATGACTTTCTCCTTGTTCAACCTGGTCAGTGTGACATCCATGTGTCTTCACTACTGAATCTCTAATGACAAGAAAATTTGGTTTACGAGTGTTACACCTTACGGGCTTCATGGGTGAGACGGAGCTGCAGTGTCCCTTTCCAGAAGGCTACAGCATCTGTTTTGTACTTCAGAGATTTGCTTTGATTGCCATTAAAAATTACTCATCATGTTTTGAATAGTTTCTCCAAAAGAAGCCTATTCAATAGGAGAATCTGGAGAAAGGGTGTTCCCTTTATCTGAAGAGACCTCAGCTGGAAAATGTATTTGTGAGGAGTAATCCAAAGAATAACCAGGGTCTTCATCTTGTTCATCCTCAGAGAAGGAAGAATCTTGGGAATGTACATGTGGAGTCTGAGACTGCTGGGTCACAAAAGTCAAAGGCTTGATGGTCATTATAGCTTTAAATAAGCTCTGGGAGAAATCCATACATTCTTTTTCCTTAGAAGCTGAAGGTGAGGTCACTTGCCTATTTTTTTTTTGTTTCTTTTTAGGCATGTCGTCAATCTGAACAAATCTCAGCAGTCTGCATCCCTGGCGTAGTTTGATCAGAGAACCTGGAACCTCTTCCCAGACTAATATTTGGGGACTCCGCAAGGTCCCTCCAGGATAAACCTCAGCTTGTAAGGCTTCAGGAGCCATACCAGTCTCCAACAGGGTCTCAACAGTAGGCAATTGAGAGGATATCTGATTTACCATGGATTCTGTAACCTCAGTGGGTACATCCGACTCAGAAATGTTAGACTGCGAACCATCTCAGGATCTTTTGAGAAGGGCAACATCAGGTGCTGGGATTCCACTATCTTTGCTTGGCCTAGGCATTTCAGACGCTGCATTTCAAGGAACATGTTAAGGGAGGAAAGCCTCGATCTAAGGGGTTTTGGAATGAATGACTGGCAGATAGAGCAAGATCTGTAGTCATGTTCAGGGCCTAAACAAACAATGCACATAGTGTACAAGTTCTTGTATGGAATCTACCTACCACACACACATTTACTCCTCCTAGCTGACATCCAACAACAGTATTAAAACATAGTCCAAAATACAAAAAAAGAAGATTCCCAATGGGGCACTTATCTGAAAATCAAACTAATGCAGCAACAGTACCAATGACTTAACATAGATCAGTTGGATAGATACACGACAAGCGTTCAGTCTGGTGACGAGATAGTCTGAAGAACTTGTGTGTACATCCACCTATAAAAGCCAATACATTCGAGCTGATGTCACGTGTCAACCCTTGGGAAGGTAAAGCTTTGGTACTCTGGCCAGACATCAGACAAAAAACATATGTTAAGAATTCTGCAACAGTGATTTTAGTCAGGAAATTGATATTTTTGGGAGGGGTGGGAAGGCAGGCACTATTCTCAGACAAGACTTATATATCTTATCGGTTTACTTAAAAAGTACTACTTTTCTGGATTTAAACATTAAACTTTAAACACCACTTATTTTTCCTTGAAAAAAAATGAGATTGAATTCCTTTCCTTACCTATGATTTTTTGTTCAGGCCATTACTAGACCAAAAAGCTGCAAAACAGTTGTTAAGATCTCATAGCATCTAGATCTGTAAGCTTCAGTAGGTTTACCAGACCCCAATAGCACAGCTTAATTCAGTCAGTTCCTTCAAACTTTTTACAGTGAAGTCTTAGCCACATAGACCATGTTGGGGGGGGGGGGGGGGGGGATAATACAAAATGTGAAAAAACAGAAACAAGCTATCTGTCTAAATGGTTTGGGGGGCAGGATGAGGGGAAGCAGGGAAAGAGCACTGGAGAGGTGCAGTGGGACTTGTGTGCATTAGGGGCCCCCCATGGAATCCTTTGTCTAGAGCTCTACATCACCCAAGGCTGGCAATGACTGCAGTCAAGCATCTGAGGTGTGTGTGTGTGTGTGTGTGTGTGTGTGTGTGTGTGTGTGTGTGTGTGTGTGTGTGTGTGTGTGTGTGTGTGTGTGTGTGTGTGTGTGTGTGTGTGTATTGTTTCTTTCTTTTTTAGTAAACGGGCAATAATGAATGCATACATATAGAGGCAGTCTGTAGATAAAAGTTAATGACCCCATCTGCTGCTTGATCACAGGTAATGGTCATTGACCTGCTTTAATACACCCTTCATCCCATTCTAGTTAGCCCCATCCATTCATTTGCTTCCTGCAACTCCTACTGCTTGCTATACATTTACTTGCCTATACATTTGACCAATAGTAAAGTTCAAGCTGTGTGCATCTGAATGGAGCAAATGTTTCATGTTTTTGAAATGTATTCTAAATGGCTGTTTTTGATAATATATAACCCATAATGTTGATGCTTGCTTGTGCCTTGTTGAGACAGTTTTGCCGTAATTTTATTTAGTACTGGTAAAATCAATAAGTGATGTACGTACGAAAAAGAAAGTAGGGGCATGTAAGTAAACTTAGCAGAACAGAAGATATTTAAATGATCACTGCTACAGTAGCCTTAGCAATATGGGGTTATATCCTGCCAAGGATATAACATCCAAAGTTTCAGGGCACTTTCCACTCGCCCAAACCATTAGTCATCTCAACCTGAGCAGAGTAAAAAGACAGGTCTGAGTATCAAGTCCTTCAGAGGTTTCATGTCAACCATAGAGAGGGAGGTTGAGCACTGAAAGGCCAATGTTAGGAACAACAAGAAATAAGAATTCATACCTTAACATAAACAGCACACCAAAAAACAAGGAAGACAGAGGGAGTGGTTACCGCAGCACTGATTATTAGAACATCTACTGCTATATACTTAAGTTTAATTACACAACTATACTATGTTCATCATACAGATCACTGCTGTAGTAGTCTTAGCTATACAGGTAGATTATCCCATCTTACTATACTTAGGAGTTGGAAGGGGAAGAGTCCAGTTGTTCCTGAAGAATGGTCCTAGCAAAGCCCAATCTAGACCTAGAGAAGGAATCAAGCTTGTAACACCTTGTAAACATATGGACCAGGTTGCTGTATCTAGAATACTTCTAGGATCCAACCCTTTCCAAAAACTCATGGATGAAGCCAAGACAGTTGTGGAGTGGGCAACCCTGCCTGGAATAGTTGTGTTGTGGTGAGTCAAAGGTAATAGGTTCCGACAACCATTTGGAAATATTCTGCTTTGACACAGGTTGTCCCCTCTTTTTACCTTCACAAGAAATGAAAGATCTGAAAGATGTAGTTTTGTCAGGATAGCACCTGAGTTGTCTATGGACAGACAAGGTATGGAGTATCCTTTTCTCCCTCATTTATAGGCTCAGGAAAGAAAATAGGGCAATGGATACTTTGGCTTAAAGCAAACTTGGATACCAATTTAGACACAGAAGAATGATTATTTCAAAAGGAAATCCTGTTTCCCTGGGAAATTAGATAGGACTGACTCGCCATAAAAGCCTACAACTCAAATACTCTTCTTGCAGATGTCAGAAATCCTTAAAATAGTTTTCCATGTTAAGAACATCAAGTCAACCAAATAAGCTGCTTGAAATGGAGCAAGTGGTAGCTTCTCTAACAAAATTAAGATACCAAGCAGGGGTCACATGTTTTCTTGGAGGACTCTTTTGCAAAAACTCCTTTTAAAAATATTTTGACATGAGAAAGCACTGAAAGAGGTGGATCCATGGGACAGACATGCTGAACTGGCCAATAAATGGACACTGATGGAGCATTAAGAAAGGACCATAGGATAGTAACTCACACACAATTTGTAAAACTAGAGAAACACTAGCCCTGAATAGGTGCTGGTTACATTGTCGGTACCAAGCAGAAAACCTTTTCCATTTGCTAGTATATGATTTTCTACTAGCAGACTTTTTTGCCTCCATTAGTACCTGGTGCAGCAGTACCATTGTTGCCTCACAGCAAGAGGTTCTCCCATTCGATTCTCGGCTGGAGCGCCTTCTGTGTGGAGTCTGCATGTCCTCCACGTGGTTAAGTGGCATTTGAAAGACATGCGTAGAATGGGCGTGCCTTCGTTGAAGGTTGGGCGTCGAGCTGGCACCTCGGCAACCGTAAAAAATTTACTGCCAATCATTAGCGGACCGTAGTTCCGCTGTGGCGACCCCTAACTGGGAAAAGCCGAAAGAAGAACAAAAAAAAGTACCTGCTGCACATCCACAGTAAATAGGTGCCTAAAGGGTATTAAGACCATATCATCCAGGCAGTCAGATGAAGTTGATTGGGGTCAGGGTGTTTCAAATATCCCTCATCTTGGACTTCCAAAATGGCTGCACACTCAATAACATCTTAATTTCATCTCTCCCAGTGTGAAAACAGAAAATACAGCCACTGAATTTGTCCTGTTGGGTAAAGTTCCGTTACTGGCTTGTAAGTGCACTGCCTGGATACCAGCAAAGAAGAAATTTAGAGAACACTAAAGAAAATAAACTACAAAAGGTGAGGAGAAAAAACACTGGCTGGGAAGAATCCTGCAGCTGTTCAGCAAAAAGCAGTTCAAGCTCCAGCTTTGGTGAAAGACGTGACTTCCAGTAATCTAGAGTAAGAAAAAGTCAGATGTGCTCAGGGCAGACTTAAATAAATGAAACACTGAATATGTATGTCAACTCAAATAACAAAATGCTAGAAAAATGGAAGAAGCTTTATACAGATATTCAGAAGTGTAGATAAATCTGCAGCAATCAGAGATCGAAATGAAGAAAAGGTTGGCAGAGTATGAGACTGCTTAAGAAGAGATTTTCAAAAAAAAAAAAAAAAAAGAAATAGTAGAATGTGAGGATAAAGCACGTAGGGAAAACCTGAGATTTTCTGCTGTACCAGTGAAACTGGAAGGAACAGACTATTAATTTTATGAAAACACAAATAAGCAACTGGATTGGTATTCCACAGTAGGCGTTGTTAACTGAAGGGGTACATCGTGGCCATGAGAAAGCAGCTAAGACCTACATCAGTAAACGTGCAATTCTACCAGTAGAAAGAGTTGATTCTGACAAAACTGTGGAAAAAGGGAAAAGTACTAAAAGTTGAAGACAGTAGTAGTATTTATGGAAAATGATTACTCACCGCACACCAAGCAGAAGAGGAGCAAATTTATTCCAGTAAAAGGGAATGTTGAGAGACAGGTATGAGATTGAAGCTGCTGTATCCAGCTATTTTCAGAATATGTTTTCCTGAAGGATCAACGTCATGTTTTGATGCAGAGCAGCCTATGGAGGCAATACAAAAGTTTGTCCAACAAAAAGTGAAGGGGACTTTTATTCTTCTGATAAAAAAGCTCAGAGGAAGAATTTCCAACAAA